>NC_068982.1:130945987-130955217 GCF_001194135.2 Octopus bimaculoides
TCTCTCTCTGTCCCTCTCTCTCTCTCTCTCTCTCTCTGTCCCTCTCTCTCTCTCTTTCTCTCTCTCTCTCTATATGTATATATATAATATCTCATTATCGTTCATATATATTTTATTTATATTTAACTTACATATTTTCTTTCAACTGCCCATTTTTTTGCACACATGTATACAGACACGTAGACACGCACACACCATTAATATGTGGCCAATATGTGCGAGTGGTGATGTGGGGTGTCCGAAAATACATAATTTAATGGCTAACAATTAAGATTTTAATAAAAGGCTGAGTTTCACACAACTTGCCTAGCACGAAACTGAACTGTGTTAGGTAGAAAGTAAGAAAAAGGCAACTGGTATTTTAGCTGCCATCATATGATTTGTGTCGTAAAATGTCCCCTTTGTGGCACATTGAAGATTGAAAACATAGCTGTGGTGAGAACTTTTCACTGTACAGACATGTATGTGGTCATCGAATTTGTTTCAGGTCTTGTCATAGGTCTCTATGTACGTGTCTATGTATGTGTGTATTAAAATAAATCAAAAATTATCAGCTTGTTAGAATCAAAGCTCCGGATATTTGAAGTGTAACGCTACTCAAATTTTTCATTAACAATGCTTGCATACATTATGTTCTTTGCAACATTCCGCCCCTCGTTTCCATTCTTTGCTCTTTTATTTCTCCATCTGTTTCTATTCTTTCATCCTCCTCTTTGGCTAGTTTTCGATCTTCCTATCGCTCTCCTCTTCTTCACTTTCTTCCGTCTCTGCCTGCTCTTCTTCCCAACTTCGCTGTCTGATTGTTTTCCAGAATGCCTTTTGCTCGATTTCCATAATCCTCCTTTCTACAAGTACTTTTACTGTTATTTATTCCATCCACTCATCTATTTACTTTGTTCTTTGCGTCCTTCATCTACGTTTTTTTACCTCGTTGACAAGCCAATGTCCTATCCTAAGCATTTTTTAATATAAACACTCTCGTTTTGTTTGTTTCCTTGTACCTCAGTCGAAAATCTAACAGTTTGTTCAGTATTTTTATTAATTGCCCTGCTTGTCAAGTAAAAATGCTGCTTTCTATATGCTATTTGCTGAGTCCAAAAACTGAAATTGTCGTACAAAATATATTTTTCGCATATTCCTGTTTGCCTTCACTATACATATCCCTAATAGATTTTACGTTACATCCACTGCTATGTTGAAGTTTGCGGCTTTGTAGCTAAAATCACCGAAGCTATTGAACATCTGATGAGGGGATATACGTATGTGTTCCCTTGCTTTTCTCGTGTATTCGTTTTCCCATGTACTTTGATGATTCACACACACACATACATATGTATGTGTGCATTTATGTATCTGTGTATGTATGTATTATGTATGTGTGTGTGTAATTAGAAACCTCACGCTAGACGACAGGAAGTAAATACTATTAGCTTGTCCTTTAAGGTTGTTATATGTACTAATTTATAAGATTATGATGTTCATAGACGCCTAGATACAAACGATAATATGGTCTATGCATATTATGACTAGAATAAGGTTCGACTCCTGTAGCATGTGTGAGGGAGGGTCTGCTAACTTTTTCGGTCATTTGCGGCATTTGTAAATGCTTATTTTATCTCTGTATTCTGTAAAATAGCCTTAGGTGTGTCCCACAGTGACTAATATGGAAAGCAAATTAAGTCACACACAAATAAATAAATATAAATAAATATAAATATATATATATATATATATATATATATATATATATATATATATATATATACATACATATACACACAATTGGTAGATATTGATATACACCTAAGTTTGTCAAGTATATAGGATGTAAAACTCTGATGTCTTTGTTTAATTTTTCTTCTGTAAACATTTTATCCCCACAAAAACGATTCTGTCCGAAACGTTGTATTTTCTACTCCCTACACGAATTTCACTGTACACTTTCTGTCGATTTTAATTATATATATATATATACACAAACATACATACATACATACATGTATGCTTTAACTTTCGCATCTTGTGGCTGTGTGATAGGGAGTTTGCTTCTCAACCATATAGTTCACTCCCACTGCGTGGCACCGTGGGCAGATGTCACCTACTATAGCTTCAGACCGACCAAAACCTTGAGAGTGGATTTGGTAGACGGAAGCTGAAAGAATCCCGTGGAGTGCGCGCGCATGTGTGTGCGCGTGTGCTGGTGTATGTTCGTGTCTTTTGAGTCTGTTTGATCCCCTACCATCGCTTGACAATCAGTGTTAGTGTGTTTACGCCCCCATAACTTATTGGTTCGGCAAAAGAGACCGATAAAATACCAGATTTCTAAAAAGAACAAATAAGTACAAGGGTCGCTTCATTCGACAAGAATTCTTCGTGGCTGCAGTCTAATGATTAGAAACCTCACGCTAGACGACAGGAAGTAAATACTATTAGCTTGTCCTTTAAGGTTGTTATATGTACTAAGTAAAGGATTTATTGTTGTCATAATTTATTTTTGTTATGAAACATTTGTTAGAATAACACTAAGAATAAAAGTATAATTTCTAATGTATAATATAGAAAGGGATAAAAGAAAAAGAAAAGAGTAGAACGGAAGACAAATTGGTGATAATAATGGTATTAGGCGATGCATGTTCTAAATATGAAAGAAATTTACGTAAGTAATGGGTGTAGTTTCTAATAATATGTAAGGACTTTTTAGGACTGTTTGGAAAGCTACTTTCATTGTCATTGTTATCATCTGTGATAAATAATCTTTGAAAGATACACTCATGTATCCGAAGGGTTTTGGCGCTAAAATAACTCTAAAACAAATTTGTTTTAGTTGAAAGAGCGAAAAAAAGGATAAGGAACTAAACAACGGTTATATATTAAACATGAAGGTAAAAGATAAGGCAATATAAACTAATAAATACTCATGTATTAGGGACGTACATGCACTATTGTAAATATGTAACTATATATTTAGGATTATTCCAGAGGAAAGTAAAATTAAGGAGACAGAACGTCCTGTGTGGGATGAGATGTAAATCCAAACGGTCAGCCTTGTCGCATATTGTGCCGACGAATCACTTTAATGCCACATTTGTACATGGAGCACTCATCCACTTATAATACAACTAGACATTTCGGTTGCTCAAAGAACTAGAATACTCATCGTCAAGACCGATGCAGGTCCATCTATATGCTATGTATGTTCATAGGTGGGATAAAATGTTGTAATGCTTGAGAAGGTTGTCAACTAAATGAGATTAGTCTGTGATGATCCGAATTCTTGCTTTTAGCTCATTCTCTTTGTCCCTTAATGCTGATAAGATAAACAAACGTCAACCTCTTTTGATCAGTTATTGATTGCTATTACTTAAGAGTAATTGATCTACTTCATTAGTGTGAGACAAATGGATATTTATCCTGTATTTAGCCGACGTCCATGTTTTTATTTGTACATGTGTATATACGTGTGTGCCTTATACTTACAGGAAAATACAAGACGTTTTGCAGTTAATGATATCATGAAGCAAGGTAACTTTGTGTCTTTGATTTTTTTTATTTAGGAAAAAAGATTGTTAATTTATCGTGAATTAATAAAGGAATTATAGCCAAAGGGAAATGGATCGAAACCACTTGGGTGTTCAGAAAAATCGCGTCCTGCAAAGCTCAGTATGTTTCTATTAGATACCTAAAATTTCTATATTTTCAAGTGTGAGAAATAGAATGTCCTTTGGCAAGAACATTAGCTTTGAGTGATTCCAGATATGAAGAGCAACCAAATTCAAGTGTCACAGACATATCTGAAGGGGGTAGACAGTTTTCGTCTGCTAAATTTCATTCATAAGGCTTTGGTTAAAGGCACATACGTGTCCAATGTGTCACACTTTGGGATCGAACCTAGATTCTCCTGACTGCGAAGTGACCTAATAAACACACGACTAAACGCCCATATATACTAATTTTACTAGCAACTACTTGTAAAGTGAGATTTAAAATGGACATTTTAGTATCATTCTCTGTTCCAATAGCTTTCTACCATTAAAAAGGCATAGAATACAATTAAATGGTAACATTTGCAAATCTTAATAAAACTAACATCTTTGGTTCTTATTGAAATGGTATCAGTTATAAGGCACGGTAAACAGAACAATCTCTGATTGTCGAAAGAAAGCTTAAATAAAAGCAACTTCAAACAAGACAGTTTGAAAATCTAAAAGATTTCACGCCTACAAAAGACAATCAAACATATACACACAAAAAAAAGTTCAAATAAACAGTGAATATAAAACGGACTAAATGGCTGTCAAAATTAATTAATAAAAGTAAATCTCGACAATATAAGAAATATCAAACAGTTGCTATTCAAATAGAAATATAGAAATATAAAACTAAATAAGATATGAATAACAAACGATTCAAAAGTTGTAGTGAAAAAGGAAACTGCAAGATGTGAGCAATAACGAATGAAATTCATTTGATGAAACGTTTACCAAAACATATGGCTCAACAGAAACAACAAACATGCAAGCCTGCTTTACAAAATTTATTCTAAACAAAACTTAGTAAAACGGCTACATTCAGCAATAATGTACAACATTACACTAAGCGTACACACATGCCGACAAAAATTTCATATCCATACATATATTACAGACATAACACACACAATATATATAGATGTCTGTGTATGTATGTATATATGTTTGTGTGTGTATATATATATATGTATATATAATGTGTGTGTGCTTATGTATGTAGAAAGGAAGGAAGGAGAGAGATTATTTAGCCATATGATAAATAGTATCTCTCGGTTGTCTGCAATTGCAACTTGAGTTCGACTCCAGGTTGCCCTTCTGTTTAATTTGTTAATGCCCATGGGAAAGAATAAATGTCCCAACTACCCTTCCTTGCATCCGGAAATCAATAAGGCTAATCTTAGGTTGGTGGCTATTTCTTATCACAATAGCTCAAACAAGGCTTTCTAGCCAATCGAGCTATGCTCGATTGAAATAGATATGTTTCCACTCTTTGCAAATAGCTGACAGGCGAATGAAAGTTGGTTAATATTCCCTTCTTCTTTCTAAGAAAAATCTTCATTTAGGCAATCAAAAGATATTTCTTAAACGTAACACATTCATTAAATAATGTAAGAAACATCTCAAATGTAGGTTAAGGATGTTGAGGATTGACGTAATTACCAACGTACCTTATGCAATTTTTTGTAAGTTTGCTAACATACTGTGCTACTTTTTGACTTGTTTTCGCTATTTTATTATAAGTGACAATTATTGTAACTTGCGGACTTACGCTCATCCGGCTCTCCAGCCTACGACACGTGGCTTCCCGTCTGTAATACAACTGCATTAGACGCAGGGCAATTTTTTGATAGTGCGTCTTATACGCCAAGAAATACGTTAATTTAAGATGTGATTTATTAAATCACTTATGTTCAGTGGAGTAATTTTCCACTTATCGCATCACTGTAGGTTGCAGAAGTACGAAGTCGGTGTAATAAATTAATGATGAGTCTTTAATAAGCTAAACTGCCAAGATGTTATAAGAACAACAGGCAATAAATACTGTTTGTGTGCACACATGCATATACTTCCATGCATGTGTATAAACATTCATTGAAATCAATGTGTAAATTTGCACGTTATAAGTGGTATTTCGCCCGTCGCTACGTTCTGAGTTCAAATTCCGCCGAGGTTGACTTTACCTTTCATCCTTTCGGGGTCAATAAATTAAGTACCAATGAAACACTGGAGTCGCTGTAATCCACTAGTGCCCCTCCCACCAAATTTCAAGTCTTGTGCGTTTAGCAGAAAGGATTGTTACTGATTTGGTCTGAAGAAAGGTACTGTGCAAAAGCCTTCCGAGATGGATTAGACTGGTGGATGCCATTAATGTTCCGTTTAATCGATAGCTGCTGGACAAACATATATAAAAAAGGGAGTTCTAATTCTAACCCTTAAGCTTAAATCTAAGGACTGCGCTAGAAAGATATTAGAGAAGCAGGGTTAAACATGTCCAGCAAGTTTCGTTTCAGTTTGTGGCATAGAGAGAAGTGTGGTGTATGTCGGTGCAATGTAAGGTCACGACAACCCATGGACCAGATGGTGGTGTTAAACCTAACACATGACTAGTAGTATTTAAGTTATGTATTCATGTATACATATGAATATGTCTATACGTAGAAAAATCTCAAGAAGCAATCAAAAATATTATGCTGAACCAAAGAGAGAAAATCCAATGATACTTATTCAAGATGTTATTAATAGATGTAGACGAACATTCTTGAAAGAAAAAATATCAAAACGAAATCTGCTTTTTTATAGTTCTTTGCTTATTTATTTTCTTAATTGCTTTCTATTTCCATATTTGTGTTATTTAATTTTTAGTTTGTATATATTTGTTATGGCCGTTTTTATAGAGGTGTAGGCTGTGGTGGTGATAGCTGTGGTAGTGGTAATTGTAAGTTGAATTACTGCAATGGTGGTGGAGGTATAAATGGTTATTGTTGTCGTGGTTATTCGGGTAGTGCTAGTTGCTATGATGCAAGGCACTATCGTGGAAGTTGTTGTTGTAGAGATGGTGGTTGTAGACACAATGGTAGTGATTGTAATTAAAATGGAAGGTTTGAGGAAAAGGAAGTCGTCTTCACGACGCGATTATGGTGGTTTTGGTAGAAGAGATTATGGTGAAAATTTTGATGAACGTGGGAGAGAAGGTTGCATTTGTGAGGTCGATGTGAAAGTTGCATTTGTTTTCACTGTTATTGTGATCACCGTGAAGCTGCTGTAGATGTGGTCCTTGTTATTGTAGTGGTGTTGATTATTATTGGCATGATATCACCTATGGTGTGATACTGTTGTTGCTACTGCTGTTGTTGTTGCTGGTTGTAGTGGTGATATTAGTGCTGTTTTTGTGGCTTAGTCCTCAACTTTACCCTCACTGAGCAGACATGATGAAAACAACCAAACTGGAATCATCCCGTCTTTTTATATAACTGACTACATGTGTCCTCTTCTGAGATGGTCGGATGATTTGGGCGATGGAGAATTTGGCTGTAATATCTAGTGGATCGAAAGACCACGTAGATGCTCCCTTGCTAGTGTTTGTGGTAATAGATATTAAATGGCGACATTTGTTGCGAATATTGTGATGGCAGTGACAGTTGTGGTGGTGTTTGTTGCGATGGAGAGTGTTACGTAAGTTGGACAGAATTGTCAACATGTTACTGAAGAATCAGAAAGATATAACGATTATTCATGTTGATGGTAATTTTGGTTATAGTTTATGTCAAAGATGGATGGTACTGGGGTGGATATTTTCATGGTTAGTATTTTATTGTTATCGTTTAGACCAAGTTCAAAGCTGATCGAATAGATATATGGTTGCTGTTGTGACCATCATATCTCTTAGTATATCAAGGACTACACTGTCCAAAGTATCGCTTTGTTAAATCTAAAAGAGTCTGAATAAATTTGCTACAGTCAGAAAGGTTCAATAAGTACAATCAGTGTTTGAGACATTGACATAAAGGCCAATATATTTTTCTATCGCTTTCTCCCATCATGTAGGAAGGTGACAGTATCTGAGATATGGAACTACGAAGAAAGGGATGCTATCAGTAATCTACGTTTGTTATTGCCGTACTTGGGTGGCGAAGGGAAAAGGATTTTATTGCAGTAAAACCGAGTTCTTTAATTTTGTCTAGGGAGAAGTAGAAAATCTATAAAGCATGCAGCCAAGCTAAGGCATTCTTCATACAATCATTGGTGTTGTTACAAAAGGAGAGGGGGAAGAGAGAAAGAGAGTCATGCATTTTTCTGGACATTGATGGAGAGCTAAGCAAGAACTCTTAGATAATACGTTACTCTGGACACCCCAACATAAATATACAAGGTGGGGAGGTCATCCAGAAAACCCTTCCTCGATCAACACTGTATGGACACATGTTATTGTCCTGTTCATCCCGCAAACGCTATGCACGAATGAGTTTTCCGCATGCAATAAATCAATAGCTTACAAAGTGCACATCATTAGAAGAAAAGGCTGTATAGATACCAGTAAAAGGTCGTTTTGATGTCGGAGTATAAAAATGACAACTACGTTGACAAACAGGCTAGTCTATCCTGGATCAACAACCAAGTTATTACTTTCCCTTTGTAATACAGAAACAGAAAATATCCACAAACTACCAGATGCACGAAAGAGGCAGGGATGCAAATAAATCACGTAGATGCGGCATCTAATGCAGGTTTTGTGAAATTAACATTGAGGATGTCACTTGTTTCATAAGCTGCTGCTCGAAAATATCCTAATGGTAATACTTACCTATGAGATATGATGACATGGTTTCAACACTATAATATGAAATCCGTAGATAGGATAATTCTTAGAAAGCTATAGTGATGCGGAAAGCATATCGAAACATAATTAGAAAGAATGCTGGTGGAATATTCCTGTAAAGACATCAATAAAATGTAAGTACAGCAAATCAAAAGTAATGATTCGGGACAGAGAAAAGAACTATGCCTAGTAGTTTAAATCGGGTACCCAGCAGATATCAACATTATGTTAATAAACTTAGTGTAAAAGAGAACGTGTGCTGAACAGATAAGAAATCTGAAGGTAATTTATCCGAACTAAAATAAATATTGTCAAAATATAATAATGGCGCAAAATGAGCAGCTGTCAAAGTTTACCATGTACCTTACTACAAATTTCATACTCGACGTCAGACATCTATATATATAGATTAGAGACAGGTGTTCTTTATATAGTATACACTTCGAAGTACTCGAGATTTGAACTTGAGCCGGTAGATGTAATGAAAAGCAAGTTAGGCAAGTCGATTCACACAGAATGTTAAATACATTTAATAGAAAGAATGTACATGTGTATAGATATAAAATAGTCCGACTTACACAGAATATATTATCGGATAATGGATCCAAGTAACTATCATTAATTAGGACCACCAAGCCCTCAGAAACAGCTGTTGGACTCATAAAACTCTACCCATTTAACTTCTGATATCATTTATATTCTGTAAGTCGGACTATTTTATATCTACACACATGTACATTTTTTCTATTAAATGTATTTAGTATTCTGCGTAGATCGACTTGTTTAACTACATCTACTAATGAATATATATATATATATATATATATATATACATATATGTATGTATATATATATATAAGTGTGTGTGTGTGTGTGTGTGTGTG
>NC_068982.1:130956264-130963558 GCF_001194135.2 Octopus bimaculoides
ATATATATATATATATATATATATATATATATATAGGCGTGGCTGTGTGGTAAGAAGCTAGCTTCCCAACCACATGGTTCCAGGTTCACTCCCACAGCGTCGGCCAACCAAAGCCTTGTGAGTGGATTCGGTAGACGAAAACTGAAAGAAGCCCGTCGTGTATGTATGTATGTATGTGTGTGTGTGTATATATATGTGTGTGTGTACAGTACTGTAGAGATATGTATATTGCTTCTGTTGGTGATATTTACTGTCAAAGTTTCTCACATCAGTGTTTAATTTATTTTATATGTTCGCCTAACTAGAAATCTTTTAATTCACCAACTCCCACCCTTATGAATTTAACCCTGTGAGAAATAACAAGAACAGTTACGCACTCATAAGATATATGGATATCTATGTATATATGTATGGTCCCATAACGGGGAACAATAATACGTAAGCATCAACCTCACCCATCTGTTAATCAATGTACGTGTGTTTGTATATATATACATATGTGTGAGTGTATGTATGTGTGTGTATATATATATATGAATTCATGTATATATAAATGAGAGAGAGAGCGTGATAGATAGCAATAACGATACACACCCATGTATATGTATACATGTGTGTGTGTGTGTGTGTGTGTGTGTGTGTGTGTGTGTGTGTGTGTGTGTGTGTGTGTGTGTGTGAGAATATAGCAATATATATTCATCGAGAGACAGACACAGACATAGACATAAACACACAGGGAGAGACAAATAGACAGAAACACACGAGAGAGAGAGAGAGAGACAGACAGGCAGAAACAAACATGGAGAGAGAGGGCAAGAAAGAGCATGGGGGGGAGGCATAAAGTGTGTGGTGTTTGTGTGACAAAGGTAGAGACGTTTTGCATTAAACAAATGAATAGAAATATGCGTGGGCGATAGTTTTCCTACGTATGTGTGTTTGCTTTCATCTATGTATATTTGTAATTACCATAAGTAGAAGGGAATGAATAAGAGTGGAAACGAGCGAAAATGAGCCATTTCATTGGGTAGTTAACAATTAATTGTCAGTGAAATATGGTAAGGCCTAGTGCCATTGTCTCTGTGATGACTTATTCCATAGTTAAAATGAGTCATTATACTTTCTGGCAGTAGTCTTTCCCAAACAATGCTTTTTAGTAAGTACTCTTCAGTTTTTGGTTTGTTTGCTTGTTTTGTTTTTTTTATTTATTGTAGGCTCTTGCAACTGAAAAAATATTTATGTACATAGGCATGTGCCGCAGTACATATATATATAAGTATTTATTTTATAAATACAATGAACAATACGAAAACGAAAACGCTACAGCACATAAGGGACAAGATTTAACAAATATAGTATTAGCTTAACGTTTTAAAGGAAAGATATGTCTTAACGTTTCAGACTTTTGCCCTTCATCGAAGAAAGAAAAGACAGAGGGGATGACCAATGAGTGAGACGGGATAGATAGAGCGCTAACGGCAAGAAAATACAACCAAAGCTCATTAATAAAAATAATTAAGCTTGATACAGACGTGTTTCTAATGTAGCATACTCGAGCGAAAATTTCTTACCTTACATACATGTGTGTGTGTGTGTGTGTGTGTGTCTCTCTTTCTCTCTCTTTCTCTCTCTTTCTCTCTCTCTCATTTATGTGATATTTGTAGAAAGTGTTTATCTTTATATAATGCATTTGTGTATAATTATGTGTCTACGAGTTAAAATATCATAAAAAATATGAATAATTCTATTATACATTGTAATATATCGGTTGATCTTACAATCTTTTCAGGTCATTGCAAACTCTACGATATATATCCCGCGGACATTTCAAGATTAGATATCTAATAGTGGTTAGACAAATTAAATATTAAACATTAGTAGAGTATATATGTCTTTACTCATGGACAATCTATATAATTAGATTAGCAGAGAAAGCATCCTAAAACACAAAATCTGGATGAAAAAGTAGGGGATAGTGTTACGTTTCTCGAACATGCATGTGACGTCATTGGTAAGAACTTTCTTGTGGAAATTTATCTTCACCGTGTCGTCTAATCTAGGTAAAGATTTCTTGATTATTTCAGGATCTCAGATGCTAGATATCAGTAAGTGTACGATATATGACTACTAGATAAGATTATGCTTCGTGAGTTCAAATGCATAACAAGTTTTTTCTGTCTATCTAAAAGACCAATGGGTCGTTGCCGAATAAGAGCCTCATTACAATTACGCAAATAAAACATTACTTGTATATTTAGTAATATAAATAAATTTGAATCAAAAGTACTAGCGATTCTTTTCAGGAAATATTTCAGGGCCACAAACATGCTGATTACATGTGCACATATATAGCTGCATGGTTAACTGTGTACTTTCGGGTTCGAAATCCATTGGTAGTCAGAAACTATGTATAAATTCTCCGAAGACTTCCAGTTTTTGGAGTGGTAGTTTTAATTCATCGCCTAATTTAGCACCAGCTCTTAGCTCTATTGAGTGTCATGAGTGGTATACGTTCTCTGTTTCAAGCATTTAGGCCAGGTTAGTGGTGTAAAAATAACTTCTCTCTTCTTATCAATTTTAGAGATTTAAAGTTGGAAATAGGCTCTAACTTTTCACTCTTAACTAAACCCTTGAAGCAGTTGTTAGCTTTCTGTACATCTCTTGTAAATCAGACAATAGATTACTGCTACATTGTCAGTTTATATCAGCGCTACTGATTTTATAAATACATTTTGACTGCTCTTATAAGAAAACCACCAAAGACCCACCCATCTCTAGCCTCAAACGCTCTATGTTCGATTCCCCTTCTTTCATCGCTCATAGAGTTCTTTTTTATTCTAAGCCCTGCACTAACTACTTCGCTCAATCCTTTCTTCTCAGAGTGTCATGCTATCGAAATTCTCACCGTGTCCACGTTCGCCTGCAGTCTTCAACCTACCAATGTTCAAGCTGAACATAAACCGTATTGATCCCAGATTTATCAGTCGCGTGGGGTTAAGTTCAGGCCTGATAACCTTCTTCTGAACTAAAGCAAAAAATAGATCTAAAAATATTAAAAGTCGTTGATTCCACCATTCATTTTGAACATTACCTTTCAAGGAATATGTTTTATTTACATTGATAATGTGTTCACGAAGAAAAGTACGAACATTATGAGAGCTCATTTCTCCTCCCAATAAATAATGAGTTACTTGGGTCTATGTAGGTAAAATAGACTAATCTGTCATTTCCTTTTCGGCAAATTAATTACCTCGAAGTGTCTCTGCATAGCAGATACCAGTAATAATTTCTGAAGCTTTTTAACATCTCAAGGTCAAATTTTCCACGCAAAGTGACTTTCACATCAAAATATATTAAACGTATACTTTAACCAAGTATTTATATCAGCATTAATATTTCTCTCATCAAAAATAACTCAATTTCTCCACTTGAAACTGTATACTTAGATTTTGGTTTAGGGGAAAATCATTCAAATGGATTATATTCAGTCCCTACACCCTATCACCTATATCTCAGTTTTCCTCTCGTATCCTCAATGATACGGTCTTTGATTCTCTTAGAACTCCTGATCCATCCCAGATGTAAATCATACTCCATAAGTTTTTACTTGATGCCTCTTTTCTCATCTCTTTTTTCTATATATATATATCTTTCTCTTCCTGTCCCCTATCTTCCTTCCATCCTTTCCCACTTCTCTCTTCCCAGTCTGTGTCATTGGATATATCTGTCTACACCTTAATTAAACACGAAGTGGTACATTTCTTGTTCTCTTGCACAGCAGAATGCTTTCTGTGATATTCAAAATGATGGATCATTTACCCAGATACCAGTAAGACATTGTGAAAACTATATAATTATTTAATCAATGAATTAATCAGTTCTCAATGACACAAGTCACAGGTCAACTACTGGACATCGGTCCTCATCACCATCATGACTGATTTATTATCTGTTCGCAAAGACAAGTAACAAAAAAGAATTAGAAATAGCCAAAAATGCATTATTCTAGGAATTAATTCCCGTTCAAATCCTATCAGCCCATGATAGCCAATCCTATTGGCTATCATGGTTCAGTTCCTGAATCATGGTTGGCAATTTTGGTCCGAACAAGATTTGAACTAAAAAACTAAATTAGTGAAGATAGACACCTTAGAGCGGATGAGGATTAAAACAAGAAGCTGAAGTAATTATTTTTGATGTTATATGCTGATACATAAGCCCGACTGCCTAATGATGTTTAGATGGTATTTGAATCATAGCAGCAACCAATAATAGACTTGCAACGTTTGCTAAAATAAAGATGGAAAATTAAATTAGCAAGATTGTCACGAATTAAGAAAATATCGATAAATTCAATGACTCTTATAGTTCATCTAGTCTGGTTGGTTTCAGTACTGCATCCACTCTTCTCAGCAAACTGCTATTGATTAGTTATATTATAGTTGCACAGTGTAACAGACTGGAGTGGGATGGAGTACAAACGACTGAATAACATAAGTCAAAGTCATCATTTCCATTCACATCGATGGTTGCATTATAAACCAATTTCGGTCGTTGATTAGTGATTTATTTTATCGATATTGGAAGAATAAAAGGCAAAGTTAACTTCAGTGGTATCTTAACTCAGAACGTGAAGTGTCGTAGTTAAACAGCGCAAGGAACTTACTCCGATGTTCTAACGCTTCTCTGTTAATCCACATAGAGAATAAAAATTAACCACTGTAAGAGTTCTTTTTTATTTTCAATGCCATACCTCTGTCTGTAGTTAGATTATAATATCAAAGAAATGAATAGATATCAAACCTTTTAAATTATGTGTGTATTTCTGCGAAATTTAGTGAAATAAGAAATACAAAGAAGAGCACAAACCTCCAACGTCTTAATCTTTTTATTACCCACAAGGGGCGAACACAGAGAGGACAATACATTACATGTAGGGACACAAAACAGATAAAAAATAGCACAACGTATGAAAAGCATGAAATGACAAATGAAAATGAAAAAAATATAATGAAGCTACTCGGCCCCACCTCCGAGTGATTTCATTTATGCCTTTAACTCTTTTTATATTTTGTTCCCGCTAAAATATGTACCCCATATTTTTCTATCAAATTTTCATAATACAAATGGTCTGGTTGTATACCCCTATCTAATTCCACTTCCCAAACCCTATATCCACTTTTATAACTTAATATTTTCTCTCTTTGTTCATCTGTAGGAAACACATCAATGCCAACTTTTAATGTTATCATAATCCATTGTTCCTACTGATTTGTAATCTTCCCAAGATGCTATCTCTGTACACAATTTTTCGTTAGAATCGTCATACATAATTGTGCATTTTTTTTTCTTTATTGTCTGGGAGGAGAGAGTTTGAGAATTTTTGTAGGTTTTTTCCTGTGTCAGAGGGAGATGGGAAAGTTTGGTGCCTGTAGGGGAGGGATAGGACGAAGAGCGTGTGGGTAGTTGTGTGTGTGTGTGTGTGGGGGGTTATGGGACTTCTTCTTTTTCCTTTGCTTCTTTTATCGATGGCTTCCCTTTCATTGTCCTTTTCTTCTGTTAGTATTTTTTCTTCTTCCTTATTCACTTACTCCTCCTGTGGTTCCTTTTCCTGGGACTCCTCCATCTTTTTGGTCGGTGAAGGGTAGTCCACTCTGATGTGACCCTTTAGGCCACATTTAAAGCATAGCACCCTCACTCCACCCTCACTCTCAACACCGTGTCCTCAATTGTGACTTCTCTGTCATACTTTCCAATTTTTTTTGTGATCCCTGAATGATGATATCTAACTTTGTCCTCTCCTATTGGTATTTTCAGTCATAGTGGCCTGGAGGACTGCTATTTCATCCTCGTTACCGAGAAGTACAGTAGCCACCGCTCAGGCCACATCAATTTCGGGCGGAATCCCTTCTACCCTAACCCTGGAAGCTCGTCTTCCAAGGTATGTGGGTAGAAGTACCATACTATCAGTTCTTAACAGAGTTGCCAAATACTGTCTTGCTTTGGCTGCCGCTCTGAGGCGAACCCCCACTGTACCAAATTTACTTACCCTGACAAGATATGTAATATCTTGCCAGATAGGTTTCAAAGCCTGCTGTATTTTTATGTTGGCATAATTTCAATTTTCTTCGCTTCTGTAGAATAAACGTTGTAAATAATTGTCTTTTCATTCTAGCTTTCATGACTCCTTGAGAAGGGAACAAAGTTACATCGCCACCCATTCTATTTAACATCTTCTTGTGACTCTTTAACTTGGTTAAATTTACCTCCTTATTCTGTGCCTCTGCAACTTTTGAAAAACTTTTTTCTTCCATTTTTTTTGTCCATTTCTTTAATAGATTTTAGAAGTTCGTCTTCCGAGGAAGACAGCTCCGAAGAGGTGCAATCCTCGTACATTTCAAAACAAGCTGCCACAAAGCAGCAAAACAGTTCACAAAAATGTTCAAATGAACACTCACACAAAATTACGACACAAAACTTACACATCTTTACACTATGAAAAATACCAGAAGAATAACTTAATAACAACCTAAGGCAAAACTAATGTCCTTTCAATGATTAGCCAAAGATGATTTTTAAAATGAGAATATCTGAAATAAAATCGACTGCTCTCACAAACGAGAATACTAAAAATGAACCCGACCTCTCTCAAAAATTAAATTTAAAAAAATACAGGAAAAATAATCCAGAATCCTTGTCTGGTACCGGATCAATCCCAAAATCTAATCAGTTCGTGCCAGTCACAAGGCCAAACATCCCTGAAAGTTTCATCTGAATCCATCCAGTGATTCTTGAGATATCTTGTCCACGGACAAACCAACAAACAAACGCGACCGAAAACAATACCTCCGCCTTAGTGAAGGCGGAGGTAATTACCCGACTAACTGGAACTTATGAGCCAATTTCTGTAATGACGTAAGGAAAGACATGAATTTCACAACATTCATTGATATTCTTTTTCAAAAAGAAATTCACACTTAAAGCTTATGAACTAAACATTTACATCGTATTTTATACTAATTTTGGCTGAGAGATAGTGAAAATATTAACTATTCTTTACCAAGAATCTTATTCGAATGCAACCACTACCCAAGGACAACAGTCAAACGGAACACATTTTTCAAATCTGACAACCAGTTTCTACGCCCATATCTTTCATCCATCTGATCTAATTCTTTGTTGTATATGTATGTGTATATATATATATATATATATGTATGTGTATATATATATATATATATATATATGTATGTGTATATATATATATATATATGTATGTGTATATATATATATATAT
>NC_068982.1:130964520-130967396 GCF_001194135.2 Octopus bimaculoides
TATATATGTATGTGTCTATATATATGTATGTGTCTATATATATGTATGTGTATATATATATGTATGTGTATATATATATGTATGTGTATATATATATGTATGTGTATATATATATGTATGTGTATATATATATGTGTGTGTATATATATATGTATGTGTATATATATATGTATGTATATATATGTATGTATGTATATATATGTATGTGTATATATATATGTATGTGTATATATGTGTATATATATATATGTGTATATATGTGTATATATATATATATATATATATGTGTATATATATATATATGTGTATATATATAAAACATTGTCTTATCTAATTATTTTCTATCATTGCGAATATATCATTGCGATAAAATATCCTGAATTCATTATTACTTCTTCGCCACCTGAGTCCTGGGCGTTATCTAAAGTATGTATGTAGTAGTAGTAGTAGTAGTAGTAGTAGTAAAATGATGGTGATGATCATTATGAGAAAGAGGAAGGGCAGTTATAGCAGTGAAACCTGAACATGAAAGCTGTAAACTTTCCCGTCTTTTATAACTTCTCCCTACAAATCCGTGCGGGATCTTGTATGTAGACTATCAGCTTGCTTGAAATAGCAGCTAAATCCCTATCAAACAATACCCTACCATCTTAGAAGATTTAGTTCCTGTTGTAGAAAAAGACGATGTTTATGGCTAGAATACTTTCATTTCTAGGTTTATTCTGTTAGAGGCACACCTAGGGTCATACAGCAACAACAATAACATTCACTACAGTATTCTGATGAGTGCTTACAGATTCTTTCGTTCTTTTACTTAGTTCGATCATTGAGGTACCGTGCAGTGGTGGCTGCGAAATCTTAAATTAGTAGATTTGAGCAAAGAGTTACGATATTCGAGCCTTTTCTTAAAGGTCACCGAAAATGAGTAAAGCAGACCCAAGTAAAGGACACAACATAACCTGGTCTTTATTTGTTCAAAATTAATAAGATCGTGTGAAAGTATATGCACAAACTTCTGAAGCAGGCTGAGAGGAATCCAGCTTGGTCTGCGATATAAGAACACAACGATAAACTCTGCGAGCGGCGCTAACATTTTTGTATTAGTTAGCTATGAGAAATCTAAGTGACGCGTAATAAACTAGAGGAATATATGATAATAGGGTCAAAGATTTATCAAGATTAATTGGCATCTGAACGGACAAATCAATTCAAAACAGTGTTTGCCGGTGTAGAGAGAGATTGTCGAGGAAGTCGTCTTTCGATTCGATTCGGTTCTATTAATGAATAAACAGGATGACGCAATTCTAGAAAACTGACTGGAAGAACATTTTCTCATTTCGCTTATGTATAAATATACTTGATGTGTGGGTAAGTGAGAGAGAAGTCTAGATCTTTCCCGAATGTCTGTTCCTCCAAAGATTATGGACTATTTCCAAATATTCTTAGCTTAGCTTGGAGGTGGTACTAAAAAAGAGATTCTTTTAATATCCCAGTATTTCTTGTAGGAGTCAACGAATATAAGTAGGAAAGTATATTCCACAAACTACTTCTCAGAAAAATGATGATAAAAACAAAAATAATTTCTAAAAGTATTAGACAATAAAAAGAAAACTGAGCCTGTCTTGCAAAGCTGATACTGTCATATAAGTTAATTTCTGTAGCCATGGATAAATGTCTGCACACGTGCATGTA
This sequence comes from Octopus bimaculoides, assembly GCF_001194135.2. Classification (NCBI taxonomy): domain Eukaryota; kingdom Metazoa; phylum Mollusca; class Cephalopoda; order Octopoda; family Octopodidae; genus Octopus; species Octopus bimaculoides. Next base: position 130,966,213 of record NC_068982.1, read on the forward strand.
GGTGGAAATTAATTTTTACCAGCAAATTGTTGCCGAACAACGAATGTTTGTGTCAATAAGAATAGCTAATACATATGCTGTGCAACCGCTCTGAAACGCACAAACATACAAACATATTTGAAGGCGTATATATCTATATATACGCATATATAGGCGCAGGAGTGGCTGTGTGGTAAATAGTTTGCTTACCAACCACATGGTTCCGGGTTCAGTCCCACTGCGTGGTACCTTGGGCAAGTGTCTTCTACTATAGCCTCGGGCCGACCAATGCCTTGTGAGTGGATTTGGTAGACGGAAACTGAAAGAAGCCCGTCGTGTATATATATATGTGTGTGTGTGTGTGTGTGTGTGTGTGTGTGTGTGTGTGTGTCTGTGTTTGTCCCCCCAAGATCGCTTGACAACCGATGCTGGTGTGTTTACGTCCTCGTAATTTAGAGGTTCGGCAAAAAGAGACCGATATAATAAGTACTAGGCTTACAAAGAATAAGTCCTAGGGTCGATTTGCTAGACTAAAGGCGGTGCTCCAGCATGGCCGCAGTCAAATGACTGAAACAAGTTAAAGAGTAAGAGATATGTATTTATATGTGCGTCTGTCTGTGCCTGTTTGTGGGTATATTTGGCTTTGAACAACTACGTATCATGCTTTCTTTTGAATATGTCTAATCTCTTACAACCACATGCAATAATGTTAAAGCTATGTGATTGTGTCATAAATCATACTCCTATCGCTGGAAAAGTCTTACAGATGTCATAAGAGCTTCCCTACGGCTATTATATAAGCCTAAGGCCAGCATGTTGTTGTTCATGTTATGAAGTTTCGAGATAAAACAAAATTCATACGATTTGTTGACGTCTTAATAGTTCATGTTCGTTGGCGATAAGTTATTATTTACGTCATATATCTGCGTATGTACTTGTATGTATTTATGTGTGTGTGTGTGTGTATATATATATATATATATACATATATATATATATATATGAGTGTGTATGTAGTGTTGTGTGTGTGTGTATAGTGTTGTGTGTTTGTGGCGGGGTTTATATATGTATCATACACACAAGTGTGAGTGAGAGAGATCATGCAAACTAAAATGACGCCACACGGGGATAACATTTGAACTAATAGTGGAACGAAGATAGCATATTTATATGATTGGCGATTGTTTTAGGGCAAAGGTTCTAAA
>NC_068982.1:130967914-130975204 GCF_001194135.2 Octopus bimaculoides
CCTAAAGTGAAACCCCCAAAGCAAAAACAAATACTAAAAATAGATGAATAGTGACAGACGATTAAAAGAAAAAAGTAGTGAATAAAAGCGAAAAGTTGTGTGTGTGTGTGTGTGCAAATATATAAAGAATGGTGGTCAGAATTTTGAATCAAACATGTATGCAAATATGTTCGATGGGAGTTTTCTTTCTAAAGTGAATTACCGTTGTTCTTTTCAAAGGAATGGAATGCATTAAACTCAGCCCTGCAATCTAGCAGAACGCTAATTAATTATACAGCGCTCCTGCATCTATCAATATGGAGCTGTACCTCCTCGTATTACCTATGAAGCCAGGTAAATTATCCTATAGTGGCTAAATTATTTAATATGAACACAACGTAATACTAGAGACGGTATACGAACCAACGACCTTTTGAATGATAATCTGATCCCTTGGACAGCTGCTAGAAGAATATCCAATCTCTTTATTAAATCAAGATGATAAAAATTACTGGAATTCCGTAACTATTTTACTTAAGCGCGAGACTTTTACAAATGTATTAGAAAAATGAGATTTCGAAAAGCGTATGCATTTCTGAAAGATACTAAGAAGCGAAAAAAAAAAAAGATTGTTTACAAACTCTCTTAGCTAAAACTTTTCCTTCGCTATCCTGTATTCTCAACAATCCAAGACTACATAACTTCATCAGTTTTTTATGTTTACAAATGGGGAGTGGCAGGATAAAATAGTAAAGTGTCAAATATCTGTAACTTGAAGCTTTTTTATAGCTTTTTACTCCCTTTATTATCTCTGTGAGCTATTTTTGTCAATTTCTAATCATCAGTATTCAACAGATGATCAGTTATCTTGGTCCCAGGGGTGAAAAGTATATTAAAGTTGTAACATTTATGTTTTTCTCAGGAATATTGGTGACCTGACAGAGGCAAAGGGTTCTGTTTACGATTAATAATCGAAACTGGAACACAAGATTTAAATTACTAGTGGATTTGTTGATATTAAGTACTCGACTTGAACAAATACTTTATTCTATATCAACAAGTATAGATTTTGCTGTTCCAGAGTATATTGAAAGCCTTTCTTGTACATTTGCCTAATTCTGTTTTTTACGACATTGAGCACTTTGTGACAATTCATTTATAATCGAAAATCACACAAACATTGTGTATGTGCTTTGTTTATACGTCAATTTTCTGCGGGATAGCATCCTGGGAAACCTCCCAACACGACACTCAGTGTTAAAGAACGCTAAATGTCCCAAACAGGCGAGACAACTCGCTTGAGGTGAGTGGAAATGAGAGATATCGATATTTCGCTATAGTTATAGTTCCTTAGTATCATTTACTCGATTCACCTGGAAATTAATTAATTCACCACTGTGGGACATGTATGCAAATAGAGTAAAGTCTATTTGTTGATGTGGCGTTGCATATGTAAAGATTAAATTTCAAATTAAAGGCAGCTTTAAAAATGTAAACATTATCGGTAGTACATACATAGGTAGACACTGTCAGATAAGCAGATAGATAAATAGGTAGGTAGGTAGATAGATAGATAAAATATATCTTTTCCTTAACGACATATCAGTTCCAGAGAACCCTTGATTCATGAGAATATCTTGTCTTTTCTTTCGAAATCGGTCACAATTGTCACCAGGTATGTGTTGGTCAGTCGAAGCGAAGTTTATGTCAATAAATCAAGAATTTATCTTGCACGGGATCGAATACGTTTTTATTCGTTTTTGTTGTTGGAATTCAAACCTCATGTCGCAGTTTTTGTTTTGACATCGTATATACAACCATCTGCACTTTTGCAGCTCTTCCAACATAATTTTAAGCGGTTAGTTGAAAGATGAACTGAAGAATTTCATGAGACATACCTTTTAAAGTGGGCTACCTGTTGTCTATAATGGTTAACTGTCATTCCTGTTAACTATTTACTGCCATAGTAACAAGGTCACTGAGAATGAAACGATTTCATAACGGGGCACAAACCCTCAAAACTTGCTAATCTGTAGTTAATAGTTGATATATTATATTTTACAATAAAATTAATCTGAACCCAAAAATTAGTTAAATAAACAGCTAAATAGTACAATAACTAAATCATCATTATCATTGACAACAGCAATAGTTCCTATTATATGCTACTCACACTTTAACCACTGCTAAGTGATCAGGAAAAGTTTAATTCACGATTGCTTTACTCAGATAAATCCTTTTATATTTGGCTAATGGTATGTACTTGGTCACTCCATTCTTATCTTTTAGGTAAACACTTACTCGTGGCTTGGTCACACCTAATATCATCTACAATATTTCTTCTCTCTTTCTTTCCTTTTCTCTGTGTTATATATATATATATATACACAGATAGATATAGATAGATACAGATATATATATAGATAGATAGATACTACTACTACTACTACTCCGGTTTCACTGATAAAAGGCCAGTTTTATGCAAAAGGTTACAAGGCCAAATACGGTGAATATGTAAGACCTCCCTCCTAATAAATTCGACAGATGTCTACGTCACTTTTCAGACTTATACGGTATTATCTGAAATTGAGGTAACCGACTTTAGGTAAAGCTCTCGTTCTATTTCTGTTTGTTCTTATTGTCCTTACTTTTGTTATTAAATGACGGGAGTTCAGCACGCCTACAGTATGAATTTATAATGAACAATTAATTCGATTGATCGCTGTAGTAAACAGGTATATGCATTCATAAATCTTGCAAACACACAAATGCACGTATTTATAAAAAACGCAAAAGGAAATGGATTTCCATTGATTTCGACGATGAGCATTCAGTTTCATCAACTACGTTGACTTAGTGTATGAGTGGCAGAATAAACATTAGTGTATGGTAAAAGATAGATTTTAAATTGCATTCGACGGGTTTCTACATAGTGTCCGTCTTCTCAATTTTACTCACGAGGCTTAGGTCGCCGAGGCTATCCTGGAAGATATTTTCCCGAGATGCCGCACATTGAGACCGAATCTGGGACTTCATTATTGCGAAGCGAATTTAGAAAATTCGCTTCACCATACATACATACATACAATTTCGCAAAGGCATATTCCAAGGCGACAGCCTCCCTGTGATGTTGTCTATACTTTCTGTAAATCCCTTGTCATTCATGTAAGGAAGTCAGAAGGTTATCTCACAGGCTCACAAGGAAACAGAAATACCAAAATACCAAAAGTTTCTTTGTGGATCACTTTTTGCAAAGAATATGCATGAGATGAAAACGTGCCTTGACCTAGTAACAACATTCTCAAAGGATGTAAGGTTAGAGTTTGGTCAGGGTAATATGTTATATGGTTGTAAAAAGGGGGAAAACTGTAAACCAGACTAGTAACATCTCCATCAATGATTTGACTGTTTCCTTTTTGTTGAAGTCAGTTCCTCCAGCAGACGCCAACATAATAGTAAAGTATAGTAGAAAGAAAACATCTATACCAAATTTGTGAGAAATCTGCATTTTGACTATAATCTTCGATTTCTATCAATAATAATTGGAATGCTTGGCTAACTCTTCAGTACCAATCATGAGAAACTGGTATTCACAAAAAAAAAAACAGAAAGAACACTGTCAATCAGAGGAATACACATACAAAGTGTTAAAAGTACTGAGAAAAATGTTAAACATTGAAGACATTTAATATATGTTCCACATTTGTAATAACAATCATGCTCGCGCATGTGCACATATGTCTATGCACCTATATGTACATACATACATGATCATACATTTAACCATACAAGACTCCTCTGTTGATGATGTTTAAATTACAATGAAAGAGTCTGGTTTCTAAGCTGGAAACCGACTCTTTCACCATTGGTGAAAAATTCGAACAATAACACCATGAAAACGTACATAGATGCATGCAAACATACGTACATACATACATACACAGACAGACAGACTCATGCACAAGTATAACTGAAAGACAAACAAAATACACATGTACATAAAACACATGCAATTAACTATGTATTTATACAAATATATATATATATACACACACACACACACACACACACACATATACATGCACACACATATATATACATGCACACACATATATATACATGCACACACATATATATACATGCACACACATATATATACATACACACACACACAAATGCACTCATGAACTGACCCAGACGCATAGAAACATTTTATTACATACATATGAACCAATAATGGAGCTTCTGTGTGAGCACTCGATCTGCTAGAAATAACAACCGAATCTTCCACAGCGCCTTATCCTCTGCCCGGAAAATCTCATGTCAGAACGTAAAAATAGACAGAATGATCACGATTATATGTTTTTCTCTATCAGGGCTTACATAGAGTTAAAAACATTACATACCATGTTCATACATGCATACGTATTTGTATGTATATATGTATGTATGTTAGTAAATGCCTCTGTGGCAATCTGGAGAAGCTAAGGCTTTCAGAAAAAGAAATCGGTTATACACCTTACAAATGTAAAAATATGCAAGATCTTTCTCAAGTTCAACATGTGACATTGCTTTTGTTATCTACATACCAACGACGGAACTTTGTATCTTTATTAGCGAACCCACTCCTTCCCTACAGGAAGACTTCAAATAATGAAAAATAGAAAAGGACATACATACATACATACATAAAAATCTGTAAAACTTTCCAGTAGTTTATCATCTGAGTATACGTGCATATGACTAGTCACATATATGCATGAGAATACTTACATAAAACAAAAATACAAATCTGCACATACACTGACTCTAAATGCTGCACATATACACGTGCATATGCAAAAATACCATATTGATGGTGTTCAAATTCCAATGAAGGAGACTTAGATCTAGGTTAATAACCAGCTCCTTCACTATTGGCAAGAAATCAAGAAATAAAACTGAATGCCACACACACACACACACACACACACACACACACACACACACACATGCGCACGCGCACACGCACACCGTCTCAAATGAGAAATGAAACCGATACACACTTTCGGTCCCCCCAAAAATTAATTACCGCCTTCTGTGAGTGTGAACGTCGGCTAACAAGCTGTTTAAAATGGCACCCCTAACAATAAATGATTTCTAACTTCGTGTACAAATTCACAAATTTGGACAAGAGGGAATAGTTGCTTAGATCGAAAAAAACTAAAATCAGTAAAATATAAATCAATACACTCATGTTTTAGGTTCTTTTACCTTTATTCTCATTAACATGTTATTTGCATGTAAATAAAAACTGAGCAAAGCAAAAAGTTTAGATAACAATTGCAGTAAAACAATATTACTAAGTACCCAGACGTTTATTGAGGAAGTTGTGAAGTATCAAATTATGTAATTTACTCATTTCTCCGCGGGATGGCGCTATTAAAATCATGACTGCTATTACCGACCAGCAGAATAAGGTCGCGTTTATTACATTAGGGTAAACCTAGTTGTAAAGAGTGGACAACAAGACTTACGGGTTTTAACATTGAAAAGTGTAGCTGTTGATGATGGTTCTGTTTAATACTAGATAGGGTTAAAATTATTATAATGCGTTGGATATATTAAACTATAAATAAGTATCTATATACACATACAATGCATAATTCACTATTACAGATGAAACTGCATTGAAGTACTCAATCCGATTTTCTACTATTTCTGCTAGATTGAATATTTAATCCTATATGATTACCCATTTCAGTATCTGTCTGTATCTCCCTCTCTCCATACATGTATGTATATGTAAATGTACATCTGTATGCATATAATATGCACTTGCACACATGCACAAATGTTTATGTATATATAACTTTTTATATATACATGTAGACAAAAATGATATAATACAGTTCTATATTTAAGAGAGGAGGAATTACGTACATTTGACGGGCAAGATGAGGACAAATGTCCGTCAAATGTAAATAATGTAAAAAATTATATGTGTATGTGTGTGTGTGTGTGTGAGTGTGTACATATACATTATGCGCTTACATATGTGTGTATGTGTGTGGTTATGTGGGGGAGGGGAGAAAGTTGGGGAAAGAAATAATGGAGGACTGTTAGACAACTGCTTGGTATTTTAGTGGCTGCTGCACAGAGGATAATTGATAAAATAGATAAATACCGTCGTTCTTATTTTCAATTCCAGTAGAATTTTAGTAGTTTTTGTGAAAGTTATCTATAAATGGCTTAAAATTGGCCACCTACTAATGATTAAAATTTTGCTAAAAATTGTTATCTGATAACGGTTCAAAATTAGCTAAAAGTGGGCTTCGCTGATGAAAATATGAAAAGTGCTCAGGCTTAATAAGGGAACCTCTTGCCGAGTGTGCTAAAATCAACTCATTTGTGAGAGGAGTCTGTATTTTCAAGGCAATGGTTTATAGAGCGACTCTCGTTCCACTTGATTGTATGTCGAGAGATTACATGAAACTCATGACCAGCGATTTCAATGGACGGTTCACTCAGCACATGAATATTTCTTCATGAATAAGGGACACGGAACTATTTCCTCTATGTCCCATTTTATCTGGAGGCTTCGAGACCAGAGAAATTTCCCGCCCGGCAAAACCTTGCGCATACGTGGAGTGACTAAATTTCAATTTTCCTTTCTGTACAAATTTAAACTGCCCATTGCGTCTTTTCATAAAACTAAACTTTCCTACTGCTGCTATCTATGGAGCTCTCTATTAGCTAACTTTAAGCATTTAGTTGACAATACTGTTTCCTAATTTTTGCTAAACATCTGCCGAGAAATTGCAGGAATTCAAAGCAGATGAATCTACCTGTTGTAACAAAATTGAACACTTAGCTACCATGCCACCTACATCAACAGGAGGATGAGATGCGCTCTTGTATCTGCGAATCTCTGAATAATAAAAATTTAAGCAATTAACTGTTTACACACATACCTACAGAGATGCACACACTGTATGTGTGTGTGTGTGTGTGTGTGTGTGTGTGTGTGTGTTGGCCTTGCAGCCATAATGTCGCGGGGTTCGATTTCTCGACCAGGGAGCGCGTTGCATCCTTCAGCAATGCACTTTGTTTCAAGCTGCTTCAGTCTACCCAGTTGAAAATGAGTACCAATCGATTACTAATGCAGCTCTCTCCCTCCCTCCCTCTCTCTCTCCAACTGTTGTCACATCCTTGATATTCGTCTGGGTCAAAGCTGAAAGGGCCAGGAGAATGCCTGCCTTTGAACTACATAGCTACATAAAACAACTGACGAATGCATAATACAAGCTATCAGATCATGTTCGCTTGCAG
>NC_068982.1:130975828-130980286 GCF_001194135.2 Octopus bimaculoides
TATATATATATATATATATATATATATATATATATATATATGTACAAAAATATAAATATAAAGGAAGAAGACACACGCATATAAACGTATACAATGAGCGAGAGAGACTGGTGTACTAATGTGTGATAAGTGGATATGCTGTATTCATTATTCTTTTTTATATAAAATATATTTATCTTGAAATATGCTTTGGCGTAAAACGTAGACTGCCAATATATTTTCAGTTTGGGATTTTCTCACAAACCATTTACTCAACAATATTATCCCCTTCGGGCTGCCAGCCTATTTAATTCCCTACTTAACCTTGATTGTGATGTCAAAGTAATTTATAAGTCATTGAAATTTACATAGCAAAGAAATACTTAAATACGTTATTTGAGAAGAATAGTGAATTAAAATACAAGTCTAGAAGTTTCCGGTCGAAAAGAGAAACGCTACGGGGAAAACTTCTTTAAATAATGCATTTTTAAGGATCACATCAGTTTACTAAGTGATGGAAATTCAACCAGAAGAAAAGGCGTGATTCAATATAGAGAGATTCTGTGCTCAAACACATAGAGTTGTTACAAGAAAAAAAGGGTAAATGATGAAAGGCCCCAAGAGAAATTAGTATGCCGATTTAACCGAAAATTATGCTGAATAATGTTGTTAGAAAGAATCAAATTAATGATACTTTATCAAACATTAACTTTGGAATTGCCGCTTGAAAAGATGAACTTGTGGTTTAAAGAAAATTCATTTAGAAGAAAAACTGTCTGTTGTACTATTGATTTAGTAAATCAGAACAAGGCGGAAATTTTAAGTACGGCATCGTTGATTGTATCAACTTTTCTTATATTTTTTGTACTTGTTTTAACGGTCCTGGAAGTAGGAAAGGCGAAGTCCAACCAGTGGCATAGCAAGGACTGAAACTGGGTTTTATGAATCCCCTTGCAAATACAGCAGACCCCAAAGTGACGTTCCTATAAAAGCGTTTCTACTGAGTCTCCCACACTAAGTATTGAAGAAAGTATAACTAAATACTGTAATAATACTACTCTTCCCGTTCTTCTTCTGTTGGTAGTGAAAATCGATACTCCGATCAAACCAAAGAAGCTATTTCGCAAGGTTTCCAAATTAATTGTATCGCAGTGTAATGTTCCCAGATCCCAACAGAAATGTCACCATTCTCGAGGTACAGAGCCGGAACAGATATTACAAAGCTTCATGTCCGACGCTCTAACAATTACACCCGTCCTTGGCCTTGGACTGGTACTTTGACCTCAGAATGACGAAAGCCAAAGTTAACCTCAGCGAGATTTGAACTCAAAGCCTAGAAAGTCATTAAAAATATCACAAGGCATTCTATCCAATGTACTAGCGAACACACTAACAACTCTGCCAATTCGCCATCTCGACTATTTTAGAAATGGATATTTAACTTCTTAAGGTGTCGTGCTGGAAGAATCGGTAGCACGCCGTGCAAAATGATTAGCAGCATATCGTCCCTCCGGAGTCAATATAATGAAAAATCAATCACATCCTGAAGTCAAACGATTTCAATGATTACAATAAATTTGTAGCTGAGTGTCAGGGTGGAAAATCTATATTTTACGGTTAATAGCAATCGCTACTGAGTATATGAATTTCTACTAAATGGTATCCACGACTTGGTTTTGAAAAGGCATGAGAAAGGCATAAACACCTCATAAACTCTAAATAAGATTATATTTGGCTGTTACAGAAGAGTTACGCAAAAACTAAATACTTGGCCGCATTAAAATTGGGTGGGAGGGGCTGAGATTGTCAAAAAATGGAGTCGTATGAGCGCTGTTGTCATGTCATATACAGGGTGTTTGGGGCATTTTAAAACTAAAGCCCAACCTTCTCCAGACTTGAAGATAACGGATTTCTTCTAGGAAGAAAATGTGTGTGTATGAGAGAGATGGGGAGATGAGAGAAAAGAAACGGATTGACCCAGTATTTAGCGATTCTAAAAGGATGAAAAACAATGGTGACCTCGACTTGACTAGAACTCAGAAACCCAAAGCGAACACAGAAAAAAGAGTGTTCTATCCGACACTCTAGCGACGCTGTCAATCAACCGCCTTTTGTAAAAATTAAAACAACAAATACTTGAAATATAATTCCTGATATCATTCGTGAAAAACAAAATTACCTCCAATTTTGTTGTCACAAATTTCACCAAGTCATTGATTATTCTCGTTTTTGTATATTCAAATTTTATTCTTCTGTTTCTGGTAAGACATGTGTATGTCCAGTCTTAGAATTGCATCACTGTTGTTGTTAATAAATATTAATTGGGGTATTTTTGGAAAGGGTAAGTTGCTAGATCGACCTTAAGGTTAATCATAATTAAGGATAATCATAGGTGATCACAGATTTAATAAAATGAGCAAACGATGAGTAGAACCTGTGTTTACAAGAGAGTATTAAGTACCCTATCCTGGTTCATCGTAATTAAAGCTCCCTATGCAACACTAATCTTGCTATTTGCAAATTGTGTTTAAGGGAATCGCTAACCATCCTTCGCAATCACAACCCCTTATTACATAATAGATTCTCAAGTGTAATTTTCTCTTGTAAACACATATTCTACTCATCGTTTACCCATTTTATTAAATCTATGTATGATTATCTTTAATTACGATTAACCTTAAGGTACAATTGGGTCAACCAATCATAGCAACTTACCCCTTCCATTGATACCATCCTTTTTACCAAATTATTCCTTTTGCACATTCCTCTTACACACCACGCCCCACCAAATTATATTCTTCTTACCCACCACATCTACCAAATTATTTCTTTGCACATTTCTCTTACCCACCACAACTACCTTCCTCACAAGCTGTTTTTTCCTCATTATCTCATATCTTCTTTTCAGCCAAAACACTTTCAAACTTGGGACACTGGTAGAATGTGTCATCTCGTTACCCCCGTAGAATTCTTCCCTCGTAAAGACATCGAAGTCTAAGCTCGAATCATTTGAGCGCTATTAAGTATTTTCTATACTGAGAATCTCTTGATTTCATCTGTTGACTAATATATAAGCATCTGTACATTTATGTGTATATGTGTATGTAGATATCAATGTACTACGTGAACTGATTTTAAGTAGCAAAATCTAAATCTGTCTCCTCTCATGTATTTCTTTTTCGTCTCCTCCCTTTTTAAATTTTGCCAATCCTCTATTACAAACTGAGGCAGATTTGTACCGGATATCTCATTTAAAATGTTTAATTCTTTCACAGTTTTTATTTTATTTTTTATTTATTGTTATTAAGTATATTTATTTATTTTGCGATGTCTCTCTTAGTTTTCCTATCCTGTAAAAGCTGAAATTCTTTCGCTTATTTTATAACGTTGAAAAAACGTAATGACACGATTGTAAGATATTTATTTATGTAAATTTATATTATATTTACTCTACTCTTCGATGTATACAGTCTTTTTATTTTAGTCTACATCTTGTTGGATGCAAGCCCTGAACCATTCATTATATAGGTGTGTATGTATGTGTGTGTGTGTATAGGAGAGTATTGTAATTCGCTTGAAGCATTGAGTATTGTTTGTAAAAAATAATGTCTTGAATGGCACAACAATGCACTATAATAACAATAATGGACTATAATAACTGTTATAATTTACACGTTCATAGTCTGATATATTTCGGAATATAAAAATTCCTTTAGATATCCCGAGGAATTGATCGAGTCACTGCTATAATCGGTTTTCCAACGGGTTTTTTTTTTTTTTTTTTTTTTTTTTTTGGAAGCGTCTCTGCAGTGGTCTCACGAGGCTCCTTCCGAAATTCCTCATGAGAAGTGCTTGAGGGCGGCCATGTTTCAACATAAAGCATTGACAAAACTAAAAAAACAAAATCATTATCTACTTACCATCAGACAAAGGGAAAGGATTTGCGTGATTGCTTGTGAAATATATGATAGACTGGTACTAAGAACATTTAAATAATGACAGACTATATTCTGAAGTGACAGATACAACCACGACCAGGATTGAGGACCGAATTAACACTGCATGGACTGACATTTGTAGACGGAGACAACTGCATAACAAATGCGAGAACAACTTCATCACAAAGAACAGTAGATTACCCAGATTCTATCACCTCATTAAAACACATAAGGATAGCAATACGATCCAGATTAGACCCTTCGTCTCCAGTGTAGAAGGACCTCTTTATAAAATATCCTGGCTACTTTCTCATATCCTGAAACCCATACTTTTCACCTTTCCTTGTAATAGTTCTTGTTTATATGCTGCTAAGCATTCCCAAACGGTTGAGTGTGTGTGTGTGTTTGTGTGCGTATTTATGTGAGTGTGAAGTTGTTTGTTTGCTGTCGTGAGCGTTTATGTATGTGTGTGAGTGTATTTAGGTTGCGTGCGCGCGCGCGCACACACACACACACACACACACACACACACACACACATA
>NC_068982.1:130980296-130985373 GCF_001194135.2 Octopus bimaculoides
ACACACACACACACACACACACACACACACACACACACACACACACACACAAGAAATTAATAGTTATGGTACTGGCGGTGGCAGAGGTAGCAGCATTGATTGTTATGGTGGTGGTGGTGGTGGTGGAGGAGGAGATGGTGACGGTGATATTGGTGTTGATAATGGTAAATAGAGAAAGATAGAGAGGAAGAACTGAGTGAAATAACTAAACTGCAGTGACGTCACACAGCTTATCACTTCTACAATTCTTCTCTCTTTGTCTCTGTTTTTCTTCATTCCTTATTTTCAAAACCAATGCCACCACCGCCCTCTCTGCCATCATCATTACCTTAACAACCAATAGTGTCTGTCTTAGAAGTCAAGTTACTTTCCTTTGCGTTAATCACAATTCACGAAGGTAGGAACACGAGTATTAAGACATTGAAGAGTATTCTTGTGTGTTGTCTATAATTAACTCAATGCATCCTTTCTTACAGAAGCCATACAATATTGTTACAATATTGTTTGTTCACCACCATGTCGAAATGCTGTGGTAGGGGTAATACCTTGATGAAATTCTGGTGCGTTTTGTGTAATGTCTTCTACAGAAGTGTGAAATAATCGAGTCGTTTTCGGTCATATCTTGAGGTGGTTTAAGGGCTGCGCTATTTCTTTTGTTCATTAAATATGTTATTGGTATCACCAGCTTTGGGATTGCAAAAGCGTAATCTTCCAGTTGCTACATGATGTAACGGTCACAAGTTCAAGAGAAGTTGCATTTACGGAAAACCATTTTTTGGTATGCATGTATATAAGTACGTGTACGCGTTTATGTTTGTATGTACACAAACATCTTATAAACATTCACTGACGGCATTTCAAGATTTGAATTAATTTCCAACATTCTTGTGATGGTTTTTATTCAACCACGGTCATGCTGTAACACCGTCTGTAAAAGGTTAGTCGCTCATACCATCTTCAGTACTTCTTTTAATATGGTACTTATTTTATTAAGCTCTTTACTGAACCATTATGTTACGGCACATAAAGGGACGCAACATAAACAGCACCAGTTTTTAGACTGGTGTAAGCATAAATATATACACACACTCGCACATAAGCACACATTAGAACGCTCTCATACATAATATATTATGGTGAGCTTCCGCATAGTTTCGGTTTGCCAAATTCCGCTCACAAAGTATTAGTCAACAAGAGTCTTTAAAAGACACTTGCTTAAAGTAGTGTGCAGAGGGTTCGAACCCATGGGTATGTCACTGCGAATCCTGCTTCTTATTAACCATAAAGCCTCGGAATTTATTTTCCTTTTCGCTAAAACTTATTTCACATGCCCTGATAGATGCATGTAATCACATACAAACATAGGCAAATACCCATGCACACAAATAAACAAACGCGCGCACGCGTATGCCCTTAGATTTACGCAGGCACATATGAAAATATTTGGTCTCGGAGGAAGACTCTAAGACAAAAAGCGAAAAAGACGACAAATAAATACACTTTAACCCAATACTGTCTTGTTGCTATGAACCTGAACATATGGCACCTTATATGTCATAGTCGGCGTGTTTATCGTTAAATTTCACAGGGGCAAAAAAGATAGAGAAGTTATTTACTCCCTTGAGATATCAGAAATGCGATGTAAAACATCTGGTTTAAAAGTGTATTTTACATTATAATAAAACATGCATATGCTTAAATCCTTCCAATGCACCATGTAATAGATTTTTCTCAGTAAAGCTGAAATGTTTAAGTTGAAGATATGACGAATCACAGCATCAACCAAACACTACAGATGCTATTAAAACATAGATAGCAAGTTTCCGTTGCATACGTCAGTATAAACGTTTACACCTATTTGTTAATGGTTTTAAGATTATTAATTACTGTCATTGTAGCAATATCTTTGCTGTGATGTAGAAATATGCTTCCTGTGTGTCGATTGCGAAAACCAATTACGATTTTTTGATGAAGCTATTTCAATTTACAAGCGACTTTCGAAAGGCATTCACATATATACATATTTGTTTATCCTCACTCAAACTTGGATGTTCTACTGCGGTAGTTACCATGAGAATATCTCTCATTCTGGCTTTTAGTGCAAATGCATTCTTGTTTATCTCGCTAGCAGGGAAATAAATCACCGCCATCACCAGCGCCGAGACCACAAGATCACGTGCCTTTATCAGTTATGGATGCTCAATTGCTAGAGATACTTTGAACAAGCTATCTCTAGTGGTTGACTGTCCATCGTTGATAAAAGCAAAGAAGATCGAAATCACGTCATCTTGTGGTCTAGGTGCTGGTGATGGCAGGGTTTTATCTCCCCACTTGCGGTATAAACAAGAGTGTATTTTGCACCAAAAGCCAAAATGAGAGATTTCCTCATGGTATCTACTGCAGTATACTTTATTCTAACAGAACATCCACGTTTAAGTATTACCTCTTGGTATTAATACTGCCTCTGTCGCTAATAGATAAAAAAAAATTTATGTCACTCCGTAAACATGAGATTTCGTATCTAATTAAGAAAGCAATGATTACCACCTAATCTGTTGGACGTTGAAGAACAGAAATAAATACAAAACAATTTCGCGATGCAGTTTCGATTCGATTTTGAATCGTCTTTGCTTTTCATACGTCACAAATTCACATGGATTTAGTTTCTACTATTATACAAGTGTAATCTTGTAGCTCAGTGACTATATCGATAATAAATATCCCTAAGACATTTTATAATTTATCTATAAACATTTTAAGTATGACGTCTTATTACGGTCTAATTGATCCAAACCTTGTTTTATTTAGCAAGATTTTGTGAAAATCATAATTATTCCAGTGCTAGACGTTAATGGACACATCAGGAAGGAAACACCCATTGAGCGAAATATGAGTACCTATTTCTTAATCCAAATGAAATCATCGAAATTACTTCATCTAAGGGTGCTAGTACTGTGGTGTTGTTAAGATGTTAGCTTCGTAGCTACATAATTTCGCTTACGATCCTATTGTACGGCGCCTTAGTGCTATGTATTTTACCCGAGCTTCGGATCAACCAAAGCCTTGTGAGTAAAATATTATAAAAATTTGTGTAGAAACAAGTATTTATTTCTGAAAAACAGTTGCATTGTCCGAGTAGGTACGCTGTCATACTCTCTCAGCTAATGGATGAATATTTGTCAGGTTACGAGGGCTCTGGCTATTTTATCAACTCTAAAATGAAACCCTGACATCGAGGTTATATGCAGTTAAGTGTTCATCCTATTATGAAGGTGAATCACTGAAACAGTTAAATTAAAGTAAAAAGATTCTGAATATGCTCTACTTAATTCTTAAACTTCTCTCTTCGTTTACCTAACAACACTACTCTCGACTTTTATCTATTAGTCCTGACATTAACTCCGTATCACTCCTCACTTTAATTCCTTCCTCGTTTTGTAGCTTACAACCAAAGTGACAACAGCACTTTTATCTTTCACACTCAAGTGAAAGGCAATGGCTCGGAACTTTACATAATTCACTTCTCTCACAAATCAATTTAATGATTTCTTCAATATATTTCTCTATTGGCTAATTATTGACGATACAGACGTTCACTAGTTTCCTTGCATACACGATTCATCCCTACCCCTACTTGAGAATTTTTTTTCTCTCACCGTAAAATTGATACAACCGATGTTCTTTGAATAATTAAGAAAACCTATGAAATAGAAGACCAAGGTATCTACCTCATGTTTTAAATAGCAACGAATTTGAGTTTACCTTTCTTCTTTCGAGAAAATAAATGCAATTAACCTAAATATATGAAAGATTTTCGGGGTAAGAGATAAATTCGTTGAAGCAATTCAGACACTCGGCTTTACTGCTGCTCCACTCTTCTGCTGTATTTGTTACGCTCTCCTTACAGAAGCAGATATTGATGTACCTGTTCTCTTCCCTATGAGTGATGTGTTGTGTGCCTGAAACATACTTACTGAACGCTGTTGAAATCCCAATGAGCACCCAAACCGAACTGACAGTAACATCAGCATCAAGGTAACAAGCATCGCAGAATTTCAAAATTGGGTCAACCAGCGCAGCGTTTTGTAATATATATACCATATGTTTAAACGACAATATGCTATGTTTATAAATAACGCAACAAATGTGGAATACATACATGTAAAGAGCATTGTAGGAAACCCTAAATATATGTCCCTAGGTCTTCGTAAATATGTAACATTTACAATTGAGGTCTACATTGGTAAGATTCCAGTTAGACACAAGCTGAAAGCCTATATACCTAGCTGAACAAATAAATGTGTAAGATAACTTCATAAAAGTCTAGTTGGGTTTTCTTGAGAAAACAATGCCTGCCTATCCTGGCATATGTACAGTCAACTAAACTCATTAATGTTAGTTTAAATATGGATCATGTGATAAGTCAATTTATTCAGAGTGAAATAATGGGGGAGGAGTGAAAAAAAAGAAGTAAATATGTCAAGAAATACAAGGAAAGTATTCATTTGTGAGAGAAGTAATCATTGCATGTTTATAATTCTAAATGGTTATTTTATTCAAATTTTAGAATGATTAACAAACTGTGAGCAAATCCCAAACAGTAATATAAAGTTTTAAAAAAAAGCCATTTTTTATCTTCTCTCTAGAATAACCAGATATGTATGTGTGTATGTGTATATATATATATATATATGTATATATAAGCAAACATGATCGAAGAGAAATGAATCATAGAAACCAGTGGCATACATTTGAACAACGTAGATGGATACTGGTAAAACAACGTACCATACACAATAAATTCCCGATTTTATTAAAATTATCTCCACCTTTAAAGTATCATAATTGCCAAATGGCAATTAAGATCAGCTCCTGAAGGTAGGTGGGTATCTATATTTGTTCCAAGCAGCGACTAATGATACTTTGGCTCAATTACGATATTAAAAAAAGCAATAACAACAATCACAATATAATAAAATATTATTAGAAACTGTAATTAAAAAGTTAAAATATTTTATGTACTGCAAAATTATAAGCAATTTATTGCACATAAATTTTAACAGAAAAATCTTATATG
>NC_068982.1:130985383-130986306 GCF_001194135.2 Octopus bimaculoides
CCACTAGGCCATATGGACCCCTCCGTGGGCCATATGGACCCCGGTTCAGAATCACTGATTTATATGAATAATTTGAATAAGTTAAGGCGCCGCACTAGCAGAATCGTTAGGGCTCCGAATAAATTACGTTGCAGCATTTCTTCTGGCTTTAAGTTCTGAGTTCAAATTCCGCCGACACCATCTTTGCCTTTCTTCCATAAGGGAGTCAATAAAATAAGTACCTATGGAGCACTGGGGTCGATGTAATTGATTATCCGCCTTCTCCCAGAATTTTACACATTGTACTTATAGTAGGAAGAAATGTTAAAATAAGTTGACATAGTGAAGAATTAACCGAGAAATTTGAAGAACAAACGTATAAAAACTATTTTAGCATAACGCTGTTTCTAGAAGTTTCAATCAAAATTTTGTTGCAGGTTTCTGTCTTAAATTGAACTCTGTTTGCCTTCCAATTGGAAGGTTTCGTAAACGGAAGCAGGATCTTTCGAATTGAGTGATGACATCCGTCACTCAGTTACGAACAGTGACAGGATCTTTTTTAGAACGGGGGCCACAGTATTTTCTTAACTAAACACTTTGAAACTTGGAACACTGGTAGAATGTGTCATATAAAACATCTTTTTCTCTTAGGGATTTCTTTTTTTTTTTAAGAAGACTAAGTTATTCCATGTTAAAGTTGTCGTATTTCTGTAATTTCAACCAATCACTGACGTCCATTCAGCCGATATACATTAAGTGCCGACTACATAAACAAACGATTCTGAAACAATTCTGTCGGTGATAAAATTATTATTTCCTTGTCAAAAAATGGCTGAAGCATATTGGCAGTAACTAATAAACCTTTCTATTATAGGCTAACCATAACCCTAACCGTAGGGTTAGGGTTAGAGTAAAACAGCAAATTTAAAAAGAAAAAAGCAAAT
>NC_068982.1:130986406-131002238 GCF_001194135.2 Octopus bimaculoides
GTAAAACATTAATGAAAACTGTGGCCCCCGTTTTAAAATAGATCCCAGTGACAGACAGGCAAGAGATAAACGACAATCTGATGATGAGAACGATTGAAATTGCTACTAATCTAGAAATAGCAGTTGACACACATTTATTCTTCAGAACACTCTTTCAGCTACACGCAGTCAGACAAGCTACCAACTAAATTATTAAAGAACACACTAGTCTCTTACAGAATCGGGTCACAACATTAATCTTATCTTCCGAAGTTATTCTCTTGGTTTCTTTTATTGGACCCCTCGTGCTAAATGATATTGATTTGAAACTGACAGACTACGCTTTTTACCTCCGCCAAGGAAGGAGGTTATGTTTTCATCGGAGTTGGTTTGTTCGTCTGTCTGCAAAATAACTCAGAAAGTTGTGAACGGTATTTGATGAAACTTGCAGAAAAAGTTGGTAATGATTCGGGGAATTTTTATGGATTCTTGAAGGATTTTTCATTTATCATATTTACTTTACATGAAGTGTTACAATGTTACACTCTTTGATTATCTCCCTTGAAAGCATGTTCATCGTTTCCACGTAACCTGTGGTGGCGTTGCTGTTTCCAAAGTTTATTTTCGTTTCTCTATTAGTAATTTTACTCGTGTATCTATCTTAAAATGAGCTGTTTGGTGGAGGTCTGTGCTTTTCTAGTTTTTATATATTTTGGACACTTTCATCATTGTTAAATTAATCTCATTATCAAAGGTTCGTCGGTTTCTTATAAGAATTATTTTATCTGTGGTACAATATGTTGTTTTTTTCTCTTTTCTCTCTGTTCGTTAACTAATATGGGTTATATATATCTGCTATTTCATGAGCTCTCGTGTGAAAACAGAATTATATTAATGGTTTCGGTTGAAAACTTTCTTGCTAATTCTAACCTTGACAAAGTATTTAGCAAAACAGTATTAACAAAATAAAAACATACGATTGAAAACCTATATGGTTTCTTTTTCAAATCCCTTTAGAAACAACGGATTTGCCTTTAATCTATTTCAAGGCACATTTAAAAAAGGAAAAAACAAAAATATACATTTAATGGTCTGTACTCCTTGTTTCAGAGGATCAAATGAAAGTCGCTTGTGTGTTGCATATATTAGATAGAAACTATAACAGCAGATAAATACCATTTCATTCTTACATAGCCGATGCCTGTTATATCTTTTAGCTAATTTGAAACAGCCTTAATAGAACCTGCAAAGCAAATAATTGGATAGTTGTAACTAGAATTGCACGAGGGAATTGCACGATATTTTTGCTTTTACGTTTAAGGTTTGCATTCCAGAATTTCAGGAATTCGTCTCTTGCTCTTGCTGATTATACTTATCGTCGTTGATCATAAAGCTGCTTACTTATCAAACGAACAGGAAGAGTGTAATGATTATTATTCTACTTTATCAGTAGCAATCCAATGTTTGAATTGTTAGATGTTTCATCTTTAACATTTTAAAAGTCTATCACTAGTTTCACGGTTGCCGAAGCAGACATTCTAAAATTAAACTTAATTTTAATCAGTTGTTTGTTTATTTGTTTTAAAGTTTATTTTTGGTAAATCTTGGTAGAAACTTATGCTTTTAATGTTCGAATATGCTTAAAACTAGCAATGACCGTGACAAGACTGCTCATTACATAAAGTATTGTAGTACATAATCCCTAAATGAGATAAACAATACCTTTTATTATACTCTTTTACTTGCTTCAGTCATTTGACTGTGGCCATGCTGGAGCACCAACTTTAGTCGAGCAAATCGACCCCAGGACTTATTCTTTGTAAGCCTAGTACTTATTCTATCGGTCTCTTTTGCCGAACCGCTAAGTTACGAGGACGTAAACACACCAGCATCGGTTGTCAAGTGATGTTGGGGAGGAGGACAAACACACACACAAACATATGCACACACACACACACACACACACACACATATATATATATATATATATATATATATATATATATATATATACGACGGGCTTCTTTCAGTTTCCGTCTACCAAATCCACTCACAAAGCTTTGGTCGGCCCGGGGCTATAGTAGAAGACACTTGCCCAAAGTGCCACGCAGTGGGATTGAACCCGGAACCATGTGATTCGTAAGCAAGCTACTTACCACACAGCCACTCCTATTATAGTTACGTTTCTTTAGTCTGTGTTCGAATCTCACTGCCACAGACTTTTGTCAATAAAATGTCAATAAAATAAGTATCGATCTGTACAGGGGTTGATATAATCAATTATTGCTCTCCTTTGCAAATTGCCTTTTGACGTTGTTAGAAATGGAAATCAGCAGTTTGATTCATTCAAAAAGTTTTTTGAGTAAAATATCTTCATAACAATTTTACTTGAAACGGGGTTAGCATTTACCGATTGCTCCCACCAACTTGTGTATGTTTTAATTTATATTTTTAACTGTGTTACGGAGTTTTAATAAAACAGTTTTTGTTTTTACAATTAGTTAGGAAGGAAGGAAGGCAATGACTGACCCTTTTCTGAACCTCTGAGACTGGTGGGAGAAAGGGAGGTAGCTTTCCTTTAACCTGAGGCAGAGACGCGGCCCAGATGCTTGCAACAGAGTGAAATTCTCTCCGAAGAGCACCTAAGAGCTCGCGTTTGTGTTAATCCCACAACGTTGCTGCGTTGACTCGTTAACAGCTCACCTCTTTCTCTACAGTTTACAGAGCTCTTCAGCCCCAATGATGAAATGTAAACATTTAAAAATATACATAATAAAAATTCAGAAATTTTAATGAAAATTTCGGTAAAAATAAACAAAATAAAAATAAAAGTACAATTTCAAGCTGTCTGGTGATATATTTTAGCTAAAAGAATTGTAACAGAATTGCTAGCCACAATTAAACAGAAATTTGGCACATTTTCTTTTAGATTAAGAAAAAAAAAAAACACAACTTCCTCCTCTTCATCTTATCCAAGTAGCGTTATCCCAGTTTTGCTCTACCCACGATTCTTTCCCATTTCAGAATTTCGGAAGAAAGAGGGCGGGAATACAAGCGATCTTATCAGATTTGAAGGAGTTAGCTTTTTTTTTTTTTTTTTTTAAGAGACAATGCTAGTCTTAATTGAATAAATTTAGCCAAATAAATTAATATTTTGAAAAAATGTTCAGTGAATTTATATTTGCAGAAATATCGTTATCTCTTTATTTACTTATTTAGTTATCTATTTTTTTTTTCCAAATGAAAACAATAGTGAGGCGAACAGGACAGAAAGCAGTCTCACCAAAACCAGATGTGCTGAAATGTAGACAATAATGCATAGCTAACAAAAAAGATAAACAGCAAAACCTTAAAAATACGGGTGTACAAACCATTGTTTGCCACTCAGCACTAAGGCTGTATTCACTTACTAAAATAACATCCAGCTAGTAATTGTGACGGCAAAGGTCGTAACTGATTAAAGGGACGGAAAGATATGTGAATCTCGCCAGCACACTAACAGATGACGGATGCTGGCTGGTACTTAAAAGACCTATTGAAAAACTGAAGGTCGTAGAAGCGCAGAGTCAGCGCAACCATCATTATTATGATAGTAACGCTTAAGTGTTACGTGTTGTTAAGCAGATAGCATTTTCTAATGAATATTGTTGAGAATATCTAGAATGGCTTTTATCAGTATTAGAGAAAGGTGCTTTATCTATAAGGCTAACCAGGCGTGGAGTAAAATAGGTCTCAAGACGATAATGCAGCCATAAAGCATGAAATGTCCATTAAATTAGCAATGTGCATTCACTAAAAGGTGAGCAAGTGTGACTTATAAATATTTTCAGGTCATTCTATGTGGAAGAGTTTCATATAGAAAGAATTAATTCCACCACAATTGAAAGAAAGTTAATATCCGCAGCCGTCGCAAGCGAGCTCCACTTCAGCCAGCCATTTTTGACCCAGTGGAACATTGAGGGTATGATAGTTGGAGGAAGCGAGCACTCGACTAGTACTCATTTTCAGCTGAGTGTATTGGGCTATCGTGAAATAAAGTATTTCACAAGGAGTCGTTCGGTTCAGGAATCGAATCCACAGCCTTAGAACTAGATTTTTAAAACCGCAGTGGATCTTTTCAATCTCAGTGAGAATTTTTTTAATTATAGTTTTCTTTAGCTAAACAGTTTGAAACTTTGGATACTAATTAAATGTGTCACGTAGAACACGGTTTTACTCTTAGCGGTATTTCGTCTGCCGCTATGTTCTGAGTTCAAATTCCGCCAAGGTCGACTTTGCCTTTCATCCTTTCGGGGTCGATTAAATAAGTACCAGTTATGCACTGGAGTCGATGTAATCGACTTAATCCGTTTGTCTGTCCTTGTTTGTCCCCTCTGTGTGTAGCCCCTTGTGGGCAGTAAAGAAATAAGAAGTTATTTCATGTTAAAAGTTGTCGTATTTGGATAATTTTAACCAATCAAAGACGTGTATTCAGCTGAAGAAAGTTACTGCTATTTGCGAAAGTAATCGAAGAGCAACAACTTCTGGGTCATCGAGTCATGAGAGAGAGAGAGAGAGAGAGGGTATAAAAGATAAGAAAGGTGGGTGAGAAAGACAGAAAGTTCTTCAATAGGGAATGGGTGAGAAAACCAAAGTTCTTTTATAGGGAATACATACGCGTGTGTGTGTGTGTATTTTATCCATTGTGTCCTCTCATTTATATAATGTTAGCGTGTGACATTGAGAGAGACTTGGCTGTTATTTCCAGCAAATTGGGGAGAGAGAGAACGGAGATAGCGGTGGTGTGTTGACGATCTGAACGACAGCTTATATAAACTCACCAATCTCCAACCACTGCATATTAGTTTATTAAACCCTCTCCTTTTCCTTGCTTCTATTCGGGGTTTTATCAGCTTTACATATGAATGTGTGTGTGCATGTCGTCAACTTCACAATCCCCCCTCCCTCCTTGAAGCTATGTATTCCTCTCACCCACCTCCCCGGATGTTGTTGCTCTTCCATTACTTTCGCAAACAGCAGTAACTTTCTTCAGCTTCACATCATTGATTGGTTAAAATTACCCAAATACGTCAACTTTAACACGAAATAACTTCTAAAATACAAAATTTTGTCAAAAAGGTTAAGAGTGAACCGGGTTCTGCGTGACACATTTAACCAGTATCCGAAGTTTCAAACTGCTTAGTTTTTAAAAATTAATTAAAAAATCTGTGACTGAGATTGAAAATATCAGTAGTAGTGGATCTTGTTAGCATTAACAGCCTTATTAGGAATCGATTATAACTTTTTACCTTCGACATTTTTCTTTTTCGCTTTTTATTTTTCGTTTCTTTACATTTAGTTTTTTAACTTGTGTTTCTATCTACCACTTCATATTGATTTTGTCAGGGACACAGACCTCAATATCATACGATGGACTCGATCTGTCAGTTGGTGATAAAGCAATTTTCCACCTCTTGATATATGCAAGTTAAAGAACAGATCACATAACATCGGGATCAATTATTCATTTGCCGTTTGTGAAATATAATGAAATTCGATTCAGTCAAGACTGATCCCATCAATTTAGTTGATAGCACAATATCGATCAATACTTTACTTTCCAATCTCAGATATGTGTAATAGAGTAAATCACTTCTGTTTTCTGTCACAGCTACCCCTGGCATTATGTTATCAGTGTTATTGGCTTCAGGAGAGTGATCCAAGTTATACTCATAAGATTTGAGTCCATCATAGCAGATCACAAAACCACTCATTGACTATATAGTAGTATGCTGTCGTAAACTTCGCATTAAATGATAAAAATTTACATTTAAGTAGATATTGTTACTGATGTTTAGCCTCACATCCTGACCTTGATCGAGTAGTCGTACAATCAAAGCTATTCCAGTCATGACTATCCCGTATTTTTCCTACGTGCGGGAAATCTAGAACCATATTATCTAATTTGTCGTTTTCTAAGACGGCGGGATGTGATTTGAAAGCTATTTGGCTGCTATTTCTAATAGATCGAGAAACCACGCATAGCCTCCAAGTAAAACTGTCATAGATAAACTGCATTGTTGGAGGTTATCAAAGCTTTGGAGAAAATGTAATATCAACAACAGAATATGAATCACTGACATTCCGGTCGGTAAAGTGACGCCCTACTAATTATTTAAATTAGGGAGTTTAAGAACTTCTAAACTGTCAGCCATAACTTTGGCCCGGTTTATTAACATAATACATTTAAAATAATCTAGCTCTAGATATAACAGTACTTACGAGTAAGTTTGGATCATAACATGGTTTCGATTCTCAATACCACCAACTGTAATGTGAAATAGTTTTAGCCAGAAACTGAAAAAAAAGTGCAAATATACGATATTGTCAGAGCCGGATAATGGTACCTGTAATTTAGGAACAGTCATCTGGGGCTTTAAGTCTTGTCTTTGAGTTCTTCGAAATAAATGGAAACAATGAAAATAAACTTGTGATAATAAAATTGAGATGAATATTTTATTCTTGTATTTAATAATATGTAATAAAAAGTATATTAATACATTTACATGCTTTACTGCTTCTGGATTATTTAAAATAGACACTTGTAAGCGTATCGAAATTCAGTTAAACTTTCTTGAAGATATTAGTATTTCCATTGACTGTGGTCCTAACTTGGCGTGAAATGGGCATTCAATATTCATTTTGTCAGCTGAGTAGACTAAAGCAACATGAAGTTTCTTGTCCAACGATGCAATGTGTTACTGAAACCTGATCGGGAGCCCAGTTGTTTAAACACTAGGCCAGGCGCTTTCTAGAAACTGTAACCCAGTAGCAAAAACAACTCGCTGGCAGTTTACCCCTTGTTCTACGGCAAGCACCGATGAAATTAGTTTCTCATGAACGAACCAGTGTGTGAATGCTTATGTAGTTCCCTTGACCTGTTAGAGTAACCAGATTACATTCAACACGCCCTACCATCCTAAAAAGACATGACACATCTGATAAGGGAGACCTAGATAAGTCTAAAAACAGGATAGTCACAAATGTAATATGCGAATTATGGCATTTTTTTTGTGTGAGATGAAGAGGCAAGCCCAAAGACCACCTCGGGTGACACCAATTCTAGCTACGCCTTGAGGGATAGTCAAGTTTCCAACGCCTTGGGGGATAGTCAAGTTTCCAACGCCTTTGATCGTAAATAGCTGTTGCTATTGTCATTGTTAATACTCATGAGCTTCCTGATGGGGTAGATTTATGATGAAAAGATATTCAGTTAAGGCCGTCTCGTATTTTTAGATAGCACATTTGATTATACGTTTGTAGTTATACCTTTTTTTAAGGTGATGAGATTAGGGCTGACCTAGGTCTAAATAACTATTCTCAATAGTATTAATTTTTACATAGGACTGTTTCTCTAGTAAAAGTTATGTGTTCCCCTTTAAGTTACCTCAAGAGCAGAAAACATAAACGGCTCATAGTTAATGTTGCTTTCATTAAGGTAATTAATATGTCGACCCAGAATGATCGATGGTTAAGATTTTACGCGTTATTTTACATAGGTCACTATCAATGCATATTACACCTATCTTTTATTAGGTCAGCCTTCACGTGGCAAATTAATCCATATATATATATATATATATATATATATATACATATATATACACACGTGGTTATGCATGAGCGTAACCAGATTCCAATCTAGGGGTTCTCCATTTATAAATGATCCGCTATCTTCAGGCAAATATGGTTATCTAACATTACATTTCGATTTTATGTGGGGGGGGGGGTTCTCCGTAAATTAGACAGGAGTTGTGGTTGTAGAGTGGGTTGTCCGAACTTGAACTCTAACAGGCTGTGTATGAATCCCCAATAGTTACATATAGAATCCAAAGATCATGGGCAAACTTTATACCTAACATAAAAAAAAGAGACTGAGAAAACTTTGGTACAGTGAAAAGAACAAAATTGTCTAATCAATGCATTCTGTTTCAGTAATAACTAATCTTAGAAATACAAACATGTAATTATGGAAACAGTGTTGTTTACACATCTAGAGCGAAAGTTTTAACGTTTAATATCGACTAATAGCATTAAACAACCTAACGGAAAGAAACTTACGTTGTAAGATATTTTCGTCTTTATAGCTCTTCCGCTTCTTTCGTTGCATTTATCCTTCTAGACTAATGTCTGGTCTTCCATAATTCTAACCAGCTCTTTCTCTCCTATTTCTGCAACCTCATCTGATATAAATTATGATAA
This sequence comes from Octopus bimaculoides, assembly GCF_001194135.2. NCBI lineage: Eukaryota > Metazoa > Mollusca > Cephalopoda > Octopoda > Octopodidae > Octopus > Octopus bimaculoides. The sequence continues at coordinate 130,994,627 of NC_068982.1, forward strand.
CAAGCTGTCATTAATACTAAGATGACATACCACCAAGATGTCTTCCAACTGTGCATTAGAAATCTTCGTTCTTTGTCGGCTTACTCATAATTCAGAACATTTATTCATCTCTGTATTTCTCTTGATTTCTAAAATTATAACTTAATTTCAAGACAAAAAACATGATACATTTTTTTTCTATTCCCTTTTTGCATCTTCTTCCAACACGAATGAATACGCTTGTTCTTTTCTGTTTTTTTTTTTCCTGCCTCCGTCTTCTCCCTCTTATGCTCCTTTTATATTCTATTCAATTTTCTATTTTCCCATGTCTTTTCTCATATTTTCTTGATTGCTATTGTTATTTCTTGCTTCCTTTTCTCCTTCCTCCTTCCTTTTCTTATTCAACATCTTTTGCTTCTTCCTCTTCTGGTTGCTGTTGTTATTATTGTTTCTTTCTTTGCCTTTTCGTTTTTCTTGTTTCATCCTCTTTTAGTTTCTCTTGTGTTGTATTATTTATTCCTTTTCCTTCTCTATATTCTTGTTCTCCTCTCGGCTGTAATCATATCCATTTATCCTTCTATACTTATTGTTTTTATGTATATTATTATATATTTAATTTTATATATCTATTTCATTTATTAATTCAATTTTAACATTTAATTTCACTTTATCTATATATGTATTATTTCGTTAATTGAAGTTATTTATTGATATTCTAAGTTTATTTTATTTATTACATTTTAGTTTTTAAAAGATATCAGTGGAGTGTGAGAGAGACTAGAGCACTGGTTTATGTGTCCCTAGCCCATTAGATTCTGATATTAATCCTGGTCAAGGTCGACTTTCTTTTATCTCTAAAGCATAGATAAATAGACACTGGCTTTTAATGAGGTGTAGCCCTGAGCAGTCCTTAGAGAGCGGTCCTTATCGAGTTAACATATTCCATGCAGATGGCAAATTAGCAGAGTTGTTAGAACACAAGTTGATGGAATAAATGCCTCACGGTATTTTGTTCGATGCTCTGAGTTCAACTTTGTCTTTCATCCTTCTTATTTTCTTCTATAAATAAAGAACCAGTTATCAGAGGGTTGGATAGGATGCTTTCTAGTACTTGTTCCCGGTCTTTACGTTCTCAGTTCAAACCTCCCAGCGGTCTACTTTGGGAGGTGGGGTATATTTAAATTGTTGTCAGGTTTAACACCACTACTTTTTCCTTGGGTCCCTTTAATGGACTTTGCTTGATTTCAAACAATCGATCCTAGTTTCTGGTTTCAGACTACTGTCCTTTCTCCCTCCTACCAGGCTGAAGGCCATATAAAGGGCCATGGATACCTCCCTTCCCTTCTGACTAAGAAATAAAAGGTGGTCGGTTGAATGATCACCTATGATTCCTAGATCCATTTTTTATACATGCCATACCTCCATATGCAGTGATTATCGCTGAGGTGCAGCGTGACGGTTTGGGAAAATTGTATTTTCTTCAAGAACCAATTTGTTCCTATATGTACTAACAAAAGTGTAACCTTTCATATACCAAGTAATGTTGTGATCATATTTTTGCCCCTGTTAGTAGTACAACTTAATGTTTCATGTGTGAGTCATTTATATTTAAACAGTATTACGTTGCTGTCGCGTAGCCCCAGTTCATTTCTGATTGTACACATGTATTATTGGTCGAACAACTGTAGAACTATAGATCATTACAGAGTAAGTAAAAGTAAATGGATTTCCATCAGTTTCGACGTTGAGTATTCAGTTGCTTCATCGACTGAATTACCTACTCTTTGAATTACAGTATAAGAGGTTGAGAATTCTATTGACTTGTGTATCCTCAACGTAATCCACAGGTATGTCTGTCATAGGTACAATCCATCCGATGGGCTTCTGTAGAGCTTACGTCTTTCCAGCAGTAAAATACACTTGTAGATGTCATTAATGCGATCGAACCCTAGCTTCTGGTCGCGTTGCTTGCACGGATTCCTGTGTGTCTTTGTCGCCATCCAATTCTACTCAGTATGAAATTGAATTGGAAGCTTGAATCATAATTAATCTTAGCTGATTACACAATCATGGACGCCGCCGCTATGGAAGCGTTGCAGTTACTCTAGAGCTTGGTGATCCTGACTTTTGATCTTCTAGGATTCCTCCGCTCAGCCTCAATGTAAGAAGCACCGTTGACTCAGTTATGGTCTTCCGCTACCTTTTCGCAATCCGCTATGCTGCAGTCTCATGACTTCGCCGTACCCCTGACAGGGTGGCTGAACAGGTGTTATGCCTTACCAGAGGGCAACCCGTAACTATGTATGGGCACAGTGGTCACTCTGAGGTATTTTCAAAGTACCCGCATACTCAGACTCAACAGAGACAAAATCGAAATACACCAAATGAAACTAAATAAACAAATAGCATAAAGCAATACAGAATCACTTAAATGGCATTTTATAGAATACTTCTTAGCAGTAATTACCGTATCTTTCCGCGTACAAGACATGCTCTCGCATAAGACATGCCTTTATTTTACGTGTATATCTTTTGGAAAGAAAAAAACAAATTTAGTATGCTGTGTTATATAACCAGTGAAAGATATTTAAAAATGGTTTTATAAAGGAAAATGTATGATTCTGTACATATAAATACAATATTTTGACATTTAAAATTGGAAAAAACGATGTGTGGATTATTAGCCGGTAGTTACGTCTCCAAGTGTTACGGCTCGGTGTCTCCAAGAGAAGTTTGGAAAAGCGGAACGAGTATGCTTTCGGGTCATGGAAGACAGGGGTCTTCTTAATATTCAAAAGAGCTGTAATTCTTTTCTGCTGTTTTTAGGAGAGAGGCTTGGCAGATTGTCACGGACTCCTTGGCTTTCTGTATCCTGGACTAATGTATCGGCAGAACACCCTTCCCCGGCTCATACGGACCCCTTTTCTTGGTTGTAGAGATTCTATGTTACTTACTCACTCATACCCTCGAGAAAGACACGAATGTCATAGAATCTCATTTTCTTCTCGATACGTCCTACTAAATGAAGCTGATAATGATTCCATATGCTTTCACTCTATTTTATTTCCTAGTTATGATTATTTCACTTCACTTATACAATGTGTCCCGCACCACTTCTCCAAACTATCAAACATCACCTACACCTTTAGTTATTGAACAATTATCTCCCCTATAATATTAACTATGTCAACTTCTGCCAGACGTTTACACCCGAACAACAAAGATCGAAACACGCAGATGTATCATAATAAGCATACTTACGGGGGAGCCACCAGATCTAAGGTGGGAAATGAATTCCGTTATATCTATTAAACATACAGACCAACAGCATAATACATTTCAGTGTCATTTAATCATTAAGCAAAACTTTCCACTGTAAATTTATTTCAAAATGACGAAAATTTCAAAATGAGGAAATATTAAAATAAATTTTAATAATTAAGTATTCATTCAAAACTTTTTGATTTTTATTGGCTATTGGCATCAGCAAATAATGTTAACGCACCAGCGGTTTTATTAGATAAAATTCAACGACAGATATAACTAAAACGACAACTGGATTCAATGACTACACCAAGTAGCCAGTCTTTACAATGAAGCAAAAGTTACTTGTATAGGAACAGTATAGTATTCACGAACTTGCATATTAACAGATTTCATACTTTAAAAAATGAGGGTGTGAGCTGTTTTTAATTTAATAACTGGCAGTACAGGAAGGATTTGTGATGAAATATTCACGTCGGGAGTGTCTGCATGAAAGCATAATCAAATTATCTGATGTCCTCGTCTAACTTTGGCCAGGAGCCTTTCAAATGAGAAAGCATAAATAACATTCTCATCACATTTTGGCTAACTCTTTTCAGACATGTTAGTGCATGAACATGTATGACTGAGACAAGACTGAGAAAAAAGTTATTTGTACTTCTTTTTTTTTTTGTTCAATCGAAAAGAGAAAACAGATGTTTCAGATTTTAGGCGAGCAAAGCCAAGAAATAAGCGATAAGAAAGAGTTATTACGAGTAAAAGAAAAACCTTGCACTTTCCTTTTAATCTGGATTTTAAGTAAAGCCTAAATAGAGGAAGTTAGATTTAAATCTGTCAATATAAGTAAATTACAAAAAATTGTTTCGCTGACTCATAAGATTCATGCAGTAAACTTTATAGTATAAACTGATACAAGCAGATAAAAGTAGATAATGTTGTCACATTAAGAGATTGGTTTAACATTTTTATCGATAGCAACCCGCTTCTGATGGATATTTCAAATGCAAAAGGACTTGGTAATTGTGTCCCTCACAAAAACGTAATGGCGGAAGATGTGTTCACAAGTTATAGGCTGCTATGCTATTTAACACTCATCTTGTTTATCATACAATTTATTAATCATATAGGCCATTTCAAAAAAGCTTCGAACTCAATAAATCATTTGCATATCTTCGCACGTAATGAACATGTTTCGTTGATTGAGTATATCTTTAAATTACCTTTTCTTTACAAAGGAGAGTAACGGCAAAGTGTGACAACTATTTCCACAAAAATTGGAAGAGCGAGCGCTCCAGCTTGATCATCCACGAAGCAGGGCAAAGGATGACGGTTAGGCGTTAGTAGATGACGGAAGCGATATATGCATTCTCCACCTCCACCCAACCCTTCAGGGACAGCTTCCTCTCTTTCCATTTCTGGGTGAAACTGGCCACCCTGCACGTCACTTCCCCCCAATTCTTGTCCACCTGGTGGTCTGGACCAAACCAGACCTCGACGGTCCTCCCGTCCAGGGCCCTAGAACGCTGTCGGTTGACATGGATCTACCTCTCCAGGTGCCGAGCTGCAAGCCCACCGACTTGTCCTAATTAATCTTTGCTCCTATCACCGCTTCGTACTCCCTTAAGCCAGTGCCGATCACCTCGATTTCCCTGTTGTCCGACACTATTTCGGTGCCGTCTTCCGCACAAGTCGACACGAAATAGCCAACTTTCTTAGTAATGGCTCAAGAGCCAGAACGTACAGGAGGGGTGAGAGTGGGCATCCTTGACGGACTAAATGGGCGATACTAAATGATTCCGATAGGTTGCCGTTTACTTTGACCACCGAACAGATGTCGCAGTACATTGCAGCGACCCAGCCTCTGGAAACGAGACCGAAACCGGCCGCCGCGAGGGAAACCTCCAAGTATTGATGGTCGACCCTCTCAAAAGCTTTTGATTGAGTCAAATTGGCAGGGCCCCACCCATGCCAGGTTCCTTCCTTACTCTCTCTATGATGTAGTACATGAGGTAGAGATTGTGGTGGATAGAGCTGTTCAGGATAGCGCATATCTGCGCGTCACTGACGACAAGCGCCAATCTTTTGGCTTACGCCTTGGCCAAAATCTTATAATCGGCGTTCAGCACAGCTATGGGTTTAAAATTATCTATTTGGCCCTCCTTGTATGGGTCCTTTCTCAGCAGCACCACCACTCCACGACTCACAGTACTGGGTAGTCTCCCGTTCTGCTGCCAGTTGCGGTAGAGATCCACCAAGCGATCACCGAACAAGTCTGGCATATGAAGATACAGCTTGTAAGACAGACCATCCAGCCCAGGAGACTTCTCCTTTGTGCAGCCTGTTATCGCGTCCCGTATGTCTTCGGTTATTATTGGCATTTCGCAGAACTCCGCATTCTTGGCCTAAAGGCGCGCATACTATCGAGGCAGGAAGTGAAATCCACCTCCATCCCCCGACACACTACGCGCTCCGTACAGTTCGGCGAAGTGCCGCTGAAATTCCATACACATCCATTTGGATTCGTGTAGCATCCACTCGTCCCGGCCCGTCAAAGACCGAATTGTGACCTTGTTTCCACGTTGCATTCTGCTACTCATCGAACGGCTTTCGTCCCTTCATGTCTTAATGCACACGCTCTAGCTCTCACAAGCAACCCTCGTGCTAGGCATTGAAGAATTGATCAAGAGCCAACATGTCAGTCGCGATGCCTCTCCTAAGTACCTCTTCTAGATTTTTAACTAGGTCTCCCTCTAGCTTAGATTCGTAAATTTCTCTAAAGCTATTTCCTTACTAAATCCTACCGCCTCTATTCTAATAGCCATTTTCTGGGCTATCCACCAACACTTATTTACGATTGCACCCGACAACTTCTGAAGGACTTACTTGCTAACCCGGTCTCTGAATGTGTGACGCGCCGGGAAAGACGTGTTTAGCTTCTAGTACTCGGGGCCCTGCCTATGGACCCTATCTTGGTCGACCGTCTAGATCACAAATTTGTGGTCTGGAGAGTGGAAGACTTTGAATTGTGGACAACCTATGCTACTTCTATCTACTAGCCTACAGAATACCCGTATGCCCACATTAGTGCATTCGGGAAATCCAGTCAGCACCTGTCAGCCAGTTGGAAGCGGCGGAGCAGGTTTATGAGACTTTTACACACCCCACTCCTATCAGCTAGCTCCACCCTATTCAGGCGTGCATCCAAGATGGTATTCCAATCGCCTTCCAGTACTAAAGAGCATGTGCGTCCCAAGAAAGACCTTCAGGCGCCTGAAGAAATCTGTCTGCCCCGCCCCAGTCGGAGCATACACAGTGACTAGTCTAAATGCACCACCTTCACTATTGCTCACATCCAAGAAGATCGTCCGAACCTTGAGATCCAAGCCATTCTTAAACAGCATTTCCACCCCATTTCCGCTTTCCAGGGCAACTAAGAGGTGCATAGATCTCAGAATCCTCGAAAATAGGGGCTAGATCGAGTATGTCGGAAATTCTGGTTTCGCTGACGGCCGTCACGTCCAAAGCTAGTGACCTGAGGTCGTTAAGGAGGGGGCCTTACTTCCAGACTGACCCCAGGCCACAAACATTTACACAGCCCACTCTAATCATCACCATACCGGCCGGAACGAGTTGCGAGAAAGTAAAAGAGCGGGGTTACTTACCCTGCCGTTGCTATTGGCAGCTGGATTGTCTGACCTCTGGATTTCGTTGGGTTTTCTCTGATAACCTCTTTAAAAGTCTTTAGGGGTTCCCACGTCGTGGGGGAGGCCTCCCAAATGTTTTTGTAAGTTTTTAGCGGCATACGCACAAACAACAGCTCTTCCTATACTTTAAGAATGCTGGTGTCGTGTATTGGTCCCCATCACTTAATCTCTTTATTTCGAGCAATGATGGGCGTCAGATCTTTGTTTGCTCTCCTCACTTGCACAAAATTTGGGGTTTGTGAATTTATCAGTTCTTCAGAAATCAGAAAGCATCTTTTTTGAGGTGAGATGGGGTTGTGGTGGTGGCAGCTTTTGTTGTGTTGACGGTTGTAGACCTGGAGAGGTTGTTGTCTGTGTGACTGTATTTGTTGTGCGCGCATTTTCTGCGTTGTCCAATGTGTGTGTTTTGTGAGACCGGGTATTATTCTCCTGCGCTTTCTTTTTAATTTTTTAGGCTTTTGTAGTTCCTCTTCATCTTCTTGTAGACGCGATCGCCGATTCACAAGCATTCGTAGACGTACTTGTAGATTTCTTTTTAAAAAACAAGTCTTGAGTTAGAAGCTTTTTTTTTTTTTCGTTCTCTATAAATTTCTTGGTAACACGCAGAAGCATTTGTTATGGTAGTAGAAACTTTTGCACTTCGTTCAAAATTTGGATCTTGTGCT
>NC_068982.1:131002517-131009554 GCF_001194135.2 Octopus bimaculoides
CACACACACACACACACACACACACGTATATATATTGGGTTGTCCAATTTTTAAAGGAAAGAACACGGTCAATAAATACTTGGCATTACATTTTTAATCAACCAAATATGAACCATTTTGTTGCACAATGCGTCTCCATCTTTCCTTGAACTTGAAAATACCCTCTTCCCAGAATTGGGGTGGTTTCTTGGCAAATAAGTCTAAAGGTAAGCTACTATAAATCGGCACGAACTTTCCGGACAACCCAATATATGTGTGTGTGTGTGTATGCATGTATTGCGTAGTAACAGAAACAGGCGATGACACTCTGCCGTCTGCATAATCTCCGAGGCATGTAATGATAACTGAATAGCTCACAGCTGTGTGGCAGGGAAAACCGGATAAAACTCGAAATTGCGTCTCTCTAGAACGATTTCCTATTGTTCGTATAATGTTCTGCCAGAGAGCCATTCCGAGCATATTTTTCCTTGAATATATACTGTAACTGGAAACAGATCTCTACTCAACACAATGTCTTGACAACTGAAGTGGCCCTTGTCACACTTTGCAAATGGCAAATTATATTACAGTATGAATAGGAGGTTGCATAGTTTATTCTTTTGCTTTGTTACATGTTTCAGTCATTCAACTACGATTATGCTGGAGCAGAATCTCGACGATTCTAGCTTAATGAAATTGATACTCGTAGGTATTTTGAAGTCTGGCAATTATGCAAACGGTCGCTTTTTTGCAGTATTGCTACGTTACTTGAACGTACGAAAACCTACAACGTTATTTCTCAAGCGGTGAGAGACAAACACAAAGATACAGACATACACGCACTTGTACACACACACACGTGTGTGTGTGCATGTATGTATACATGCACGCAACAGGCTTTGCGCAGTTTCCGTCTATTGAATTTGCATTGTTCGGTGTCATTGCAGAAAACTTGTCAAAAGTACAGCGCAGTGGAATTGAGCCTGAAGTCACGTGATGAAACGAAGTCCTTAACCACACAGTCATAAATAATAATTATTTCTAATTTAGGTAGAAAACTAGTAATTCTGAGACGGGTGGGGGGGGGGCTAATCTTTATAACCAACTCCAGTACTTGACAGGTACACTATATCATCGATCCCCAGGTGTATGAAAGGCAAAGTTGACTTTGGCCGAATTTGAAGTCACAACGAAAAAACCGCAAGGCATTTTCCCGACGCTCTAATTATTCTGCCAGCTCATCACCTTGGAAGAATAAAATGCAAAGCTAACCTCTGTGAGATTTGATCTCTGAGTGCGACGAATCAGAACAATGCCTGACGTTCTAACGATTCTGCTAATTCGTACTCATTGTCAGTCATGGGCAAACTGTGGGCCGCATGTAGCCTGTGGGACTTTCTGAATAGTACGCCTAAGGAAAAATTACCTTAATTTTTTTTAGCAGTCCGACTCGCTTAATGCGGCCTACCTGATGATGAGCCATGCCTCCTGCAGCCCATCTGATTATGAGCCACGTCTCATCTGGCCTACATCTTGATAAAGGTTGTCCATGCCTGCTCTCAATCGTCATATTTCTATATCACTTCGCATTACCAATTCACGTTACTTAACGTAAATAAGTATCATGTGTAATATCCTTTTCTACTCCAGGCACAAGACCCAAAATTTTAGCGGAGGGGGCCAGTCGATTACATCGACCCCAGTGTTCAACTATGTTATCGACCCCGAAAAGATGAAAGGCAAATTCGACCCCGGTGCAATTTGAACTCAGAACGTAACGAAATAACACTAAGCACTTCGTCCAGCGTGCTAACGATTCTGCCAGCTCGCCACCATAAAGTATCATGTACATATAAGTACTGTGTACAATACACTTAGAATCAACAACGAGACTGTATCATTGTTATGTCTCAACAGCATCGAGTTAAAATGCTTCCATAGATATAACTTGAACAGTTATATTCTGGCTGATTTACTTTAGAAGTACTACAAGAAGACGAAATCTTCAAGTAATCCCACTCATCTTAAAATACCAAACACACCCACAGATTCTTTGATTCACGTTCACATATCTATAATTTTCTTTACTTGTAAGCATTTTCCTTTAACTAACGACTGAACGTGAAGGCGAATGACCCAGTGGTTAGTGTGCTGCACTCATGATCGTAAGATAACAGTTTGGATTCTCAGACCGGACGGTGAATTTTGTTCTTGATAAAAAGACTTCATTTCACGTTACTCCAGTCCACTCAAGTGTAAATGAATGCCAGCAATAGCTCTGAAGTAGACCCTACGATGGACCGGCGTCCTTTTCAAGAGACAGTGTTGTAATTTCAGTCACAAATATACCATGGAAACCGGTTTAAGCTAATGATGGAACCAGATGTCAGGGTAAGTTACAGATTAGTTTTATTTTTTAACCAAGTATTTACTTTTAAATAACTAAAATTTACACCCTTAGTGAACCAAATGACTAAATGTAGTACAAAAATGTAAGGGAGATAACTTCAAAATGCTAATCAATTAAAATAAATTAAATTTGAAATGTAGTAGTGCAGTTATTCTGATCAGTATGGTATACGTCGTACATAGTTCAGCTTTTTTAAACCTAGCAATTACTAAAAGTTTACATTATTAAATATGCAATTGTAATTAAATAAAATCTTTTGGCTTACTTTGTATAAAATTTTCATCATGCTAGTGACCTTATGTATTTCCCCCAGCCACTCTTGTATGTTAAGTTCATTTATACATAAAAAAAAATACTGGACTTTCCCTATTTGTTCTAAGATTTTGCCATAATATTTAGACTATGCTTCACTAAAGATCAAATAAGACCGAAACATGTTCAGCGCTGATGTTCAGAGATTCGATGCCAATTTTTGGATTGCCTTTTTTTTTTTCTTTTTTTTTTTAGCCAGAATCAGTCATTGAAAAAAAAAGATTACTGATTTCATCACTATATTTCTATATATTAACGTTACTTGTGGCTTTTAGAAAAGCACGAACATAGCTACTTACTGTATACTTAATAAATCTAAAGTTTTGTCTCTTAACAACAGATATATATTTAGGGAAAAGAATGGATGATAGCAGTCATCATAACAGTTGAGTGCTCGACGGTGTAGCGGGTGTTTTGCATGATGCAATGCACAGGTAATGAATAAAATGCCATATTATTGAAACATGTGTAGCACGGATTGTACTATCGTCCTTTCTTTTATCGTATTTATTTGCCACATACCATGTTACTACTGAGGTTGGAATTGTGGAATATCTATTATAGCTAAATATTCGTTCCTAATTTTATGACAGAATGATGAAACGGGAATGTTATTAGTTAATTAATTAAATTATTTCTTTATCAATGTTCCTTCAGTGTAGACCGCTATCGAATCACGTGCTGGAAGCTCCTGAATTACTAACCATGATCGACGTGATCCAAACTAGTTCACACACACACACCTCTGTACCTCTTTCATATATATATATATATATATATAATATATATATATATAGGCTTGTATTATATATGTGTATATAGATATTAGGATATATACATGTTCGTATATGTGCAAGTGTATAAATGTAAATTCATAAACGTGTGTGTGTGCATGTATATTTATGTGTGTGTATATATATATATATATAATCTGGGAAGATAGTTTCTGGGAATAGAAAACTTCTTTTATAAAAAGAAAATCCATTAATTTATGGTATTTTTTCCGATATTTCATCTAAAAATCCTTCCTTCTAAAGAAAAGAAATCTCTTCATTTTATGTAAGTAGAAATATTGGTTTCAAACTTTGGCACAAGGCCGGCAATTTTGAAGTATGTATGTATGTGTGTCTTTGTTTGTAACCCAGCTTGCTGGTGTGCTTACGTCGCCGTAACGTAGTGGTTCGTCATAAGTGACCGATAGAATAAGTACCAGGCTTTAAAAAATTAAGTACTGGGGTCGATACATTCAACTAAAATTTCCAGGCGGCACTCTAGCATGGTCGCAGTCAAATGATTAAAAAAAAAACAAAAAAAAACATAGTAATGTCTTTTGTTTTGGAAATGCCATGAGCGATATTCCTATTAATTCATTTAATTCTGCACATGTTCCTTACTAAACTTCGATAAACTGAACACCAAAGCAAAAAACCCGTTAGTAAAATATATTTCTTCTGACAACACACGCAAAAATGTATACACTATACGAAAGACTCGAAGTAACGTGTGATCTTTTTTCCCTCTCTTTACTTTTGTTATGAGTGTCAAACTTGTGATAACATACTTCAATATATTTTCAGTAAAACTATAATACAAAAATATTTGTTCTGTGAAAACGTATTTTTATATTTTTATTTTCATGTCAGTTCATAGAATAAAACTAGTTATCCAGTATTTTTCATATTTCTATAACCTTTTTAATTAGCCATTAATACGAGGAGGGGCAATATCCAACACTTCACTTGCGCAAGCCCTCTCAGAGTGGTAAGAGAAATCGATGTTATGTTTAATCATCAGTAAATTGATTTCTGGCTAGAAGGTGAAAAAAAATGCAGGAATAACAGAAGCATACAGTTCTATGCAGAATAGGAATATTGTACGGGAATTTTAGATTAGGATCTGTGAAATGAGACGTAGGATGGCATGACAAGAGGAAGGGATGTGTTTGTGCCAAATAGGCGTGGGTGGATAAAGAATGCTCCTAGCTCGATCAAAGAAGCGGAGACTGTAAAAATATGTACGAAGAAGAAATAGCACACGAGTGAGCATAGAGTTGTCACGTGTTGGTGTGTGAATCTTTGTCAATCCTTGAGTGGCTTTTCTCTGCATGTGGTCTGAGATACTTGTAAATGTGGAGCAGCAAAGCCATTTGAAATGAGTGAGACGTATTTCAATGTATCATTTTTTTTTTTAGTCTGTTCTGAGTTCAAATCCCGTCGAGGTCCTTTGCCAGTCACTGGATGACCTTTCTCTGCAAGACAATTTGTGTGTGTGTGTGTGTGTGTGTGTGTGTGTGTGTGTGTGTGTGTTGTAACAGCAGCAGCAGCGCCATCTCAAACATGAGAGAAGTACTTCCATGTGTTTTTTTATATTTTACGCCTTTTACATTCTGAGTTCAAATCCCACCGACTTCAACTTTACCTTTCAGCCTTCCGGCCTCAACAAAATTAGGTATCATCTATACACTAAGGTTGTTGGAATCGATTATACCTCTTTCCTCAAAATGGAGTCATGGGCACTTATAAAAATATCAATGTTGTAGTCAGCAGAAAAATCCTTTGACTTGCAACAGTTAATTGCGTCTCGTTATCTTTTAAGTTCTAATCCCACCGAGGTTAGATATCCTTTTCATCCTTCCGCTGGAGGTAAAATAAGCACCAGTAGATTTACTCGACCATATAATCTCCCCAAAGAATTCGTAGCATTTTTATAGTCAGCAGAGATTTTCTTCAGTTCTTAAAGTCTCAATCGATTTCGCTTTCTGACTTCACTTCATACGAAAAGCCTAATCCTTTTTTTTTTTTCGTTTTTTTTTTTTTTTTTTTTTTCCATCTAACTTTACTTTTGGGAACTTTTAGAACTCTTAGACATACGGAGGGTGTTAACAACAACAAACACCTTTGAGAGAAGTCGAATTTAACTATTCAAGCCAACGACTAGTTTTCATTTTCACAACTATTATTATTATTATTATTATTATTCATACGACGAGCTAGCAGAATCGTTAGTACGCTGGACGAAATGCTTAGCGGTATTTCATCCGTCGCTACGTTCTGAGTTCAAATTCCACCGAGGTTGACTTTGCTTTTTATCCTTTCAGGGTCGATAAATTAAGTACCAGTTGTGTACTGAGGTTGATCCAATTCACTGGCCACCGCTTCCCCAAAATTTCGGGCTTTTGCCTATTATTACGCTAACTTGTTTTTGCACGTCCGTACCTGTGGTGTGTATCACCCTTACCTCAAAGGAGAGAGAGAGAGAGAGAGAGAGAGAGAGAGTGGTGACTGCGTTCGTTTTGTGTTTTTAAATCTTCATCACATCGCAAGAAATTTTGATATATAGATACATACACATATTGTTTAATTAAAAGCGGGAGAGAGAAGGAACAGAGAGGAAATGAGAGGGAAAGTGAGAGAGACGGTAGATACATAGATCAAAAGAAAGTTGATACATAGACACATTGTTAAATCAAAGACAACTACAGCATTTTATTTGATGTCACTCTTCCTTTTTTTTTTTTCTTTCATACAAAAGCTAATGCAAATCTCGAACGGGGTATAACTGTGATAAGAGCCCAGAAAAATGGGTAATACTCCCTACAAAATGGGCGGGGGAGAAAAGTTACCAACTGGTGACTACATGAAATTTAACTCTATACTTTAAAAAGCGTCTTCTACTATAGCCTCGGGCTGACCAAAGCCTCTTGAGTGAATTTGGTAGACGGAATCTGAAAGAAGTGTGTGTGTGTGTGTGTGTGTGTGTGTGTGTGTGTGTGTTTGTTCCCTCCACCACCATTGCTTGACAACCAATGTTGGTGTGTTTGCGTCCCCGTAACTTAGCTGTTTAGCAGAAGAGACTGATAGAATAAACACCAGGCTTACAGGGAATAAGAACAGGGGTCGATTTTTTCAACTAAAGGGTGGTGCTCCAGCATGGCCACAGTCAAATGACTGAAACAAGTAAAAGAGTAAATAACAACACTCTTTACAACTTAATTGTAGCCCTAAACAAAGCAGTTTCTATGCAGTCGTCCGACTAGCCACGCTAGTTCACATTCTATTACTTGGAGAAAGGAATAAGCATCCAGCTACACTTAGAAGATTTGTTTGGCATATATTACGAATGCCTTAATTCGAAGGCCAAATGACTATTTGATTTTTAAAAAAAGCTTAAATTTTAAAGGGAAATGACTTTGCTAACAAAACTAAGAATTATCTCCCTTAGAATTTTTTTTTGTTTCTTTATTATTCATGCATTTTCTTTCTAGATGCAATCTCAAAAGATATACGACGAATATCATTGTGTGTGTGTGTGTGTGTGTGTGTGTGTGTGTGTGTGT
>NC_068982.1:131010416-131012676 GCF_001194135.2 Octopus bimaculoides
TATATATATATATATATATATATATATATATATATGGTGGTTGTCTACTCCTTATGCAGAATTTGACCCCCTCCTATACCTATACCTTAGAACCAGCATGGCATTTGATGAGGCTTAGGACACCCACATAGATTGCATGTTCGATTTGAACCACCAAGAGCTGCAGATATGTTCTGATCTTTGTGGATCTTAAAATGTCTTTTGAGGCCTTCGATAGATTTGCAAATCTTCTGGCATGCATTGCATTGAAAAGTGTGCACAGACATATAGGCAGAATAGTTGGTGGATGTTCGTTTTTCATGGGTTCGCAAATGAGATTTGAGCCTAGCAAAAGAAAGGCATGATCTGTCACAAACTGTGCACACAAAAGGTCATATAAGACCTCTTCTATTCTTGCAAGGCAGCCTTCGAATCGGCCGTGTGATTTGGGGCATCTGGTGGGCGACATCTAGTACATATGACGATGTGGAGTTGTCTTATATGTACAATTAGTGTATCACATACTGAATTTGAATGTGACAAAAAGATCTGGGGCGTGAAATTTCACGGGTGTACATTGCAACTCCGCCATGGTTCCTGTCTTTTCTATCGCTTCGCAATGCAACATTCTTTGGTATGTGTATTTCTGCATCTACGATGTTGGGTTTAAGGTGGATTTCAGTGAGTGCTATGCATAAGGCTTGATTGCATGTCACTAAGTCTCTCATGAAAGTAATTTTAGTTCCGTTATTGAGTTGTAACAGTCCTCCAACGTTTATGAAGTATATTGGTGTGACATCTGTGATGACGCCAGTGGTGGCCATCCTGGACCCATTGGTTGTGGCGGTCTTGCGTGTTGGTGGAGATGGCTTCGACTCTGGAATTGATGAAGCCAAGTTAGTTGTTACACAATCTTTTGAGCCATGCATAAAAAAGATTTTTGTTCAGCTGCATCCCTAATGACGGATTTTGAATAGGATTGGTTTCTTTTGCCAGTAGTGCACACTACATCGGCGAATTTTAGCTTTGATGCAGGTGATGTATGACTTTTTCCCCTTTGGAATCTTTGTCCTTTGGAGGGAGGTTTTTGTTTTTGTTCTGCCTGTTGTATGGTTTTAGATACAAGAAGCGGCAGTTTGCACCATCATATGCATACCAGCAGTCACCGCACAGGAAGAATTTACACACTTGAGTGAGCTTCTTAATTATTTGTATCTTTGTGTATTGACTGTCCGACTTTTTCGTTTTATTTGGGGGATCTCTTGTGTTTTGCTTCATTTTTACTTTTCCCATGATCCATTTTTTCTTTTATTTTTATTTTTTAGCTCTTTATTTGTTCTTTTGTCCTGTTTGGTGTTGATATTGGTGGTGGTAGGGCCATCAGTGATGGTGTCTTCTTCCTTAGCAAGTCTCTCAATTTAGGTTTTCGTTTGAGATGTGTTTCCTTGTGGATCAGTAGGGTTAATGGGAACGTCTGTCACTCACATCAGGGTTTCCATCCTTATCCTTTTGGGGTTTCTGTGCAGAGATGGTGTCAAGTGTGTTAATGTGAGGTTTACTCTTGTTTTTTTCCGCTCTATCTGAGCTGTGGTCCTTATGTAGCCATTGCTCTTTAGAGTTGCCATTATAATATTATTTAGATTGTCCCCTTCGGCTATTTACCACCATCTCAATAAGAGTTTCAATTCTTCACTGATCCAGTTTCGAGACATCTTTAGCCTGCTGTTTTCGCCTGCATATATTTAGAGAAAGATTGAGATAAGGAAAGACAGGACGAGCAGAAGAAAGAGAGGTGTACGTTGTATTGATCTATGCATGCACAGATGGGAGAGGTATTAGTATATATTTAGAGAGAGATTGAGATAAGGATAGATAGGGAGAGAGGAAGAAAGAGAGGTGTAAGTTGTATTGATTTTTGCGTGCACAGATGGAGATATTTGATAGGATAGGTAAAAAATATAGCTATAATCTTTCTCTAGCCATATGCACAGAGAGAGAGAGAGAGAGAGAGAGAGAGAGAGATTGAGAGATTAATCAATCAATCGTAGATTAAATCGAAAGGTATAACAGTGCAGCCTTATGTTTTGGGATGGTGAATGTTGAAGAAAAACGGTATTTACTTCTCTTCGTAAAACTTCAGTTGATTGAAAAAGTAATTCAAAGCGCAGTCTAAAATGATTCATATATAAAGACACGTGTAGTTAAATAATTAATTAATTAAACAATTAAGTCCTCAACTACTGTTTTACTGGAATTTTACAGGCCCCTTTCTGTTTATATA
>NC_068982.1:131014597-131018473 GCF_001194135.2 Octopus bimaculoides
AGAGAGAGAGAGATTGAGAGATTAATCAATCAATCGTAGATTAAATCGAAAGGTATAACAGTGCAGCCTTATGTTTTGGGATGGTGAATGTTGAAGAAAAACGGTATTTACTTCTCTTCGTAAAACTTCAGTTGATTGAAAAAGTAATTCAAAGCGCAGTCTAAAATGATTCATATATAAAGACACGTGTAGTTAAATAATTAATTAATTACCAACAACAGTATATTACGAGTACAATTCAAAGTTTTTTATTGATTTGTTTCTTTTTATTTTTAGCCCGCGGAGAGGACGATGATGGCTGGACTACAGTTCGATACTAGTGTTTGCTGCCAGCACTGATATTAGCTCATTAATGATATAACAAATAGGGATTTATCATCCCCAACACCGCTGCCATATTATTATTATTACTACTACAGCCCTTTAACAGAAGGTAGCCTGTGGACAAGAGTCGGATGCACATAAAACCAAAACTGAATCTTATAATTATTACAACTACTGCTACAATTTTTTTTTTTTTTCTTTTTAACTTCTAATTTACAAGTTTTAATTTCAGAATTTTTCTCCCCAACTTCCTGTATAAGGAGGTAAAACATCAAGGACAATGCCCTGTCTATTTGACGGTCACTTTGGCCTGTCAACAACCTGCTGTATACCTTCTCTACCTCCTCCTATCAGCTGAATATTAACCCTGTTTCTCTCAGATTGCCAGGTTTCCCAAATACAATAAATATAATAATAAATAAATTCATTTTTTAAAAATATATTTAAATATATCGTTCGATTGTGCTAATTACCAACTGACAAGACTTTTCTGGTTATAACATATATATATATACATGCGCACACAAACACGCAAACATGTATCACAGGCGCACACATACGTATATTTGGGGCTCTTGTATTTTCTGTTACCCTTTGATTTTAAGTGTGTTTAAATGTATAAACAATTCAATAAAACTGAAACTTTGGAAAATTTTTTTTAAAAATCACGGTGGTGCACCAGCATGACCGCAGCCACTTGGCTGAAACCCATAAATAAATAAATAAATAAATAGGTACATAAATATACATATACATATATATATATATATATATATATATCCACAAACACACATACAGATTATGTGTGTGTGTGTGTGCATTGTATTGTGCGCGTGCGCGCGTTTACTGGAAGTAAAAGATTTATTCAATCACCACTATACATACAATATACATATATACCAGCATACACACAGATGATATATATATATATATATATATATATAGTACAAAAAAAAAACAGGGCGTATCATGTAAACGTTCAAGAAGATTGGAAGAAGACTAACGTTTCAAACCTACGCTGTTATAAGGAGAGAAAAATAAAGAGAAAAGAACAAGTGTGTCTCAATTAGACGGACGCCGCATACTGAAATGACCGGAAAAGGAAGAAGTGGGCTTGAGGCGTGGGTGGTAAAGAGGACAATGGTGAGGTGACACACGTGTGTGTGTGTGTGTGTGTGCGCGTGTGTGAAGCTATTGTGTGAGTGTAGCGTGTGAGTACATATGTATGTGACCTTGTTTTCTGTTTACGTGTGTGTATGAGGCTATCAGACATGTATGTGTGTGACGCAATTGAGTATATGTATATTGTGTTTGTGTGAGAATGCGTGCGTGTAAGTATATGTATGTCCTTGTTTTCAATTAGTGAGTGTGTCTATGAGGCTGTCGGGCAAAGTGTGTATATATGAAGCTAACTTGTGCATGTATGTTTCGCATATTTGAGCGTGTGTATACGTGTATATTGGTACGTATATATGAGTGTGAGACGAGCTGGCAGAATTGTTAGCATGCCGGGCGAAATGCTTAGCAGTATTTTGCCTGCCGTTACGTTCTGAGTTCAAATTCCGCCGAGGTCGACTTTGTCTTTCATCCTTTCGGGGTAGAGTCGACTTAATCCCTTGTCTGTCCGTGTTTGTCTCTTCTATGTTTAGCCCCTTGTTGACAATAAAGAAATATATATGAGTGTGAGACTATGTGTGTGTTTTGCGTGCCAGGAGGGAGTTGTCGTTCTGGAATAGGTGACAAAAGAGATTGGTGTTTGGAACTGTGTGATGAATGTATGGGTGCTAGAGTGTGGCGGGAGGGGTTATATGTATTATCTGGTTGAACAGAAATGGTGTTGTGTTCTCAGTTATACGGTGTAGGTATGTGTGGGTAGAAGTCGAGGGGGTCAGTAGGAAGGTAAGAGATTTGTGGTGTATTTAAATGTCTGAAGAGGGGTGGAAGATTTAGACAGCGAGGTACATCCTGCTCTAGACGAAGGCGGGATTGCGAGTGGCCTCTGTACAAAGCCATTTCCAACGCAGACAGATGTTGCAGTGAATGATCAGTCGAGCAGAAATGAGTATCATTGCCGAGTATGATGTCTGGAATTTGTTAGGCGAAACGGTCAGCTAACACCAACCAGTTTGTCCAATATGCGGTGAGTGGCAAAGAGAGCACAAATTACTAGAGGTTCAAGTGAATGAATCGATGATGTTGTAGGGACAGTGGTGTTGGAGAAAAAGGGACAGGTGCATCAGCATGGACGAGGGCAAGGGAAAGGATGAGTGCCAGGAGGGAGTAGGAAGCTACGAAGCAGTAAGTTGCATAGGTTCCAGGTGCGTTTGAAGGAGCTAGGGAAGTTGTGGGAGGTGGAAGAGTCGGATAGGAGTTAGTGGAAAGCGTGTTAAATGGTGCGTCAGATGGATCAGGTAAGGGAAAGGGATGTGGGTAGAAGTGGGGTGAGCATGGATAAAGAGGATGGAGTGGAAGTCTGCGAGGTGGGTTTGTAGTGGATGGATGTGGTAACGAGAGCAATAGCTGATGACAACGGAAATAACTAAGAAGTTAATAGATGTTAGATACAGAGCAGGAGAATTCAAGGGTGGGGTGGAAGGATTAGAGAAAAGAGAAGGAATCGAGTTGATCGCGCAATAATGAGGTCGTGCCAACATGGTCATCGATGTGCCGACCACATAGTTCAAGAGTGTGACCGGTAAATTGTGAGAATATTTGGGCCACAACGCAGCCAATCAGCAGGTTTGCATAGTTGGGGCCCATTCTCATTTCCAAAACCCTTCCTGAGACCCGATGGTAAAACTCTCCTGCGAACGAAAAGTAGGGCCGGCTTTAAGGTTTCTGGCGCCCTGGGTAACTTGAACTTCGGCCTGTAGAAGCTGATGGTTGTGGAAATTTCCCCCCTTGGCACCCCCTAGTACATGGTGCCCCAGGCGACTGTCCGAGTTGCCAATACCTTGAGCCAGCCCTGAGTGCTAGGCTAAGGATCGGGACAGAAATCAAGGAGGCCTTCATTATGTGATGTACAGAGAATTGATGTCAAGGGTGAATAAGAGACAGGATGGTCCTGAAGGAAATGAGAAAGAATTAGAGATGTAGAGTGTGGTTGGTGTCATGAATTTGTGAGGAGACAGAGGTCGAGACACACACACAATGGAGACATTTAAATACATCCAGGCAACTCTGTAAAAATCGAACCCTGCTAACTAAATTATTCAGTTATTTCCACAGCAATCCATATATGTTGTTCATTTCCTGTGACATCCAATTTGTAAAAAAAAAACACCAATTAAATTCATCATTGAGAATCATAGCAAAAAATTCTAACTATGAAATGAATACAATGGCACCTAATTTTTCTTTTGGTATGGTATTGTTATGCAACTGAAGGCTCGATTAACTATGCGTGTTGCAATGTGCAATGCTTGGGTCCTGTCAGGCTATATGAAACACATGAAAGTCAAATAAATCGTTGATAACTCATCATCATGCTTTGTTTATGTATGCGTCTGTGTGTGTGTGTGTGTGTGTGTATATATATATATATATATATAT
>NC_068982.1:131018991-131030499 GCF_001194135.2 Octopus bimaculoides
AGACGGAATTCAATGACGTAGATATTCCTGTCATCAACCATCACCTTCTCCAGACTGAAAATGAATAAAACCATTTGTATGACTCTGGCATTTATTTGCAACCATCACGACACACACACACACACACACACACGTAATGAATTTTTTTCATTATTTACATTTGATGGATCCTCATCTTGTTTGTTGTTAAGAAATTTCAGCTGATATACCTTCCAGCCTTCACCAGGTGTCTTGGGGAAATTTCGAACCTGGGTTCTCATTCCTAAGGTATTTTTCGGTGTTATTATTATTATTCAGGTCACTGCCTGGAATCGAACTTGGAATCTTGGGGTTAATAGCCCACGCTCTTAACCACTACGCCATATATCCGTAGTGGTTAAAAGTGTGAGCTACAAACCCCAAGATTCCGAGTTCAATTTCAGGCAGTGATAATAATAATAATAATAATAATAATATCGAAAAATACATTAGGAATGAGAACCCGGGTTCGAAATTTCCCCCCAAGACACCTGATGAAGGCTGGAGGGTATATCAGCTGAAACGTTGTGTTAACAACAAACAAGATGAGAACAAATATCCGTCAGATGTAAATAATGTACATAATACCTCATCTCTAAAATACAGAACTGAATTTTTTTTCAGTTTTCAGCTACCAAATCCACTCAGAAGACTTTGATTAGCAATGAATACACTTGCTAAGGTGATATGTTGTGGGAACTAAACCCACAACCATGTGGTTGAGAAGCAAAGTTCTTAACCTTAAAGCTACACATCATCATCATCGTCGTTTAACGTCCGCTTCCCATGCTGGCATGGGTTGGACAGTTTGACTGAGGACAGGCAAGCCGAGATGCTGCACCAGGCTCCAATCTGATCTGGCAAGGTTTCTACAGCGGGATGCCCTTCCTAACACCAACCAATCTGAGAGTGTAGTGGGTGCTTTTTGCGTATCACTGACATGAGAGACAGTCAAGTGGCACTGGCATCGATCACACCCGAATGGTGCTTTTTATGTGCCACTGGTACGGGAGCCAGTTAGACTTCACTGGCATGGACCAGGCTCATATGGTGCTTTTTATGTTCCACCAGCAGGGAAGCCAGTCTGATGGCACTGGCATCGACCACTCTCGAATGGTGCTTTTTATTTGTCACCCGGCACAGGTGCCAGTCAAGCGGTACTGACATCGACCACGACAGCGATTTTCCTTGACTCAATAGATCTTCTCAAGTGCAGCACATTGCCAGACGATTGAAGGGAACTCTCAAATGGGTCAGTTATGTGACACTGACATAGGCCATAGTTATGATCTCACTTAGCTTGCATATCTCCACAGGTTTCGGTCACGCTTCACCACCTCATCGCAGGTCTTCCTGGGTCTACCTCTTCCACAGTTAGAGATCGGCACTTCTTTACACAGCTGTCCTCATCCATACATGACCATACCAGTGCAGTTGTCTCTCTTGCACACCACACCTGATGCTTCTTATGCCCAACTTTCCTCTCAGGGTGCTTACACTCTGTTGTGTATGCACACTGACATTACACATCCGGCAGAGCATACTAGCTTCATTTCTTTCAAGCCTATGCATGTCCTCAGCAGTCACAACCCATGTTTCTCTACCATGTAGCACGGCTGTTCGTACACATGCGTCATACAGTCTACCTTTCACTCTGAGCAAGAGGTCCTTTGTTACCAGTAGAGGTAGAGCTGTCTGAACTTTGCCCAGGCTGTTCTTATTCTAGCAGCTATGCTCTCAGAACATCTACCCCCACTGCTGACTTGGAACGGAAGCTATCAACTACTTCTAGTCTTTGTCCCTGGCATGTAATGGAAGTTGTTTTCTGCACATTTTCAGTGTTTATTGCTCCTGTGCATCTGCCACACATAAAAAACTGTCTTCCCAGTTAACTTTCCTTTGATATTACTGCACCTCTTGTGTCCATAGCTTACACCGGGTACATCCTATGGAGTTTCTGCCTAAACCATTCCTATAGATCAAGCAGGGCCATCTACTGAAAGGATTTGTGGTTTGTCTGCCTTCCTACTTACTAAGACTTTGGCTTTTGCTAGATTGACTCTTAGGTCCATCGATTCTAGACTTTGTTTCCACACTTGAAACTTCTTCTCTAGATCTGGTAGAGACTCAGCTATTAGAGCAAGGTCATCAGCAGATCATGGAGCTCCCAAGGGTAGCCTGTCTTGACTTCCTCTGTCATTGCCTGGAGGACTATGATGAATATGAGGGGGATGAGGACTGATCCTTGTTGGACCCCTACTCCTAACTGGAATTCTTCACTATACTCATTGCCAAACCTCACCTTACTGACAGCATCCTTGTACATAGCTTGTACAGCCCTCACTAACCACTCATCTATACTAGTTTCCACATTGACCACCAGATAAGGGATCAGGGGACCCTGTCAAAGGTTTTCTCCATGTCAACGAAAGCCAAGTACAGCGGTTTATTTTTGGCTAGGAATTTCTCCTGCAGCTGTCTTACTAGAAATATAGCATCAGTGGTGCTTCTCCCTGGCACAAACTCAAACTGCATATTGTCTAAACTAACTCTCTCCCTGATTAGTTGGGCTGTGACTTTCATCACCTGATCCAACAATTTGATACCTCTGTAATTATTCCTGTCTAATGTGTCACCTTTTCCTTTGTAGCAGTTGACTATGGTGCTGCTACACCAGTCATGAGTATGACTCCTTCATGTATCACCTGGTTGACTATACGTGTGATTAGACTATAGCCTACACTGCCAGATATTATATTCAATAGGCCTCATAATCGTACTGTTATGATTTAGTTTCTCAAATCATTCTTTTACTATTTCACTCATTGTGAATACCTAGGTAATTAATCTGCTTCAGATAACACTCCCAAGAAATCTAGCACCCATTTCTCACAGCTACATAAATCAGACATACAAAATTATGAGTCCTGCCAATAAACAACAAAATATGTGCAGTTAAATATGGACATAAATAAATCTAGTCACTAATTTGTCTTCATATTGTGCAGACTGGTGTTAGTAAATAAATAAATAAATCTAAGGTAATTTTACAATATAAAGAAATGAAACAATAACAAAAAGTCAACAACAAAAAAAAACATATCTTTATAAATTGTAAACAGAATTTATTCTCATCACTTGGACAAGAAAAGTAGAAATAGAAATATTAAAACAACAGTGCATTCTGCTCCAGTGATTAGGACACTGCTACCACCAAGAAGAATGAGTCAGAATCAATATAATAAAGATAGAACAGTGTTTTTCGGTTTCCATTTTGCTTTGCATCATCTGAGCTTTTCAGATATTCTGGAGTAAGAACTTTTAATTTTAAAATTCTAACTACAAACGGTTGTATTCAGTTTTAAATTTTCGCATTTAAACAAACTACCATCATGTTTGAGATATTTTTCTGTAAGTTACCTGATGACAACACGTTTTGCTATTCTTATTCTGACAAAGTGATTTTGTATAATTTTTTTTATCATGTTATTTTATTGAGTTATGGTATTTAAAATGAAAGATGAAAATTTTTCTGTTTTTTCAATAAATTCAGAATGCAACAATTTTGATACTCAAAGATACCCTTACATACTGTTGTCCTATTCATCCAAATTTTACTTGGTAGACATTTTGTAACATTTAACAACAATTTCCAAACGTGATGAGGAATTTCAGACCAAAATATGAAGATGATCATTCATAATAAAATATTATATACAAAAGAGAAAACAACAAATTCCCAATCACTAGAAGGAAAATCTTCTATGTATATCGTCTAAAAATGGAGGGTACTTTATAGATACACACACATACATATGTATATATATATGATGTATATTTATATATGTGTAAATATATATAAACATGTACACACACACACATAAAGAGTGGGAGAGAGATTGGTGAAGTTTTCTTTTGAATTGCAATCAAACAAGTACATAGTATACATCATGTAGAGTTTGTATATTTTATTAGAATCCGATGCTTCTTGAAATCTTATTCTATATTTCATATTATTAGTTATTTAAATGATTTAAGAAGTAACATGACAAAATATAAGCAAAAATGATCATAAAAACATAAAAATATAATCAGTCGTTGAAAAACTGTTAGAAAATGCATCTATTCAATTGTCATAAAAAGAACATCTGCTCACATGCAACAACAGTTGATATTATGTGTAAAAAAAAAAAACAGGCAAAAACAAGGAAGGTTTCTGTGGTACAGTTTTTAGTACTGCTGCATAACCAAATACTATTTTTTTACTTAAAAATGTGACAGTGTAATGCCAAAATCTGGCAAATCCATTATGTGGGAAATAAACTATTTCTGCCAGTTGGTATTTGGAATTCATCCATAAATATCAATAGAACTGCTTACAAGGATTCACCAATTGCAATCCTTTGTTCAAAACTGTAAAAAGCAGTTATAGTATTATATTGATTCTTGCAGCATATATGTATGTATACATTCAGATATTCAGATGTCTCACCAATTCACATCCAAAATATTTTTGATCTTATTGTCAATTGGAAAGGCAGTACCTATGAGCCTTTACAGAGCTGTCAAAACTCCTTAAACTAGAGACCTATCTCAAATGCTTGCAACAGACAGGACTCTGCTAAAGTCACCCAGGGACCAGGAGGTGCTGTGAAAATGGGTGAGGGGGTTAAGTATATCTTGAGCTTAAAAGATGTTGATGTAAACTACTATTAAATCAATTGGTCTACTATAGAACACATGCCCTGCTATATTAATGGCCTAAAAAGGTGTGATGTTTTGCTTTTGGAGAAGTATAAACTTTTATTCCAGTCTTCAGCATTCTTGGACAAAAGACTGAAATGGTAAAATTTTACAAACACAAACATCAATGTTTATTGAGAAATTTCCAAATACCAACCGATTAGAATATTTTATTTCCCTAACAATGGCACGACCATACTTCAGAAGAGAATATTTATTGGGAAAAAATAAGTTCAGTTATTCTTCAACAGTAAAACTCTCGTAACAACAAACATTTTCCTTTCTTTTGAGTTTTACACATATGAAATTGAAAAGATGAAAATAAGCCTTTGCATGTAAATATATTATGTCACATGTTCTGTGTAAGACAATGAAATAGATGAATATGGAATGCATTTTCTCGTATTTTTTTGGCAACTAACCAAATCTCAAAGACACATCATATACTGATGTGTTTACCAATATCTTTGCTTATATACTGTCAGGCCACTTCACTTCTTCAGTTATTTGCATAATTGGTAATGTGAAACACAAGTAATAATACAAGAAGCTTCAAAGATACAACTAGAATATGTGTTCTGCGTGTGTATATATATATATATATATATAATCTTGCAAGGGAATGGGTGAATGGTGTCTTTTTATGATAAAGTTTCTATATAAAAACCACGATTTCCAAACTAGACAAATCTCGGTGAAGTGAACTGTGAAGAAACTAAAATGGGAAAAATAAAAAACAAAAAATGCTTACAAATACCATTTTACCATTTTTTTGTTTTTGTTTTGTTTTTGTAATAACTCATAATCATTTAGAGAGGATAAATTACAAACAATATGGAATCACAGTAATAATACTTAACAGATGGTTGTAACACGATGTCACTTATATTTGATGTTGGTGAGACTAAACTTCAAATATCAAGTCCCATGGCTTACGTTATTGCTATGTGACTGCTGCCAACTTTAAGCAAGTTTCATATCTTTTCCAAGACTGTTGGAAGACTGCATTTTGTATTTGACCTGAACGTGCATTTTGTCATTGTCATCTTGTGATGCTGAAGCAGCGGCCATGATACAGTCATCAACACTATTGGATGTAGGAGGCATTTTTGGTGTTATGTCTGACATCTCTAAGCTATCTACAAGTGTTCGCTCGCGGTTTTTAATGATGGCTACAGAAATATCTGTAATATTACTTTCTCCATTGAACACTGAAGAACGTAAAGATGGAAGTTCGCTGCTATCAGAATTGTTACGCCGTTCTTTTTTAGCTTTATCAGATTTGCGGGCACTCTTTGGTGGTCGACTGGATGGTTTATTATTAGACTTTTCCCCTGGACTGTCAGCATCCTCATCAATGGTTGGAAGAGGTTTGGCAGATGCATCATTTTCCTCGTCTGGAACTGAAATATCATCTGCACAAAGAAAAGTGTAAAAATTCCATTTAATTTTCATCTGAATATATATATATACATACATTTTTTGTTTATTTATGAGCTGCTCTGTGTCGAACACTGGAATGATATTCAATCACTCTATGTAGTGTTTGGGTGTCAGTTTGGTGTCTGGCATGGGATAGCTTACCTCATGAGCAGGTAGAAGCTCTTTAATCTTGGTTGGTAATCTACTAGGAGAAGGAAATCTCCAAAATAAAACCTGAGGCCTTGGAAGTTCCCAGTTTTGTCAATTCTCATGTCACACTGGTGAAAGTCTTCTTGGGCCAATAGGTGGAGGTAGTGCAGTGCAAGCTATACCCACTGAGAATTATTCATCTGCACAGGTACTTCTTGTACACTGAATCTTAATAAAATCTTTGAATTGGTTGGCAGAAACCTAAAAATGCACTTGCAGCTCTCTCCCTCTCTCTCTCTCTCTCACACACACATATTTTATCATTGAAAGTCTACAAAAATTAGACTGTCACTGTTTAATATAATAATAAATGCCCTGATGCAGTACCAGGCAGCAGCTCTCATGGCTTCTTAACTTAAATGATTGGAAGTGCTATCATGTACATTGTTGTTTTGTCTTGGTTTAAAAGATGGGCTACAGTAAATATCCTGTTCAAAACCACAAATTTGCTTGTTATTTGTTTGACCTTAACCAGTTGAGCATGTCCCTTAGTGGCTGACGATATGTGCATTTCTGATCACGAGCAGAAGTAGTGGGGGAGCATCATAGCCATGTGTTCAGTGGGGTTCGGATAATTCACATTTGGAAACATAGGTGTTTCGTTCAACAAACAACCCTTTGAGTAGGATGGGCTATTAGACTAGAAGAAAATTCTAACTGGGCCCCACCTGCAAGGTCATGTGCTGATTATCTTGATATGAGATCACCGTGTCGCGCACTTATAGTTGTGATGCATGTGCCTGGTGTACCTTTATCAAACAGGTAGTCATGATGGGTATACTGGGCTTTGTATATTTTATCCCAGTGTCACTTTGATGGCATGCATTGCTCTCTCACTCAATAATAATAATAATAGAAATATCTATCCAGTCTAACCAACATATTCAGTTCTATATAGATGTTTGCACTATGTAAAATATACATATATGAATATTTAACAATATATTCAATACTATATATATATCATTCATCATCATTTAATGTTTGTCTGCCATGCTAGCATGGATGGGATCAGCTTTGTAAAGCAAATGGCAACTTAGATTTCTACTTTTAATTTAAATATTTCTTCTTACACTGTCACAAAATATTTTATGGCATTCATTGAACATAGAAATTGCAGAACCACCAAATTAGGTAGCTCCATATGTTATCTTGTCTTATATTTTATTGTCATCACTTCTCCTTTGCCATAAAATGAAACTAACAGTTTTTATTCTTCAGCAATTCAAATGCATTCCTTTCATTATAAACAATCCAAGTAATTTTTAATTAAAATAACTTGCAAAGAAAGTATTCAAACATCCTTCCTGAAAAACAATAACAGTAGTTAATATAAAAATATGATAATAGTTACTTATTTTGACTTCATGTAAAACTGAATCTGAAAGAAACAATACACTTATTTTATCAACTCTAGAGGAATAAAAATTGATTCTAACAGGTGTTGAACCAGGACATAAAAGCAAAACTAAACACTGATTTCTAATATAGAGACAAAAGGTCACAAATTTTGTGGGACAAATCTATTGAATACTAAATTAAATACTGGTATTTAATTTAGTGGCCAAAGCCAGTGTCTTGTCAATGGCACCAGTACTGGTGGCATGTAAAAAGCACCCACTACATTCTTGGTGTTGTTGGCGCTAGGAAGAGCATCCAACCATAGAAACTATGCCAAACTAGACTGGAACCTAGTGTAGCTCCCTGGCTTACCAGTATTCAGTCAAACTGTCCAACCCATGCCAGCATGGAAAATGGACATATGATGATGATGATTCTAGTTTATCAACCCAAGAAAATGAGAGACAAAGTTGACCTCAAGAGGCAAAGAACCAGAACAAATACTGCAATCATCAATTCAATGTTCATTTTTTTTCATGCTTCCTTGGTTGATATGGAATTCACTGAAGATGATTTTCTACAGCCAGGTGCCCTTACTGTTACCCTCTTCAGCTGTTTCCAAGCAAGATATTATTTCCCCCATCACCTGACATGGAAACCAGAAACAAATGACACCACATATGTGATAAGACTTTTTAAAAGTATCGCACACAATGTCAAGACAAGAAGACACAGGTATCATTGGTTTCTTTCTGTTTCTGTCAATGAAATCAGCTCACAAAACTTTGATTGTAATATAGAGTAGTAGAGACTTGCCTTGGTGTCACACTATGGGACTGAACCTGAAACCATGTGGTAGGGCATTATGCCAATACACCAAAACATACAGTGAATCTGACATTGCTGTTTCTAACATCTCTACTATATTAGTACATGATCACTTTAGACTAGCTGTAGGACAAATTCATAGAAATGGAATATTACAGGCAGTTATTCTGACTCCCTAAAAAAAAAAGGATAAAAGACAAGCAACTATTTTTACTAACTTTCTGTTTTATATTTTATATATGATAAAGAAAGTGTCAAAAAATCATCTCCCATGTAAAATAAAGTATATAATTTACTTTAAATGGTTGATTAATAAAAAATAATTCATATTAATTTCTGATTTTAATTTGCTATGTTGCTATGTCCCAAGTTATTTCCCTTGCCTTTAAGCAGTAACGGAGAAATACAAATCAATGATTTAAGCTCAAACCAACTATTAATAGAGTTTATAAGATCGCTTGATCTGCCAAAATTAGACGTCAAATATTTCTCAAATCTCAGCCTACAAACTAAAAAGAAATAACATATTGGATAACTTGTCCTAAAAACACAGTGTGAACAAAAAGAAGTGGTCATTATGGCTGGAGTAGCTTGAGGATAGATCTACAGCTAAAAAAGAGAAAAATACAAATTCTCTCGTTTCAAATTGCAAATGAAGTTGTCTCCCTTGAAGTAAAAGTGACATTAGATTAATTCTAAATGACGTAACTGCTATTTTTATATTTTAAAAAAATAATTGTAAATTAAATGACACCTTCTGATATTTTTTCAATCAAGGGAGAGAAATTATAAGGTCACTGGGAGAATATAGGTGATTTTTTTTTAATTGCTTCGTAGTGACTACTGTAGTTTGTTTCGCATTTCTTTCGTTAAAAATCAAGGTGATTAAAGTTTCTACTTTATCAATCATATTCGAAGCAATATTTAAATTTTCTTTCTTTTTTTTTTTTTGGAAAGTGATAAAAACAATTACTTCAAACATACGCACAAGACCAGAAATTTGAGAGACAGATGTTAGTTGTTTAACTCACTCTAATTCTATCGTTTCAGCTTCTACTTTTCCATTCTTGCAGGGATCAAGCGGGATCCAGTGAAGCACATTCGAGGCCCTTCCTTCGTCAATCCTCACTTTTTTATAAACAAGGTATTATTTCCAAAATGATTGGACAGGCATCCATGGAAGGTTGGAAACAACACTTGTGTAACAGTGAGGCACATTTACAACTATTGCACTATGACGTCAAAAGAAGGAGACACACACACACACACACACAGATGATGGGTTTCTTTCAGTTTGTCTACCAAATACATTTACAATGGTTAGGTCAGCCAGAGAATATGGTAGGAGACAATTGCCCAAGGTTCCACACAGTGGGAATGAATTCACACCAAATGGTTGTGAAGCAAATGTCTTACAAAAGAAGATATTTGATAAAATAGTCCAAGATACACTATTTTTGACAAAAGACAGAGGTTGGATCACAGACATACGCTGTTCTCTGTAAGCTGTGCACTTGTGCATTGTGTGCCTGCATATTTTACAACAAATGCACAAAGAAAAAATTGAAACACACGAAGTTTTTGAAGATAAAATCGTCGATATGGCATTTGAGTGACGGATGCTCACATGGATGCTAAAAAATTTCTGACGTGCTCAATCCTTTGGAAAGCACTGCTCCAATACTTTGATATTAGATAAACAGTAGTGGGTAAATGGAACTATTAATATAGAGTAGTGAGTTGGGTGAAACTGAAAGGTGCAGACAAAATGACAAGGGGTATTTATTTAGTTACAAGGACTCTTCTGAGTTAAGATATCAACAGAGATAACTTTGCCTTGACAGAACAGTGCCAACCAGGTTTCTGGGTTGACTGAATCTTGTGTGATAGACTAAATTTATTGTCTGGTCTAATACTACCATCTAAACTCTGAATGTATTTAGTGTGACAAGTATTTGTGCCGAGTCTCCATTTTCAAACACATATATCCTAAAAATGATGATAGGCATAACGTTTGTCCTGCTGACAAAGCCTTTTTTTAATGACCTACATTCTCCCCACCTACCAAGTGTGACCTTGTGAAAATGTCAGGAATTAGAATTAAGTAAAATTAAAATTATAGAGTAATCTCCCTTGTAAATGCACGAGGATGAAATCCAGAAAAATAAATTTAACTAGACAAGAGGGGTTAGTCAATACCATAGACCCCAGCAATTGATGGTTATTTTATCTTATCGATGAAAGACAAAGTTGGCATTGGCAGGGTTTGAACTTGTAGAGCATCGTAACAAAAATAGCAAGGTATTTGCCTTTTCAGCTATAATCAGTGTATGTATCTAATGTGTGTAAAAAAAAAAAAGGAAAAGACAAAAAACAGCAACTGAAAATATATCATTAATTTGTGATTAAAATAGTGAAATATAAGTTACCTGGTAATTTTGTGGCTCTGAAAGATGCATTTGTAATGGCAGATTTTGACATGGTTACTGAGGAAGATGGGGCTGGAGAAAGTGCTACACCAATTCCCATTGCAGTGTCTGGTTGACCAGAAGGACTATATTTCAAACAATTACGAACAGCATTTGTGACCTGAAAGAAATTGAGTATTCCAATTATTGAAAATATATGCATGTATATATATCATCATCATCATCATCATCGTTTAACGTCCGCTTTCCATGCTAGCATGGGTTGGACGATTTGACTGAGGACTGGTGAAACCGGATGGCAACATCAGGCTCCAGTCTGATTTGGCAGAGTTTCTACAGCTGGATGCCCTTCCTAACGCCAACCACTCAGAGAGTGTAGTGGGTGCTTTTACGTGTCACCCGCACGAAAACGGCCACGCTCGAAATGGTGTCTTTTATGTGCCACCCGCACAAGCCAGTCCAGGGGCACTGGCAACGATCTCGCTCGAAAATCCTACAGGAGCCAGTCAGGCGGTAC
>NC_068982.1:131030704-131031868 GCF_001194135.2 Octopus bimaculoides
ATATATATATATATATATATATATATATATATAATTCCAAACCACAAAACATGTATACAACCAGCTACAGGCAAATAATACCATGCCCTATAATAGAACCTAACAAAACCAAGTTTATTGAGCAAAGTACCTTTTGAAGAGTGACTGACAAGAGACAGCTGTACCATAGGATGCACCACAACCAGTTGTACAGTATCTCACCCATTAGGGATTGATGTAAGATGGGTCAAAGCAATCAATGTGATTGATAAAGAATGTCTTTCTCTCATTTGTTGATTATATATATATCATCGAAAATACGTGATCTGATCAATAAGTATCCGGACCATTGCCATAGTAACTAAACTAGAGCACACAGAGTAAAGTTACTTGGTACAGATTGACCTTGGACTCTGCCGTGCATGTGCACCAAGTTTTAACGTTCTAGCTCACTTTTGCTGCCTACAACAGTGCTCGGAAGGATCGTGTGTAGCATGAGATTGTCGCATTGACCATGACAGAGAAAGTTGTCATGGCGATACCTACTGAGAGGCTTACGCAAAGTTACAGAAAGTGTATGGAGAGGAGTGTATGAGCAGCACACAAGTGTACAACTGGTTCAGATCTTTCCAAGATGGCCGGGAAAATGTCAATAGTGATGAATGTTCTGGGAGACCCAAAACCAGCAGAAATGATAACAACATTGCAGATGTGCGTGCAGCTGTGATGGGAAATCATCGAATCACCATCCGTGAGTTATTAGAGGATGTGCAGATTAGTTATGATTCAGTTTAGTTTGCTATCACTGAAGATTTGGGTATGAGAAGCGTGTCTACCAAGTTTGTGCCAAAACTGCTTTCAGCTGATCAAAAGGACACTTAGGTTTCAGTTGCACAAGATCTCCGTGGTTGTGTCGAGAACAATGAAAACTTTGCGTAGGCTTCTGAGCAGGTATCGCCAAGCTTTTGGCAAAATTTAATGCAGATTCTCTGCTCAACTTACTCTGTCATGGTCAACAAAACGATCACATGCTACACATGTTCCTTCCAAGCACAGCTGTAAACAGCAGAAGTGAGATAGAACGTTAAAACTTAATGTACATGCACAGCAGAGTCCTAGGTCAATCTGTGCCAAGCTGCTTCATTCTGCATGCTTTAGCTTCGTTACTAAAGTAAAAGTCCAGAT
>NC_068982.1:131032397-131036074 GCF_001194135.2 Octopus bimaculoides
GGTGCCATAGCTAAAAGAACCACTCATGATTGGTATGCCAAGTTCAAGAATGGAAATTTTGACCTCAAAGACGCACCTCGTTCTGGCCATCCAGTTGAGTTCTATGAAGAGCAATTAAACCAACTTTTGCATGAAAATTCTCATCAAACGACAAGGGAAATGGCTGAGAAAATGGAATGCTCCCACACTGTTATAGAAAAGCATCTTCACTCAATGGGAAAAGTTCAGAAGTATGGAGCATGGGTTCCACATGCTTTAAGTGACAACAACAAAAATCAACAAGCCACAATCTTCGCTGGTTTGCTTGCTCATCACCGCTCAACTCATGGACACAAGCAACGATTTCTTTACCGGATCATTACTGAAGACGAAAAATGGTGCCTGTACATCAATATGAAGCAGCGTAAGGAATGGCTTAACCCTGGTAAGCAAGCGACACAGCGCGTGAAACAAGATCTTCATCTGTGTAAAATGATGTTGTGCGTATGGTGGGACTGGAAAAGGATTATCCATTACGAATTGCTTGAACAGAACTAAATGATCAATGTGGAACTCTATGTTCAACAGATGGAATGACTCAACACGGCTATTCAAGAGAAAAGACCTAATCGGCAGCATGGAGTTCTTCTACTGCACGACAACACCCACCCTTGTATCGCTAATATGACCAAGGAAGCCATTCAAATGCATGGCTGGGAAGTGCTGCCACAACCACCGTACTCTCCTGATTTGGCACCAATGGATTTCCACTTCTTTCGATCTCGTTCAAATGCTATGCGCGGAGTTTCATTCAATACTGATGCAGAATCGAAAGCTTGGTTGGATCAATTTTTTGAGTCGAAATCGGGTGATTTTTGGGTGCTTTTATTTAGTATTGTAAAGTTCATTGGCAACAATAGTGGAAAGTTGGTCATAAGTTCCACGTAAAGATGTAGAATAGGATGCCCTTGAATAAGGCGGCGAGCTGGCAGAAACGTTAGCACACCAGGCGAAATGCTTAGCGGTATTTCGTCTGCTGCTACGTTCTGAGTTCAAATTCCACCGAGGTTGACTTTGCCTTTCATCCTTTCAGGGTCGATTAAATAAGTACTGGTTATGCACTGGGGTCGATATAATCGACTTAATCCGTTTATCTGTCCTTGTTTGTCCCCTCTGTGTGTAGCTCCTTGTGGGCAGTCAAGAAATAAGAAAATGATGCCCTTGAATTCTAAAACAATAAGAATAGGTATAGTAATTGTGCATCAAAATGAAGTAAAAGAAATGACACAATCATAATTTGGGATATTTTTCATGAAATCGTTAGCTTTCTTAAGAGTATTTCAGTTTATTAGAATAATGCTGCAGGGAAGTAAGTCACATTTTACTATGATGGCAACAGTTTAGAGACTTCTTTCTGAAATCTCAAAATGTCACAGTGAAGACAGGATCTGTCTATTCCTTTGATGTTTCATGATTCAACAGTAACTTGCACATTGTGATGACATGTCAAAGGAGCACTAACTTGTTTCTAACATTGCCTTCTTGTTTTAAAGCTTTTCAAATTAAGCAACTATGTATTCTTTATTTATATTTTCTCATTGCCCTTGACCCTTTTTACAAAGTCCTTGATATTCTGCTTGCTGTTCTTCATTATCACACTTTACTCTCTTGATGCCTGTTCCCAAACAATACTTATTTTAGTGCTGTTGACACCACTGGATTGAATGGTACTGCTAAGGTGTTGAAACCATAATGATATCCATGGGGCAGCTGATGATGGGGGTATGTTGGATTGTTGGTATGGCTGTTTTTGTATGTGTGGAATAGTATTATAACATATCCTTTTGATATAATCAGCTTTGTTCACATTCCATTTTTTTCCTCTTTGCATTTGTTGATTTTCCTTTTGATACCATTGATATTGTACATGTTTGTGCAAAGTCATGTTGTTGGCTCTTTCTAATCATTGGTTTGGAGTAAAACTTTCTTCAGCTTCAGGTCTTTGTTCTTTTCTCATCTTTTGCTTTTATTATCTCATTCTTTCTTTTGTTCTTTCGATTTCATTCCTTAATGGAAACTGAATAATTATGAAATCGGAATGAAGTTTGTAATGCAAAACATTTGCCTTTTTTTTTAATGCAAAGTAAAAGTGTTTACTTTGTTTAAAGTGAAGGTGAACATGTTTACCTTCATAAAAACAAAAACAAAAAAACATGTTTACCTACAAAATTGAATTATTAACAAAGGAAAAATGTCTGTTTCCTTAGAAAATGTAATTATAAAAAAGATGAGAGTACTCCATTATGATAGGAAAGTAAATGGTTGACAGAAGAATGCTTACTAAATGCTATAAAGCATCTAGCAATGATGGAAGTCTGTTGCTGAATTGCTGAGAAATTATGCAAAAGAGAATAAAGAGAGAGAAAGAGAGGGATTTATACTCATAGCACACATTTAGATTCTTATTTAAGTGAATAAACAAGGGGTGCTAAAAAGTTCCTGGCTTTAAGAGTATCGTGAAAGGCCTGGTTGGAGGCCCAGCCTTCCCAGTTCTTTTACAGGGCTTAGAAAAACTGAAGGACTGCTGCAATAATTGTGTGAATCTGAGAGGGAAATATGTTGAATAAAATTATAATTAACTGATTCTCCTGTATTATCTTTTATCAAAGCCAGTAACTTTTCAGTATCTCCTCATATGTGATGTTATAGTTTTTCTCACAGATGGATTTAAACAATTAAGATATCATTTGTATGAAACATTTTTTCTTCTTGTTTTGGTAGCTAAATCATATTCATGATCACAAGTTCTACAAATGTCAGCAGTGGTTTCATTTTCAGAATCTAAGTGACTCTGGTCAATGCCATCAATATGATTCCATCTTCACACATCTAGTGAGTTTCACCATGATCGTTGCTTAATTGATTCCTCTACTAAAATGGTACACCAGCCTAACTGCTCTCCAGAAGAAAGTTCTCATCAGAATATATCTTTGGGTTGTAGGAATACACAAACCCAATTACTATGATCAACATGAGAATCACTAATGGCAAGCTCAACCTGATGATACATTTTCACTTTTTGATTCTCTTTGAGGAGACAGTTTTTAATTGCTTTTGAAGTGTAACAAATGAATAAATACAGTGACAGGCATAATAATAATAATAATACAGATTAAGAAAATTAACATCTCACTCACCTGTCATATTATAAACATATATATATAAGAGGTACAACTATTGCACTCTTTGAATTAATCATTGGGATTAAAAATATCTACCAGGTCACTAATAAGCAAGGAAATATCTGCCACTTCACTAATACATTTCTTTTATTAGCCACACAGGGCTCAACAAAGATGGGACGAATACAATGTAGAGCTTTTCTTTTTGGGAGGGGGAAGGAAGAGAAAAAAAAAAAGTAGGGGTGGGTGTCGATCAAAAGGGATCGTAGGAAGGAAAAAAGCGGGGAGTTCGATCAAAGGGACCGAGAGGAAAAAAAAAAAAAAGCGATCAATAGGGATCATGTATCACAATAATGTTCTCGTGTAAAAAGAGGGGAGGACAGTTTAGGTTTAACTGTGGAAAGAAAAGCTTACGGAAAAGACCACGGTAACCTTGGTCAATATTGTCATTGCAGAAACTATAACAGTAAGTGACTCTCTTTTGCCTTTTTGTTTTTTGTCTGGATTTTTTTTACT
>NC_068982.1:131038807-131047455 GCF_001194135.2 Octopus bimaculoides
TACTCTCCTACACAGTACTCTATCTAGATACGATCTCGACGACCCAATGCGGTTTGTCCATGTCCACATTGGCGCATTCGGGTGGTCGAGTCGGTACTTGTCAGACAGTTGAAAGTGGCTGAGCAGGTCTTTGAGGCATTTGCATCCCCGTCTATTCCTATCTCTGCCCACATAGTCTAGATGCGTGTCCAAGGTAGCATTTCAATCCCCCACTAAAAGTAAAGGATGAGACGTTCCTAGGAATACTTCTAGATGTCGAAAGAAATCCGGCCTACCTGTTAAAGGTGGTGCGTATACTGATATGAGTCGAAAAGCACACCGCCCATTCTCAGCAGACAGGGAGAAAACTAAATGTTAAACCGTCTGCCAAACATGGACGTTAGCAAGTGGATTTAGTCGTAAAAAAAAAATAAGCTGTACTAAAACTGCATTAAATCTCTACAACATTAAAGAAAAACATCATAGAAAATGTGAGGTGAATGCACAAAATAAAATACATACCTCTTTAAGTTCTAAAAGTGTATGGAGCTATGTCAGGGGCAAATTATTAAATAGACACATTTGATACTTTCACCCAGTTTAAAATTATTACACTGTGAAAAAAATGAACCATTGTAATCTTTATATGAAGCAATTGTTCTTCAAAGGCCTCAAACATCCTGCTAATTTTGATAAATATTCTTTTCTACTCTAGGTACAAGGCCCGAAATTTTTTTTGGGGGGGGGAGGCCAGTCAATTAGATCGACCCCAGTACGCAACTGGTGCTTAATTTATTGACCCCAAAAGGATGAAAGGCAAAGTCGACCTCGGCGGAATTTGAACTCAGAATGTAAAGACAGATGAAATACCGCTAAGTATTTTGCCCAGCATGCTAATGTTTCTGCCAGCTCGTCGCCTTACTAATTTTGATAAATATTATCATACCTTGGGTCAATCAACTATAAAAGTTTGGTAAGGTTGGGTTGACATTTGATATATAAAGCTGTTGATTCACATTCTAACCCTGGTAGATAATATCATAATTGAATGTATACTGCAGGGAAAAGGGATATAGATTAGCAGCAGAGAAAATTATATTGTCAAATACTTCTTCATCTATGTGTTGCATATATAACCCATGAGAGAGAAAAAAAATTGTAATGAAATGCTAAATTCCTAGATATTATTGCTGGATAATATTATGATAATAAAGCAAACAAAATATTTAGCTATGCACACATTTTATCTCAATGTTTGGATTACCCAAAGAATTTAGCTTCAGCTTTCCTTTCCTACAAAACTGCTCGTATGGCTACGTCTGAAAATCCCATTAAATAAAACCATGTAGAAGATTTCAGTAAATGCAGAAAATAAGGTATTTGGTTAATGATATCTACCTTGCTATTTCACATTTGTTACTTTAAATCTTGATGAGGTCAAATAAAATTAATACCAGTAAAATACTTGGGCCAATTTGATTTCTAAGGTTAATCAAAACAGGACCCAGTGTAAAAATCAAATGAAACTTAGACACTCTTCCTAACACCAAACACTTTACTAAGTGTATTGTGTGCAGTCTATCATGGCATCAACACTAAAGAATGCTGTGCTTCCAACAACACAGGACTAAAGGGTTCTGTAGAACATGTGTTGTCTCTATTTGATTGTAAATCACTTTACAGTGAAACATTTTATCATGTTACCAGTACTCATGCAGTTGCCTTGTTCCCTATAAGGGCAAAAGGCAAATTCTCACAAATGTTGGTGCTATAGTAAAGAAAGAATTAATGTTGTTGGAAATGACAAATAGATTGTTAATGTACAGACAGAAGATTTTGGACATCAGAACCAAAGTTTTAAGCACATCAGATTGTATGGAATATGGAGATCAAGGGAATTATACCATACACAGTAATGAAACTATTTGACAAAGAAATTTCTTATCAAAGAGATGAAAACCAGACGTAGGAGATAGATGGGCAACTTAATAACCCAATGCTTATGCCAGACAAGGATGAAAATTCTGAGATCTGAAGCCATCTTCAACATTTCAAAACATTATTAATATGTATTTAAGTCATAAACTACTTACAAGCAGAACATCTGCATAAAGTTCATATGTGGCCCTATGGTGAATATCTTCCACAGCTTTAACTGCTAGTTTTGATTGACCGTTGAACCTAGTAAAGAAAAATAAGAACACAAAACTATTAGGTGACATTGTAATGAATTGTAAACTAATTGTGATACAGGGAAAACAAATGAAAGGAAAAGAACAAATAAGTAAAAACAAAGCTGAAAAAAGGTCAAAGTTCAATAACAAAACACAAATTAAATCTGATTAATATACCAGTGGTTTGCAACTTTTTATAGCTCAGTGACCCCTTTCACTAAATAGTGTTTTACAAATGTCTCTTCCTCATGTTTTGCAAAAAAACAAAAAACAAAAAAAACAACCTATCTAAACTTTCTCAGGTAATAGTTGAACTAGTTTAATCAAATAGAAGTGAATTTTGTAGTTTTTTTTATTATTCATAATTTCTTCTAGTAATACTATCTAATTTCTATCTCTTTTCAGATATTTGTATGGATCAAAGCCCTCACATACATACATGTTAAATTTTTGTGGAACTTACTTCAGAAGGTAATAGCTTGCATAATGTAATAATATTGGTGCACCATCAGTCATGATTTTGTGCACTGAAACACAGTGACTTATTCATATCTTAATCCAGACAAAGATTTCTTCGAAAATATGTTTAAAGTGTAAGTATACAAACTGGTTGAAATATTTCATTTCTAAAAACAGTCATATCCTCTCTGAAAACCCAGTATCCCTCTATAGCCAACCCCAATAATACCTATCTTAGACCCAGGTTAAGGACAGCTACTATAAACAAATACTTTACAACAAAACCATCTTTATTTTCTCAATTACATTATTTCCAACAAATCTGACGAGCAAACAATATTCGTGATAAATTCATCAAAGTGCTTGATTTTTTGCCCCCTTCCACACACTATATACATCCAATGAAGTTACATTTCTTTGTTTCAAGACACAGAAATAAGAAAACAACTACTTTATCAGCACTGGGTAAGACTGCAATAATGTGTCATGGGGAAACATATTCAGTCACAAATTCATGCTGAAAGAAATGCTATAATTATTTAAGTTTGTCAATCCTTCCCATTCTTACTGCACAGAAAAATGCACATAAAATTTTGATGATGATATTTTGGTAATTTTGATATGTGTGATATAAGGAGAGTGTAGATAATAGAGGTGCATTACAATAACAACAATATGTTAATCATAGTAATTCTCAAACCACCAGAAGTCTCACCTTAGTGATACAATAATTCATTAAATAATACTTATTCTTTCAAAGTTAGGTGGTGTATGGGTTTGAAATGAACAGTAATTCATACACAAAAAATAAGTTTAAAATTACAACAATATGGAAGCAGGGTTTGTGTGGTAGAAAATACTATGTTCATACTTCTAAAGTCAAATATGTAATTCATTGCTATAGAAACTGTTATATACATGCATCTAAAGTTCCTTTGAGTGCTACGCATGATGAGAGCAGATAAATGCATTAAGGTAAATAAAAAAAAGAAACAGGAACTGACAGAAGATAAGATACAATGAATTAATTTTTCATTCAGTTTAAGTGTGTGTTCTAATTAAATACAAGTGGAATGTAAGTGGATAAATAGCCGATTCTAAAGTGCTGCTCTATTGGGTTACAGTTGAAAAAAGAGTAAAGCAAAGGTTTACTACTGTCCTGAGGAAAAAACTAAGACAATGATTCTTTATATAGCCAAACAGTCTGAAAGAATATTGAATTTCTAGAAGTTCAATAAACACGGTAAACTGTGAACAACCAAAATTTCATCTGCTTGCATGACATCACCATATTAGCCTCCTTCTGAATTGCTAGGAAATGAATTCAATGAGGCTCGATAGAAAACCAAAAGGTAGTAAAAAGCTGAACTCAAAAAGAGTGAATGCTACAGATAATGAATAGTTAACAAAGAGATAACAGGCTAAAACATGTACTTCTCAAGCAAAATGTGGATCTTCATGATATGTGCATACATATGTACAAAATACAAGTGAGTCTGCATGATGTGCATACAAGGTA
This sequence comes from Octopus bimaculoides, assembly GCF_001194135.2. NCBI lineage: Eukaryota > Metazoa > Mollusca > Cephalopoda > Octopoda > Octopodidae > Octopus > Octopus bimaculoides. Next base: position 131,042,939 of record NC_068982.1, read on the forward strand.
CAAGTGAATCTGCATAGTGTGTGTGCGTGTATGTGTGTGCACATGTACGTGTGCTTTTATACAAGTGAGTTTGTAGAAAGTGAATAAGCAATACATTCCTATTTAGTTAAGTGCTAGAGAAAACTGAGCCAGTTAGTAAAGTGAAATAGTTGGTTATGGAATTCTGTACAGTAAAATTGTAGTAACTCATATTAAGCTCACAATATTCTCTGCTAAGATTAATTTAAGTTACCTGGTAATTGAATAATCTAAATTGATACTCCATAGCTGGTGTGTACTGTCTCTGGCTGAAGCAAATAAATAATTAACTAAAACACATAGTCTTTGGCATTATGTTGAGTGTCAAGAGCAAAGGGCTTAAACATGAAAACAGAAAGCCAGATTATTAAGCCAGACAAAGAGTAACTTTAAGCTTACTGTCAACTGAAAAAAAAACAAAAAAAAACAGATGTAGTTTGAGACAATGAGGTGATAGTAGTAAGTCAGAATACAAATTGTGAAGATTTCATAGCTGTTATCAGAAAGAAGGCTATTTGATTAAATGTTGAGATCAATAATGCATTCATATCAAAATGCACCTGGAAACACAAACTGAGTTGTTCAATCATGTCAGTAGTTACCAATACAAGAAATATGGATACTCAGAGATAATAGCAATAAATGAATTATAATAGTTCTCTTTTATTTTACCAACAGAAGAGTGGACCTCTTCCAATCTAAGTGGTACAACAATCCAAAGTACTTAAACAGTTCTTCTTAAGGTCGTGATTTACAGTAATTCAAGCACAGAAAAATAAGTTTCAAATTACAACCCTAATAAAAGCATATGTTGCAGAAAATCCTTACACACTTGTGTTTATATTTGTAAAGTCAAATGTGTAATTCAATGTTCTAGAAATACTGTTACACATATGTTTTTGAATGATACGTTAGGTGAGAGAGATAATGATACCAAGGTAAACAAAAAAGGAAATATTATAACTGGTACAGGAAACTGAGAAAATATGAGATACAGTGAACTGATGCCATGTCCAGCTTCAATATGCCTTTTCATTTAAGGCAGCCAAAATATGAAGGAACAAATGGTACTCTGTTCCATGGTGCTGCTCTGGTGGATTACAGTTGAAAGGGAGTAAAATAAAAGCATAAAACAACAAAAGATAGAAAAAAATTAGAGGGAATTTCGTTTTCGTTTTGTTTTATGTAGCCCAAATGACTGAGCAAATACTAGATTCTTCTTGGTCTAGTAAACTGGTGAAAAACTGGACAACAAAAACTTTTTCTGGTTGCATGAGGTTGCTACAAAAGTATATTTGATAGAGAATATACCAAATAACCAAACGATATTGAAAAGCTATCATTTGAAATTTTCCTAAAAATACTGGACTGTACTGCTTCAAATTCTGAATAAGCACTCGATATCGTAGAATCAACTGGTACTGGTGGTGGTGGTAATCATGCAATTACTACTACTACTATAACCACTATCACCACCTTAGATATTACAACCACAGCAATGATATAATAGTAAAAGTAAAAATAATAGCAGCAGTAGTATTATTATTAGTGGTTCAACATAAGATTTTCCTGGTGGCAGGATAAAATTCCTGATATAACTGTGCTTGAAAGAGCAAATATGTCAAGCGTGTATGCTTTCCTGAGCAAATTTCAGCTGCGGTGGAGTGGACATATAGCATGCATGACCAACTCCAGATCTTCTTTGGTGAACTAACAGTTTACTCTCAAGTCCATGGTTGACCAAAGAAGAGATACAAGGACACACTGAAGACAATCTTGGAAAATTGTAGCATAGAGCAGCCTACGCAGTCTATCTGCGACCATCTTGCTCAGGATCACTCACTGTGACATAGTGATATGTATTCTGGAGTACAGTACTCTGAATCTGCTATGGCCATAGAAACTAAAGATAGAAAGACTGCAGAGAAAAACAAAAGCCCACTGGATCCTGACTCTGATACTACATGCCCTCCCTCATTGTAACTATAAATTTCATGTTAAAATTGACCTAATAAGCCGCCTCAAAACCCACAAAGTGGATAGCCTGGTCATCTTGAGATACATAAAGGACAAACTTAATCATCATCATCAGTAGTAGTAGGAGTAATGTTGGTGTTGTTATGCAAATTACAAGACCGAATTTTGTATAGCCAATTGAATTTGATCATAATATATCACTGATAGAAAATTTTTGTTGCGTAAGGAGAGATGGAAGGAAAAGCTGACCCTGGAATAATTTGATATGAGAACCTAATGGAACAAATTCTAAACACTTGGCCTTCTTTCTTGGTCATTTCTGTTACAATAATGAAGTGTAGTATAACATTTATCCTATAAAAATTTCAAATAAACTCAAGAGTAATGACAATGGACACATACTTGCGTCATCATCACTTCATCACTGGTTATAAGCCTATTATCATTAGGTTTTACTTTCCCATTCTCACTAATCGTGATTACTGAAAAAAAAAATTGTACAGAAGCACAATACAACATTGTAATGAACCCATAATTCATTATCTAGATATCCATCTCAAGTTTGCAGCTGATTATGAGGATGAGAAGATGTTATATATATATTTACAATACAACATTGATAGAATTCATTAAATATACATTAGAATAAGAACCAGAGGTTAAAACTTGATCCCAAATTATCAGCTGACCAATTTAAGATAGAGAAATATAACTGAATATAGTTTACAGTGACCAGCATCACAAAACTGAAAAGACAAGTATTTTAAATATTTAATGTTGTTACTTAGCTTCACAAAAAGAAGTAACATCAAAGCCAAGGTTGACAAGACTGGCTGGTAATGTAAATCTATCACAGATCTTTCAAGGTACTGAGAAGCTATGGAGTCATATTAAAAATGAAAAGAGTTTCAATAGAAAAACACTATCAAATATTAATAAACAATTGTTCACATACTTGGAATGGTTCTTTTTCACGATTTGCAATGTGTTGTTAACCTTATTTGCTAACTGGCATTCCATTCTAGGCAATACTTTAACATCAATGGTAATACATATATATCAGTGTGTGTGTGTGATAATGATCAGCATGTTATTAAGCCAAAAAAAGAACTCATATTTATATGAAATTAAAAAATAAAATGATAGCCATGTTGAACTTGTAGGAGTGAAACAACAGCACTTTTGTAGCCATCAACGATTATTTGCAAAACTTATTCAACACACACACACATATTTATTTGTATATCGCTGTTGTTAAACAATCTTGAAAAGTGTAAGAGTTTACTTAAGCTAGACCAATGGCATACTACTCTAGAATTTCCAGTGATGCAGCTAGGTAAGTTCAAACTTGTCCATGGATTAAACATTTTGGAAAAGGATCTTGAAGTACATATAAAGTTATAAATGATAGCATGTAAGCATTGGAGAGAAAAAACTCTTTTGCATAGAAAAAGTCGAAGACAGCCTTTGATTATTTTTTCTGTCCAAAAGGGTTTTTCAATCCATTATTTACATGCTATTATTTATAGTTTCATATGTACTTTGAAATGCAGTTCCAAACAAGATGAATTATTTCATGTCCTCTCAAAAGTTTATAAATAAAACTATAACAATTGAGAAGGCTTGGAAAGACTAGAAGATCAGCAAAGTAGCTAAAAGAGAATTTAGATATAAGATATACTGAGGAGAGGAGATGCCAAAAAGTAAGTTGTTTGCCAATGTTCTTTGATTTGGGATCAAAGGTGCAAGGTTTCTAGATTATGAAAGAACAATCAAAACATTGTTGGGGAGAAGAGCAAACAAAATGATAAAAACAACTTGTTTTTACTGATGCTGAGAGAAGCAGAGAAATGCAATTATGAGGTTGCTGAATAAGAAAAATGCATGGGAGAAAGCGGAGCTTCTCCAAGCTGGTGCAACAGAGGAACAAACCATTCATGTTTGGAAGCATTATTAAGGATGTGAAGACAAACTAGCAGGATCATCAAGATGAATAGGGAAATAGAAGCATTGTCAACTACTACTTAGGCAAAAAGATGATCTAGAGAGAAGCAATAATAGAGGAAGAACACTGTTGGACCAGGTAATGAAAGTTCCTGAAAGAGTTCTAGCAAAATTGATTAGAAACAAAATTAGCCAAAGTTCTTCACAGGGTCCCATGCTCTGTGATATGGTGATATTAGGCACAATCAGTAAGTAAGGGTTAGTAATGAGTTCAATGATGAATTTAGTATGTCAATAAAGCAATTAAGAGTATTAAGAGTATGAAGACCAGGAAAGCCCCCGGCCCATCAGGAATCACTGCAGAGATGCTCAAAATATCTGGCAGTGTTGGCTATAGCCTAGTCACCCGTATTACGAACCAGGTGATACACGAAGGAGTCATACCCAATGATTGGTGTAGCAGCATCATAGTCAACTGCTACAAAGGTAAAGGTGACGCTTTAGATACAAATAATTACAGAGGCATCAAGCTGTTAGATCAGGTTATGAAAGTTACAGAGAGGGTCATAGCCCAACTA
>NC_068982.1:131048933-131054331 GCF_001194135.2 Octopus bimaculoides
TGCGGGTGGCACATAAAAGACACCATTTCGAGCGTGGCTGTTTTCGTGCGGGTGACACGTAAAAGCACCCACTACACTCTCTGAGTGGTTGGCGTTAGGAAGGGCATCCAGCTGTAGAAACTCTGCCAAATCAGACTGGAGCCTGGTGTTGCCATCCGGTTTCACCAGTCCTCAGTCAAATCGTCCAACCCATGCTAGCATGGAAAGCGGACGTTAAACGATGATGATGATGATGATGATGAATACAGATCAATCAGCACTCAGTTTTCAGCTCTAGTTTCTTATAGTTCTACATACCATAAAAGAGTTTAAGATTGGCTTTCCATAGAAACTCCTGTAAGCTAATGACTTAAATCTTATAGACAAATCTGTAGATTTAATAGACTTGGAAACAAACCTGAAACCAAAAGACCACAAAGTAAATTTAGCAAAGACTAAAGTTTAAGTAAGTAGGAGAGAAGACACGACTCTACAGGTAAGAGAGAAATGATTATGTCCAATATGCAGAAAAAGAGTAGATAGTCGAGCTGGCAGAAATGATAGCATGCCGGGCTAAATGCTTACCGGTATTTCGTCTGCCGTTACGTTCTGAGTTCAAATTCCGCCGAGGTCGACTTTGCCTTTCATCCTTTCGGGGGTCGATAAATTAAGTACCAGTTACGCACTGGGGTCGATATAATCGACTTAATCCCTGTGTCTGTCCTTGTTTGTCCCCTCTATGTTTAGCCCTTTGTGGGCAATAAAGAAATAAGAAATTCTATACTCAGTGTACACTATAGATGCACAAGTGGTGTAGTAGGACCAGTGGCAGGTTGACTGTCAAAACATATTTTGTATGTAACAGATGCACAGGTGCAACTGGGAGTAAGAATTCATGCAAAAGAAGTTCTTTCAAATCTCATAAGGCTCATTATAAGTAGTTGATAGCTTTGTAACCTTGGGAACCCAATTAACAATGGAGGAATGGGGTGTAGTGAAAGTATTACAGCCCAGGTAAGAATGGCATTGAGAAAGATCATAAAGCTATTAACTCTGGAGGCAATTCTCTCCACCCTCTTTTTATTCTGGCTATTACTGAATAAGAACAAGGAAGAGAGAATTTCCTTTTGTACATACATATTATAAAAATCTGTTCTTCACATTATCAGAGGGAAGGGCGAACTGTATGATGCATGTGTACAAAGCACAATGCTGCATAACAGCAACACATGGAGCTTGAATAAAGAGGATTAGCAAATAGAAAGAAATGAATGAAATATACTTCACTACATGTAATGTGAATGCAGCTGAATGGTAGAGTAACAAGTTGCTGACAGAAAAACAGGGTATCAGAGGAATCAGTTAGAGTAGGCAAAAGAGAAGACTTGTGACTGAAGCTGAAAACAAAGTGGCATGGAAATGTTGGTACAAGACATTGATGAAAGAGGAGAATGCATGAGAGAGTGAGGAAAGGGTACCCCATGTAGGCCCCTATTCAAAGGATCAAAGACTGAAGTTAGAGCATATGGTAGAAAGCACAATTAGGGATATAAAAGCAGACAAGGTAGCTGGACAATCAAAGATAGTTGCTGAAGTATTTCAAATATCTAGTGAGATTGATCATATTTTAGTCACATGCATATTCAGTAAATGATTGATGAAGCTATATTGTCATTAAATAATACAAGGATGAAGTTAACCTACAAAGAGACAAATAACTGAAGCATCATATAGTTGAATCAGTTTATAAAATTTACTAAGAAAGTTATAGCTCAATTGACTAGGAGGTAATTTAATTTATTCCAGGATAAGACACTATTTACACACTCAAGAAAGTTTTAACAATGAGAAGTCATTTTCCACATACACTGACAAAAAGAATTTTACAATATTTGCAAACCATGCTGGAAAATAGGAGACACAATTATTGAATATAGCATTAAATAAAAGATTTTTGAAAAAGCAAAATCATGCACAAATGGATCAAAGAAATGCAGGCTTTGTACAGCAGAAAGAACACACATCCTGCTGAAATCAATGAGCTCCAGTAACTTCTAAATTCAAGAAAGGAAATATTTGTAAGATGTACCCATATAGATAAATTCAATTTGTGCAATGGGAAAATAACATCAATGCCGGATTAATAGTACCATCCAACAAAGATTAAGCTAGGCATATCCTTCACATTTTACTTCTTTTCTTCTTTCGACCTTCTCAGTATTTGAATTCCACTGCACACATATCAACATCCCTATACAGTAACACTTTCACTTTTACTTTAGTAACCTTTTAGACAGATCATAAACTTAACATTCTACTTACAACCTTCTTTCTTCTACTCTTATCAACACATAAATCAATGTGCAATTTTCAGACACACTTCTAACATGAATCTTTATTGACATTCCAAGAACCCATCCAATTAAAGATCCGATAGGTACTACTAAGAAGAAGGCTTCATTTTATACAGCAATAATAGTTATTGACAATCACAGGGAAGCAACTTAGGATTAAGTAAATCTCAGTTATTGTCCCTGTCATAGTGTTTCTTCATCTAATACTTCATATATTATCAGCCATTATTATGTTTATGCCAAGTTAGCTTGATGATTAAGGAAAGATGGGAGGCTCTGGGTCTCTACCCAAACCAAATGAAATATCTCCACTTGAACATGAAAACAAAGAAGCCATCAGAAAGAAACCAGTTATATAGCTAGATAAAAGAAAACAACAAAAATATTCATAACTCTCAAATGAGTTGGGCGCTTTCATTTGGTGAACCTACCAACAGATGAACAGTGTGTGTGTGTGTGTGTTGTTGTGTGTGTATACACTTCCTACACCTACCCTATGCACACACACACACACAATGTGAACCCACAAACTAGTAATTTCCATCTTTACACCTTTAGCTATTTGGTCCTGAATGGATGATAGCAATACCCTGAATGTGATAACATTACAGATTTTATTGAGTATTATAATTGAAATATAACCAATAAACAATTCAGTTGAGGAAGCCCAGCCTTGTAGCAAACACTTTTCTAAGTTGACGAGAAAGTAAAAGTGAAGCTGACTGCATTAACTACCACTTTAATGGAGAAATATTTATTAACCCTAGTGAGATTTGAATTTAGAACATCAGTCACAAAATCAGAAGCTGTGAATTATCAGGCTTAAAGTAGGACAACTACAGTACTAAACATTAGCCAAAAAGTCATTTAGCATTCCATGATAATTAAAAAGAGCAAAGTACTTCAGAAAAAAAAAAAAATTTATACTATTATTATTATTTTTCTTGTTTTTTTTTATATGTGTGAAAAGATTAATGAGGTCATTATGCAAACAGAGAAAGTTGAGGTGCAGTTTGAATTGAATGCTGCTTAGGAAAAGCAGCAAAAAAAAAATTTTTTTAAATAAACTGTTGAAACTGAATTGCACACACACACACACACACACACACATGTGTACCTATATACATATACTTATTTGTGATTGAGAAAACTATTTAAAAAATTATTATGTAATTTTTAGATACTGAAAACTTTTAAAATAGCCAAGTGAAATAATTAGATAAAATATTCTTTATTTTTTTCATGAAATACACTTATATCATGTGTTTTCATTCCACAGGCTATGATATGTCTAAAACTGCTGCCAAAGCAGAAACCAGTGAAAAAGAATTTAATGGAATTCAATTTTAAAAGTTGAAAAAATATCTAAACACTGACCACCTTGCATTATTTCTTTCAAAAAAAAAAAAAATAAAACTATCATTACTATTTTTATTCTATTTTTATTTCATATATTTTTTTTTTCATTGAAAATAATTTTACCCAAACAATTCTAATAATTGAGTATAATACTGCCTTCTCCATACAACTTTATGTAATACATTTATAAACTTTTACTTTTTACTGATTATGAATATACATTTTATTTTACACTTTCTAGTAGCTCTTAAAGAGAGATAAGCTAATTTGTTTAGAATATGTCTTATTCCAGTTCTATATTTAAGAGATGAAGAATTATGTACTTATTTACATTAGACATATATTTGTCCTCATCTTGTCTGTTGTTAACACTTTTTGGCTGATATACCCCCCAGCCTTCATCAGGTGTCTTGGGGAAATTTCGCACCTGGGTTCTTATTCCTAAGGTATTTTTCGATCTTCTTCTTCTTCTTCTTATTATTATTATTCAGGTCATGGCTTGGAATTAAACTCGTAATCTTGGGGTTAGTAGCCTGTTCTCTTAACCACTATGCCATATGCCCAGGTTCGAAATGATGTGTTAACAACAAACAAGATGAGGACAAATATCCATCAAATGTAAATAATGTATATCTTATTTATCGCCAGCAATCTGTATTATAAGGGATCACCAACAAACTAGGGCACAGTTTGACTTGGTGAGTGGGACATTACATCATCTCTATGGACAACACTCAGACATCAGCATCAACATTCTATGTCTGTTTTTCAGTGGTTGGCTGGGTCTTGTCACACACTAGAAACAAACAAAACAAAACAAAAAACAGCCAGATCTCTTGTTGTGTGTGTTTTACAGTGTTGTCTAAATGCATTCTAATTGTACTACAGGTACATTAGGGGTGCCCTATGAGGTGAAAACTGACTAATCTCTGCTACCCTGTATCAGTTCTTATTTTGGAGCTACTGAAGTTACTCAGAAATATGAACTGTAATGTGGCTTGTGAAATTCATAACTTGCTCATATGTACCATTCTGAGGCATGGTCTCCTTGGCTGGATATCCTTCCTAACATCAATCACTTTACAGAGTGCAATAGTTATATTTTATCATTCCTAAGGCAGCGAGCTGGCAGAATCGTTAATGCAGTGGACGAAATGCTTAGCGGTATTTCGTATGTCACTGCGTTCAAATTCCATCGAGGTCGACTTTGCCTTTCATCCTTTCGGGGTTCAATAAATTAACTACCAGTTATGTACTGAGGTCGATCTAATTGACTAGCCCCATCCCCCAAAATTTCAGGCCTTGTGCCTTTAGTAGAAAGGATTTTATCATTCGTTCTGGCTAAATAGAACTGGGAAGAAATGATTGTGCTCCTCTTGCTAAAAATGATACAGCAAACACAAATACCCAGCAGTAAACACTGTTATATAACATCCAATCCCAAAACAACATGTAAACTTCAGAGGCAACAGTGATGGCTGTGTGGTAAGTAGCTTGCTTACCAACCACATGGTTCCAGGTTCAATCCCACTGCGTGGCACCTTGGGCAAGTGTCTTCTACTATAGCCTTGTGAGTGGATATGGTAGACGGAAACTGAAAGACGCCTGTTGTGTATATGTATATATATATATATATGTGTGTGTGTGTGTCTGTGTTTGTCCCCCCAACATCGCTTGACAACCGATGTTGGTGTGTTTATGTACCC
>NC_068982.1:131054341-131056934 GCF_001194135.2 Octopus bimaculoides
TGTGTATATGTATATATATATATATATGTGTGTGTGTGTGTCTGTGTTTGTCCCCCCAACATCGCTTGACAACCGATGTTGGTGTGTTTATGTACCCATAACTTAGTGGTTCGGCAAAAGAGAGTGATAATATAAGTACTAGGCTTACAAAGAATAAGTCCTGGGGTCGATTTGCTCGACTAAAGGCGGTGCTCCAGTATGGCCGCAGTCAAATGACTGAAACAAGTAAAAGAGTAGACTTACTTGAAAAATTACAAATATCACTGAATGATTGCAACAAAGCCTTGAAGAAATTCTGAACAATTTCAATGATAAATGAAAGAGAAAGGTACAAGTATGGCTGGGTAGTTAAGAAGTTCGCTTCCCAACCATTTTTGGGGTTCAGTCCAACTGTGTGGCATCTTGAGCAAATGTTTTCTACTGTAGACCCAGACTGACCAAAATCTTGTGAGTGGATTTAGTACATGGAAAACTAAAGCAGGCCATTTTGTGTGTGTGTGTGTGTGTGTGTGTGTGTGTGTGTGTGTGTGAGTGTATTGGTGACACACAAATGGCACCCATGCCGGTGTCACATAAAAGCACCCATTACACTCTCAAAGTGGTTGACGTTAGGAAGAGCATCCAATCGTAGAAAACAATGCCAAATCAGACTGGAGTCTGGTGCAGCCTTCCAGTTTACCAGCCCTGGTTACAGTGTCCAACCCATGCCAACATGGACAACGGATGTTAAATGATGATGATGATGATGATTGTTGAGTGGCTGGTATTTGGAAGGGTATCAAGCTGTAAAAATCCTGCCAAAATAGTAGCAGAAGTCTGGTGCAGACTTCTGTCTGGCTGGCTCCTGTCAAACCATCCCACCCATGCTTGCATGGAAGGTGGACATAAAGTGATGATGATGATGAAGCACAGGAGTGGCTGTGTGGTAAGGCAGCGAGCTGCCAGAAACGTTAGCATACCGGGTGAAATGCTTAACGGTATTTCATCTGCCGCTACGTTCTGAGTTCAAATTCTGCCAAGGTCGACTTTGCTGTTCATCCTTTCGGGGTTGATTAAATAAGTACCATTTACGTACTGGGGTCGATATAATCGACTTAATCCATTTGTCTCTCCTTGTTTGTCCCCTCTGTGTGTGTAGCCCCTTGTGGATAGTAAAGAAATAAGAAGCTTGCTTCCCAACCACATTGGTTCCAGGTTCAGTCCCACTCTGTGGCACTTTGGGCAGGTGTCTTCTACTATAGCCCTGGGCCAACCAAAGCCTTGTGAGTAGATTTCGTACATGGAAACTGAAAGAAGCCTGTCATATATATATATATATATATATATATATCATCATTATCATATAATGTCCATTGTCTATGCTGACATGGCTTGGATAGTTTGATTGAGCTGGCATGCAGGGAGGCTGCACCAGATTCCAGTCTGATTTGGCATGGTTTTCTATGGCTGGATGCCCTTCCTAACACCAACCACTCTGAGAGTGTAATGGGTGCTTTTATGTGCCACTGGTATGGATGCCATTTGTGTGACACTGGGGTGCATTTACATGCCAACTTGCATGACACCAGTATCTGCCATAACTGCGATTTTGCTCAGCTGGATGGGTCTTCTTCTCAAGCATGACATAATGCCAAAGGTCTTGGTCATTGCCTCTGTGAGGCCCAACACTCGAGTGGGACTCAGCCACTTGCCTCTGTCAGGCCTAGCACTCAAAAGGAACTCAGCCACTTCGCCTCCGTCAGGCCCAACATTCAAAAGATGTTCTTTACATGCCACCAGCATGAGCACACTTGGCTTGAGTTCTCAAGGTCTCGGTCATTTGTCATTGCCTCTGTGAGGCTCAAAGTTCAAAGAACATGTTTCATCACCTCGTCCCATGTCTTCCTGGGTCTACCTCTACCACAGGTTTCCTCAACAGTTAGAGATCTTTACACAGCTGTTCTCATCCGTATGCATCACATGACCATGCCAGCACAGTTGTCTCTCTTGCACATCACATCTGATACCTGTTATGCCTAACTTTTCTCTCAAGATCATGAACATGAACACTGACATTGCACATCCAGTGAAGCATACTCGCTTCATTTCTTTGAAGTTTATGCATGTCCACAGCTGTTATAGCCCATGTTTCACTGCCATGCAGCATAGCTGTACTCACACAGGCATCAACCAATCTGCCTTTCCCATTGCTTAATTAATTGAAGTCGCATGAAATGATCATACTGCATTAACTTTGGATATCCTTGTAGCTTATTTTGATTTTAATCACCTTATTTTGAAACTGTATGGATAATACCATACTTATTTCTGGTGCCTAAACTTAAGTACCATATTCACCTGAATCTCTCTCTCTCTCTCTCTCTCTCTGGTGAAATTGTTGAGATGCTTGAACGGCGATGCGTAGATCTGTGCCGCATCCAAGAAGTAAGATGGAGAAGAGGTTCTGCGAGGTTCCTCACAGGCAAAGAACACAGGTACAAGTTTTTCTGGGAAGGGAACACTGACGGAGTCGGGGGCGTAGGAATACTTCTAGCAGAGAAATAGGTTGATAAGGTAATTGAGGTAGTTAGAGTATGTGACAGAGTACTTAAGA
>NC_068982.1:131060230-131083746 GCF_001194135.2 Octopus bimaculoides
CTAGCATGGAAAGCGGACGTTAAACGATGATGATGATGATGATACATATGAACAGGGAAGTGGAAATTTTTTATTCTCCATTACACATGTTTCACTTGCTGATAGGAAATAAAAATGATTCACATATTAGATAAAGGAATTTCTAATTAGAACTTCATCAGACAGAGAAAAAATTGTAATACAACTGTAACTACATATTAATTGTAATAATGGTATAAGTAGATGTGCTTCAGGAGGAAACAGCTGGGATTTACTCTAAGTACCTATAGACAAAGATAGATATAGATTTATATGTATGTGTGTCCATCCCATTGTTTTGACATCATGCAATAATTGTAAATGGGTGTCACTATCATACAAGTGGTGTTGTTTGTTTCCATTCTTTCCATGAAAACATATATGGCCATGAGGAAATACTAACTAGCTTGGAAACAGGGGAGGAACTGATAACAGGAAGGGCATTCAGCCATAAAAATCTACCTCAATGGATTCCAACTGACCCATGCAAGCATGGAAGAATGGACATTAAATGATGATGATGATGAAAGATAGAAGCATAGAATTATATCTTAAGGGGCTTGACCTCTCCTACTTGCTATGTACTAGGATAAACAAATTTATAAAACCCCATGTGCTACATCTACCTTTTACATTGAGATTCTTCTTGTTTCGCCCTGCATCAGCCTTGATCAATCAAACCCATCAAAAAGCATCCCAGTCATGAACATCCATTCATTTGATATCAGATATAGGTGCCGGCATGGCAGTGTGATAAGAAGATCACCTCCCAACCACATAGTTCTGAGTTCAGTCCCACTGTGTAACACCTTGGGCAAGTGTCTTTCATTATAGCCTTGGACCTAGTGTGTGGATATGGTAGACAGAAACTGAAAAAATCCTCTGTATGAATGAATGTGTGTGTGTGTGTGTGCGCATGTGCGCGTGTGTGTGTGTGTGTGTGTGTGTGTGTGTGTGTGTGTGTGTGTGTGTGTGTGTGTGTGTGTGTGTGTGTGTGTGTGTGTGTGTGTGTGTGTGTGTGTAGTATAGTGTTTGAAAGAGGGCAGTCAGAATTTTGGAGAATTCTTTATTAGTGCTTTCATTCATTTAACCAAATTCTTCAAGAAAAATTGAACAAAAATAATTATTTTGGTTCCATTTTTCTTGAAGAATTTGGTTAAATGAATGAAAGCACTAATAAAGAATAATACAAAATTCTGACAGCCTCCTTTTTCTTAATATATATAATTCTTTATTGCCCACATGGGCTAAACATAGAGGGGACAAACATTGGAAAGACAAAGGGACTAAGTCGATTACATCGACCCCAGTGCATAACTGGTATTTATTTAATCGACCCCGAAAGGATGAAAGGCAAAGTTAACCTCGGCTTAATATATATAGACATATATATACACACATGTATATGTGTGTGTGTGTGTTTTTGTGCATGTGTTTGTCCTTCCACCACCATCATTTAACAGCTGGTGTTGATGTATTTATATCTATAACTTAGCAGATTGGCTAAAGAGGCTGATAGAATAGGTACCAGGCTTTAAAAAAAATTAAGTACAGGATTTAATTTGTTTGACTAACCCCTTTAAGGCATTGCCCCAGCATGGCCACAGTCCAATGACTAAAACAAGTAAAAGATAAACAAGTATATCTTGAGTCATATTGATTCCTTCTGTTTTTATTTTTTTTTAATGTTTTGTATGGTGTGATTTGAGTGAGATTTTGCTGCTATTTCCAACAGTGTTGTGTTTATTTATGAGTTTTATCAGCTCAGAATCAGATATTTTAAGACAAGTTAAACACTCAGTATTTGGTGTGTAATTATTAGTGAAATGCAGCATAGTTTCAGTAGATTATTATCTATTGCTTCTATAATGATTATTAAAATTTTATACAATAAAAGCTTTGTAGTTTTATAGTTGACTGTGAAACACTGCACAGGGGTAGGAGTTGGCACTATTAAGGGAGATTCATGTGATGAAGGAAAGGGATCAGTATTAGCAGCTGCCACACTCTTTCTGGTCCTTTTTAAGTTAGGAGACAATGAGGAGAAATGAACATAAAACAAAGCAAACAAAAAATAAATAAATAAAAGACCTTCCCCCACAATGAATCATGGCCCAGGGCTGGATGAAAATCAACATAGTTCCTTCTCAATTATTTAGGTCAGTCTTCAGTCACAATGCTGACAACCACATCTCTGGAGGTGGAACAATAAACCAGCTATTTTAAAAATGAACAGAATAGAAAAGTGGGGACAGCAGGAAAGAGGGAGAGGAAAATATTGGGGGAGGAGCAGACACAGGGTGGGAAAACAAAGTGATAGTCATTGGTGGGGAGAGGGTGATTATTAAGGGAAGTGCAGACAGGGGGGTGAAGGATAAAGTGACAGTGGCAGGGGAGCTTGATGTTAGAAGTAGAGAAAGTAGTGAATTGAAATTTGCTGGGAGGTTTAAAAAAAAAAAGTCTAAATAAAAAAGTTCAGATAAATAAAAATATTAAAAAAATAAAAGATACAAAGGGAGCAAAAAAACAAGAAAAAATACAATTTGGGATTATATGAAATATAAAGAAAGAAAAAAAAAACAGGAATAAAACATGATTAGGATTTCTCAATGAAATTTCTTCTTGAAATTCTGTTAATATTTAAAATAACATGAAAAGATCGCCTGCAGTTAATAACCATTGAGAGAAATACCTCTGGACATGACTAACTAACAGTATAATTACATTGAATACTAGACATTCATATCTATTTACTATAGAATGCCAAATATGTAGTAACTGTACTGAAACTCAGTCGAAAGAGAATCATAGTAAACAGTGACTATGATGAGATCTATCAGAAAACACAGAGTTTGTTATTTAATTGTAACATATTTTACTGGGATACAAAATGAGTTTTATAACAATAATTGTTTCTTTAACTTTGAAATGTCTTCCCCGCAAAACTCAACTCTGTCACTTAACTGCGTTCATTTATTTACTAACAAATGGAATCAAGATAGCACACACCCCTTTCATACTACGATTAATTTAGAAAGTGTCTTATATACATCATATACAAATATACACACACATGCACACACACACACACACACACACACACATAAGGATTATTTATGAACAAAGATTTTGTCATTCATAACAACTATTAGTCAATTCTTTGTTTTATCAGTATTAATCTTTTATGACATTCATACACACACAATCACTCACAAACACGCAATCACTCACACAACCACTTATACAAAGACCGACACCCCACTTAGGATGAAATGATTATGAGGAAGTTCTACTTGTGTGCATGTGTCTCTTATAATGCAATGCATACCAGGCACAAATACAAAAATTTTCAATAACTCTCTAGTGTTATATTTGATACGCTGTGTCATCCAACACCTTGACATCATTGTTAAAGAATGACACGTTAAAAAGACAAAACTGCCGCTCTATGACAAGCATCTAGGGGTTCTTACACTGCTGGCATGAGTCAGGGACATCAAGTACTCACATCGTAAAGTAGACCCCGGTGAGCATCTCTATAAGCAGCGGAGATGAAACGGGTATTCGAGCTTCCGGACTGTGAACACTGCTGTTCTTCAAGTCGGATTTTGCATTGAAACTGTCTGAAGATTTCGTACAGCTGCTTATCATGCTTCCATCAATCTTATCAGTATCTGGGAAGCTTAATCTACTGAAGCCATTCGTTGCAATCCTGAAAGAGAAATTCAAAAACAACATATATCAGAGTAGTTGGTTATGATAATTAAAATGATACACTGGCAATACTTTCTAAATTTGGATCAGAAAATTCTTCCTGATTTTGGCACAAGGCCAGCAATTTTGAGGGGAGGGATTAAGTCAATTACACTGGCTCCAGTGTTCAACTGATACTTATTTTATCAACCCCAAAAGAATGAAAGGCAAAGCTGACATTGGCAGAATTTGGAATCAGAACATAATTCTACCAGATCACCTTCTTACTCTGGTAAAAGTTAATTTTTAATTCAAGACTCCCTATTTCAATTTACAAAAAGACCCTTGTCAGGAACATCAAACGTTAAAGCACCCATGTTGATACCACGTAAAAGCACCCAACGCCAGTGCCATGTATAAAGCACCTGTGCTGGTGCCACATATAAAACCAGCCATGCTGGGATCACATAAAAAGCAACCATTACACTCTGTAAAGTGGTTAGAGTCAGGGAGGGCATCCAGCCATAGAAACCATGTCAAAACAGACAACTGGAGCCTGAGCAGCTCCAGCTGGCCAGCTCTGGTCAAACCATCCAAGCCATGCCAGCATGGAAAACAGACATTAGATAATGATGATGGTGACAAGTTTAATAACAATTGGGACTTGTATCATTAAGCTTTAAAGTAATTTTTTCTAATTTAGGTACAAAGTTAGCAATTTTGAGAAGATAGGTTAGTAGACAACATTAACCCTAGTACTTGTATGGTACTTTATTCTATCAACTACAGAGAGACAAATTGCGAAGTTGATTTCAACAGGATTTGAACTCAGAATGTAGACAGCCAAAAGAAACACTGCAAGGCATTTTGTTCAACACTTTAACAATGATGCCAGTATCCCACCTGATGTATTTTATATGAAACACAAATAACAAGCTTGCATCACAGAACAAAGTGAGTGGTGAGGGAAGAGCTCATTCCTGGATGCATACCTAATAGATCTTTCATCGTTATTGATGCTCAAGTGAAGGCATGTATTTAGAGTGGGATACTGGCATCATTGTAAAAGTGTTGAACAAAATGCCTTGCAGTGTTTCTTTTGGCTGTCTACATTCTGAGTTCAAATCCTGTTGAAATCAACTTCGCAATTTGTCTCTCTGTAGTTGATAGAATAAAGTACCATACAAGTACTAGGGTTAATGTTATCTACTAACCTATCTCCTCATGACCATAAGATTATAAAGGTTCCATTCCTAAACTGGGTGAAGCATGGTACCCTTGAGTAAGGCACTTCACCTAACACTGCACTAATCTACTCAATGAAAATGAATAGTAGCCAAGTGCTAGGGCAGACCTCTCACCTCCAACTCCCACAACTTTGATATCTGATGGGGTGAAGAGTGTGAGGGCTGAGAAGATGGCTATGTCTAGCTGAAACTACATGGGTATCTAAAACAATTAGTGAAGAAATTGTGCATGCTACAAAGTCCAACTCACTTTTGAATGAAGGCTATGTTTTTTTTTTTAATATTTTTTTTTATATCTGATCAATGAGATGAGGAAGCAACTATTTCAGTAATGACATACCTTTGACATGTGTCACAGAGGGACTGATGTGACTGAGGAGACATGGAAGCAATATCTGCATTGTAACACTGCATCACATAGGTCAGTATTTCCTGCCTGAGGAAAAGAAGAAAAAAAAACTTTAAACATACAGAGTACTTTTGAATTATTATATTTCACTAGGATACATACACAGACATAAAATTTAGTATCAGCTTACAAACATGAAATCAGTGCTTTTCAACCATTTTTTCCCATGTCCCACTTCAATTTTCCATGAAGAATGTACACTCCACCTTGAACAGACAAAGCTAGTATAGAGTATATATATTCATATTCAAAAGAAGTTTTAATTAAAGGTTGATTGCAAGTTTTATTCCCTTGTTCCTTACTTATACTCCATACCGAGGTCTCACTCCCCACCAAAATAATGCCATGTACTAGTTGATGGAGAGTCCTACCTTCAGAAGCACTACACTAAATTGTAATTTCACATACATCCAGATTTATACACTTTATGTAGTTTCATATCAAACTTGTCACATAGATATATTAAAAGAGATAAGCACACACACACACATTGTGGCCTCAAAAGTGCCAGTGCTATGAAAATAGCACCCAGTACATGTAAAATAGTTGGCATTAGAAAGGCTGTAGAAATTCTGCCAAAGCAGACGCTGGAGTTTGATAGTCTTCTAGCTCATCAAATCCTGTTGAGCAGTCTAATAACTGCATGGAAGATGGACATTAAATGATCACACACACACACACACACACACACATCATTGCTTTTATGTTCATTTAACCATTGTCATCATTTTTATGTCCAAAACTTTACTGAGGCAGATTTTGAGAGCTGGATGTTCTTGCTGTTGCCAACACTTGTTTTTAAAGTGAGGTAGTTCACCAATCACCACACATCTGCTAAACTAGAAAGTATTTGTTCACTGGAATTAGTAAACAATGCCATTGTTTTTTTGCTCAGGCAGTACCAATGATAACAATTGGACTGGCATTCATTAAATACATGCTTTCTCTCTCTCTCTCTCTCTCATACACACACACATATGTAATATATGATGGGCATCTTTGCAAGTTCCCCTCAACTGATTTCACTCATAAACACTGGTTGGCCCAAGGGATACAATTTGAAGACACCCTCTGTAGTGCCATGCAGAAGGACAACCAAATTTAAAACCACATGGCTGCAAACAAATTTCATAACACACAGCTATACCTACGCTTATGTACAGGAAAAAAAAACAAAAAACAAAAAACAAAGGAAAATAAAAATTGTAAGAACAGCCTGGAAACTGAACTAAAATTCATTGTTAATTTCTCTTTCCAATATTATTATTATTGTTTTTATTATTATCATTCCAGTAACTGTTCATTTATTCACTGATCTCCTGTGTTGGTCATAACCTCAGCTGTTCACACGTGGTCTGTAAGAAGGCAGACTAATACATCCCAGTACAGCATTGACCTATGTTGAAAACTAGGTAGTAAATGCTTCTGAGCTAACCTGAAATTTACATTTGTTTCCTGTGTATAATTGATTATATTGGAGTGGATAGCAAGCCTTTTACAATTCACTGAGGAATTGGCAACAAGTATTTTTTATGACATATGATTAATGTGCATGAGAGTGTGTGTACATGTGCATGCACACACACACACACACACAGAAAGTACAGCATATAGAAAAATAATAAGACTAAAGTGGGAATCAACATCAGCATGCTTCACATTATCATTTTAACATCTGCAATGAAGACAGTTCCAACTCATGCTGTTAGTATGTGTTGGACATGACTCCAATGTGCCCTATCTTGATATGTCTCAATCTATGTCATCTCATCTGTTAGGTCCAATAATCTCTGAGATCCAACATTCTATGGTCAAGCTTCACCACTCCTCTCGCAACACACAACATTTTCTTGTACACATTATACATATTTCCTTTTTCCTTATATATCTGTAAGAGTGTGGCCCCATTTCCTGTATGCATTGGCCAACATCTTCAACGCCCAGCTCTTTTTACATGATACACAGGCCTTATGTAAATTCACGTTACACACACACACACAATAATATATCCAGCACCATTCTCTCGGGCTTCGATACATTTTGTGCACCCAAACCAATCTACAGTTGTTTTTGAATTATCATCACGATTCATGATTCTACTGTTATTTTTGATGAAAATATATTTAGACATTTAATTATTATTAATTAAAATGTCTAAATATTTTGGTTATAAGCACTCGTTGTCATTGTCGTCGTCATCATCATCATCATTTAACAAGTGTTTTCCAAGTTGGTAGAGGTTGGATGGTTTGACAAAATCTGACAAGACATAGGGTTGCAGTAGACACCAATGTTGGCTTTGTTGTAGTTTCTACAATTGGACATCTTCCTAATGCCAACCACTTTGCAGAGTGTACTGGGTGCTTTTTTTCCCCCTGCTACCAGCACTAGTGAGGTCACCAAATAACTTGCAACACACATACAAAGAAAAATAAATAAATAAAATAAATACAGGTAAAAACCTTCTTGATTGCGTGGGAGTATATTTGAGAAAGAAGAGGGTCAAGTGTTGAAGGTTATGAAGGATGAGCAAAAATGTCTTGTCATTGAGGAAATACATGGTTACACCTCATTATTTGAGAGTGAGTGAGAGTACCTGGAAGGAAGATAAAATGGTGGCGATGGGCTGCCAGAGCATACTCTCATATAACCTTGGTAACAAGGTTTCAAGTCCTAGTTAAAGCCATTTCAATTCACATGTGTTGCTATAATGCTGTGAAAAATCATTATTTTATTCATAATTAACAAATGTATTGATGTGATGCTAAATTGTTGCCAAATTTAGTATATATCTTGAAATGACTTTGCACATGGAAATGTTACTTGGAAAGGTATGAATGTCACAAAATAAAATCAATTATTAGTTATTATATTATTTATATTATCAATTTGCTGTAGACATTCTAAACAAACCAAACATTTTTAAGGGTAGTTTAATTATGAAAAATACTGATGATATATTTAAATAATTGTTTTGAATATGCACAAGGTCTGAAGTTTAGTGGGGATGGGTAGTTGACAGTACTCTATCAACCAAAAGGGTGAAATATGATGGTGAATTATGCCAAGTTTGAACTAAGAACAGAAGAAATACTGTAAGGTATTTTGTCCAACAAGCTGATGATTTGATCAGCTCACCAGATTTGATAGTTTCTAATATTTACAGTAACATGAATAACCATAGTAAGGTTAAACATAGTGATTAAAAAAATATTAAATATTGACTAATATCTTTTGCCAAGCAAGCAGGAGATATACTTTTGCCTTATTAGACTTCATCAGCCAAATCATAAAGAGTAGGTGATATTTCTGATGAAGCCTAATAATACATAAATGTTCAAAGTTGTCTCCTTTACTTGATTAGCCAATGTTACACATCAAAGCCATTTACTCAGTTTTCAACACTTGATCAAAGCAAGTAAAGTGTCTTGTTATTTTTAGTACAACACAACACTGTGGGATTTTCAGGATTTAATAATTGCTGGATCAGTAACTGACTGACTCGACAAAAGCAAAGAAACAAATTCCAGGCAACAATTTATACCTTATTCAAATGTTAATATATTTTAAGCCAACTGAGTTGAAGGCCTAAAAACATCCACATGAATGAGTCATCAAGTCAAACTTTGGTATAAAATTAAAAGATTTCCCTACACTCATCAAACAAGCAGAATAATTCTGTAACAATCGTTTCTAATATAGGCACAGGGATAGAAATTAGTGGGTGATGGGGTTAGTCAATTATATCACCACTAGTACTACAGTTGTACTTATTGATTCCAGAAGGATGAAATAGCTCTGTTTTCTTTTCCTTTTTCACATATTTTTTTTTGCATATCCACCTTTCAGACAATTTGTAAAGGCAGATTTCTACAGCTAGATGCCCTCCCTGTCATCAGCCACACTTGTTTCCAAGCAAGGTAATAACTTTCTATGGCCAGGCATGATTTCCAGAGAAGATTTGAAAACAATAACACTGCTTATAGGAAGCTAATGCTCATTTACAACCATCACAGTGATGTCACCTGTGTATCACACACACACACACACACACACACACACACACACACACATTTGGCAGACTTCTATTTCTGTCAACCAAATCCACTTACAATGTTTTGGTTAGCCCAGGCCTATAGTGGAGGACACTTTCCCAAAGTACTGCACAAGGAGACTGAATTCAAAGCCACATGGTTGGGAACCAAACTTCTTACCCACAAAGCCATGTCCTACACCTGTCCTCCATGCCTATGCCTCATATCCTTGCCGGTGCTTCTAATAATATAAATTTATTATTTTAGAGGCATTTATTTTTAAAATGGTAAAGGGAAGTAGGGTGATCAGTAGTGAGACTCACAAAATCAATGGCCTTTAACACAAATACTAATTGTAGTCATAATTATTTGAAAGAAAGCAGTCAGCTTTCCTCCAAGTATTATTATTTTACCAATGAATCCGACTGAAGTATCTTACCAATGCATCTTAGCAACGTATTATGCACAACATGGCTAGCTAAACATCTTTAGACAAATAACATCACAATAATATATTAAATCATTTTTATGCAGATATACACATATCAGATATGTCAAAACGAGAAGTCCAAATCTTGGTACTATTCGTTAAGCTCACTGATTCAAATAAAATATTTTATTATTTATCATTTATATAAATAACATAAAGTAAACATATTTATCATTAAAACTCCATATAAGGAGAATATATTACATTTATAGATTAAAAAAAAAAATGCAGTTTTGGGTTCACTCATACTGTAAAGCACTTTGGACAAGTGTCTTCTACAATAATGCCTGGTCAACCAATGTTTTTGTAAATGAATTTGGTAGATGGAAACTGTGTGGAAGTTTGTTGTTTGTGTGAGGGAAGGAGTTTGCTACTCAACCACATGGTTCTAGGTTCAATCCCACAGCTTGGCACCTTGGGCAAATATTTTATACTATAGCCTCAGGTCAACCGTAACTTTCTGAGTGGATTTGGGAGATGGAAACTGAAAAAAGCCCGTGTGTGTGTGAGTGTTTGTCTCCCATCACCACCACCAGCACCACCCTTGACAACCAGAGTCGGTGTGTTTTCGTTCCAGTAACATAGTGGTTTGGCAAATGAGACCAATAAAATAAGTAGCAGGCTTTACTGGGGTCATTTCATTCAACTTGAAATTCTCCAAGGCTTGTACCCCAGAGTGGTTGCAGTCTAATGACTGAAACAAGTAAAAGATAATATGTATAAATGTTTCTCTGTGTGTACATATCTGTGCGCCTTTGTTTTTGTCTTTCACTGCTTGATAACCAGTGTTGGTTTTATTAAATTCCCATAACTTAGCAAAAAGAGACTAACTGAATAAAAACCAGAATTAAAAATAAGTGCTGGGGTCAATTTGACAGGTAAAATCTTTCAAGGAAATGCACCAGCATGGCCACTGTCCAATGATTCAAACAAGGAAAAGAGTAAACACCCTGAAAAACCTTGTAATAAAGTTATCTCTGCCAAATAAAATTACAGTAATTTGATTTCTTCCTTTGGCAAGGCTACATAATTTTTTTTTACATATAGTAATGTCAACTGCTTATTTTGTAGATCGCAGAAAGATGAAAAGCAAATCACAACCCCATGAGACATAATGTTAAAATGGAGGAGAACAAAAGTAAGCAGTTAATCTAGTGCTCCACCATTTAAGACATTTTCACAGCATTTTTCAGAACAGTTAAATTGATTTCTATCAAGAAAAGATGAAATACCAATTTGAGATTTTAGGTCTGAATGGACCCTGAAAATTTCAGGTAACAAATATTCTAGCTGTGTTACATTCTTCCTCCTTAAAGTAATATTCCAAGGTAGATAGCTGTTAAAATTTATTGGAGTTACACATTAATAACTTATTCAGTATTCAGAAACCTACATCTACAGCATCTCTGTAAAAGAAGTGATGATACTCAAACTGGAACAGTCAAATTCTGCTGTTGCAAATGAAAAAAAATGAAAAAGAAAGCAACAACAGATTCAACCACTACCACCACAACTATTATTATTATTATTATTATTATCAAAAAGTTATTGCATGCTAATTTAATTAGCAAGGATAATCCTGAAATTTGGTGGTAAGTCTCATCAAATCTCAATAATTGTTCTTAGGAATCTTACAGAATACAAAATGACACTTTTCTGCATTTTGGCAATAAGTCTCAATTCCAGTATTCATCTGCCTTTTGGGTAGCTGTGCCAATTACTACAAGGACAATCTCCACTTATTAGTGCCACAATCTCTTCACCATTCTGGCCCATTTGTCAACTTTTTTGAGATCCACTCTACTACTTATTATCATTGTCGTTATCATCATCGTTATCATGATTAAGGTGACAAGATGGCAGAATCATTAGCACATTGGGCAAAATGCTTAACAGCATTTTGTCCATCTTTACATTCTCAGTTCTTATTCCACTGAGGTCAACTTTGCCATTCATCTTTCAGGGGTCAATAAAATAAGTACCAGTTGGCTACTGGGATTGAGTAATCAACTAGCCCCTTCCCCAAAAATTTCAGGCCTTGTGCCTATAATAGAAAGGATTATTTTTATCGTCGTCGTCATCGTCATCATCATCATCATTATTATGATAACTACTATGGCTAGCACTCTGGCAAAACAGTCATCTTTGGTTCTGAGAATTTTCACTAAATATTGACCCTTTTGAATATTTGGAAAATTATTGTATAGAAGAGTACTGGATAAGATCTATTGGGTCTGGATGAGTGTAGTTTCATTATACAACTCCCCTTTCAGAAGAGGCTAATTGTATTTTGATCTGGAATTTGTGCTGTTATTTTTTTAAATCCAATTTTTCAAATGGCAAGTGATGGTAAAATTATAATGATGGCACAAATGTTGCTGCCAACACTACAACCACATCAACATCAACTGCAACAGCAATAAGAGCAGCAGCCTTCAGAGCACTGACAATAGCAGTAGAAGAAATCCAAGCCATTGCCAAAGTATTGAAGGGGTTTACAATGACCACCTTTCAAAGAGAAAGTCTTGCAAGTATGCTCTGCTCTCCAAACCAGCACCATTATCAACACTAATGCTGAAACAAGTGAGACAAACACCTAATTCAATCAACGTTCATTATTACTCTCTGATTTCTTGGCAAAGGACAAGGAGAGAGCCAATCAAGCCAAAATATGGCAAACTGTCATTAGATGGGTCAAGAGGAAGAAAAGACCATAATGCCACTACAAGAAAAAAGAAAAGTGAAGAGAGAAGTGCTGTCCTCAGATAAATTTACTGAAAAGTGGTTGAGAGTGGCACGAGTGAATGGACCACTCAAAGTATAAGCCTGTAAGTCAGAAAACAACAACTGAAGAGGGTACAAGCCCTAAGTGTTGAAGATTTTGCATGACAGGACTCATTGACTGGCTCTAGATGTCCCTCTTTTTCAGGAGAGTTACATCATATATATTTTTTTAATGTTATATACCATATACTTCATATTTTTTTATCATATTTTTTTTTATCATCGTTACAATAATGTGTTTCTCAGTATCAATGTGTGTGTGTGTGTGTGTGTGTGTGTGTGTGGTGTTGTTAGTAAACCCCACCACACACACAAACGCCCTTTGCTAGATTTTTGTCACCCTCTGTCATCACCTTTATAGCAAATAAATCATCATCCTCCTCCTCATCATTATATTTTCACAAAACATTTAAGCAAACATTACAGACTGTATAACAATGTAACAAACATTTTGACATTTGAATTAACATTTAAGATAAATAAAAGTTTGTAATAAGAAAAAAGACAATCAATATTTTATACATAAAATTTAACTAATCAATAGTAAATTAAATATAAAAACAAAACCAGTACACCAGTTTCAGAATTTTTTAAATATTTTTTTTTTTGCAATATTCATAGTCGACCAAAGAAATTTGGACAAAATTTGCAGATCCTTACTGTCATGAGATGGGTATATATCAGCCACACAACATCTGTGTCAATCTTGCTTAATATTATATGAGAGATTTAAGGAGAACTGGCAGATCCATTTCATTCTATGTGCTCTCTAGCAAGAGATGTGATAATATGTGCATTATTCAAATATCTGCCAACTTCACCATTGGAAATATTTGGAACATTTGTCATCAGAAAAATAAAAGGAAATGCTTCAAATCTCTGAAAATGCATAATTATGTTATGATAAAAAAAAAAAATGACAAAAAAGAACCGCTAAGAAAAAATATTTTGAATTTAGGAAGCATGAAAAACTGAGCTTCAAGAAGTCAGATCAGAATCTAGTAATTTCTGGGCTATTCCTAAGATTACCACTACAGAAGTAACAGACTTTCCTACTGCCAACAAACTCTCTATCATCATCATCATCATCATCATTGTTGTTGTTTTGTTTGTTCTTTTTTGAGCCATACCTGGCTCATAAGGGCTGGTTCCCTGGTTTCATTGATGTATAGGTTCCCCACCTGGACGGGACGCTGGTCCGTCAGAGTGAGAGAAAGCTGTGGTGAAAGAGTCAGCAGAAGTTTGCCCTTACCTTCTGCTGAAGCCACATAGAGCTTAGGTGTTTCACTCATAAACACACACATCGCTCAGTCTGAGATTCGAACCTGTGATCCCTCAACCACAAGTCCGCTGCTCTAACCACTAGGCCATGTGCCTCATCATCTTTGTCATCATAATTTTACATTCACTTTCCATGTTGACAAGGACTGGACAAGACACCTTAGTTTGAGTCAGTTAACATTTGGCTTATTACTCTTGCAAGTGCGGCTAGGAGACCATGATTCTTTTGGTTAGTTTTCATTTGGATGGATGCCCTTCATAATGCCAACTATTTGTCAGTGAGTACGCAGTGCATTTTTTCATAACACCAACACTAGAGAGGGAGCTATGCTCTCTTCAAGACAAGACTAAAGTGTCCTCCAGGACCTTACAATGTCTCCACACATCTGCTAATCCATTTATAATGTACTAGGTGCTTTTTTTTTTTTGAGGCACTATCATTGACAAGAATGTCATACATTATTTACATTTGATGGATATTTGTCCTCATCTTGTTTGTTGTTAACACAATGTTTCGGCTGATATACCCTCCAGCCTTAATCAGGTGTCTTGGGGAAATTTTGAACCTGGGTTCTCATTCCTAAAGTATTTTTCGATGTTCTTATTCTTATTCATGTCACTGCTTGAAATCGAACTCGGAATCTTGGGGTTAGTAGCCTGCACTGTTAGCCACTACACCATATGCCCACGGGGTATATGGTGTAGTGACCTAAATGAGAAGAAGAAGAAGAAGAAGAATACCTTAGGAATGAGAACCCAGGTTTGAAATTTCCCCAAAACACCTGATGAAGGCTGGAGGGTACATCAGCTGAAACATTGTGTTAACAACGAATAAGATGAGGACAAATATCCATCAAATGTAAATAATGTAAATAATGTACATAATTCCTCATCTCTTAAATATAGAAAAGTATATACTGACAGGTATGATACAATTCTTCCTCACTAAATGTATTTTCTTAGTTATAATGTTCAACATTTCACTAATTAAATTAGATTTAGGAGAGAGACAACTGAATACCTTTTCTAAATTGATTACTTCAGCATTGCCCAACTGGTTCTTAGTTCAAACCATACCAAAGGTGATTTTTGCCCTTCATGTTTTTGAAGTTCATAAAATAATGTCCCAATATTATATTGGAATGGATGTAATTAATTGTATTCCTGAACTATTGACCTTAAGCTTAAATAAGAAATGGTTTAAGTTATTTACTGTTGTTGTTGTTGTTTCTGTAACTTAGCCCATTTTCTGAAATAGATACCTTTTATTTATCTTATTCTTCAAATCATTTATACTTCAAATTTAGATTAAATGGGATAATCCTCCTAAAGCTATCTAACAGACAAACCATTCAACATATTTCAATTACAGAAAATACAAGTTTACAGCAACTGCTCCAGAAAAACGGATAAATAGAGTAGAACCTGAATTATCTTTCACATTCTTTAAGTATGAATTGCTATTTAATAGATTTGCTTTGCCTAATCTCCTAGTTGCCAATGTGATTAGCTCCTAGTTGCCAATGCGATTAATTGTACATTTTGAAACAAGCGCTATTGTAGAAATTCAGCTTTCTGTATTCTAGTAATTTTGAACAAGTTTGCTTATATGAAGTAAATATTTCTACTTAGAAGCAATGGTATAGTTTGGTCAACTGAGATGAAGAGTTCTGAGCTTGCATCATTCTATCTGGCACTGAACTGTACTTGAGTGATGGGGGAAGAATGTTTATAGGCTTCTACTCTACATATCAAGCTGACTATGTGTGTGTGTGTGTGTGTGTGTGTGTGTGTGTGTGTGTGTGTGTGTGTGTGTGTGTGTGTATATGTGCCTCCTTGTCATGGGCTAGCTATAATTGAAAAATCAAAAACAAACATCACCATCATCATACAAATGGAGTTCTTTTGTTTTCACTCTTCCATAAAAATTTGTCCAGCCATAAGGACATTTTTTTTTTACTATTCCAATTTATGCAAACATGATAAACAGTTATGATTTTTTTGACAATACATAGGAAAAAAATATTGAGAATTCCAGCCAATGCAGCCAATACCAGTTTCCTTGGATTCTGAATCTTATTTGCTTTAACTACAGCTAAAGGTTGCTTAGAGACAACGAAAAGCAGACATCCAAATGTCTAAATAAGGATTTAAGGAAGACATGCAGCATGTTTTTTTTCATTTTGCTTTTTAATAGTCCATTAGATAACTTTTGGCAATTTAAAACTTAGTTGTAGCAGTTTCACATCTTAATAATGGATTAAGGAAATAAAAAAAAAGTAGATATTCACATCATCCTGTAGGTTAGTTATAGCAAACCTATGACATGCGTATTAACAGTGAAATGCTATGGGTTATTAGGTGGCATGCAAAACATTGAAAAGATAAAAGAAAAAAGAAATATTGTTGCAATATCATGTTACGAAATACTTATCTATTAGCATTTACTTAAAATTACAATGTTTGTAGATCTGTAAGTAACATGCCAATAACAGGTTAATTAAAGAAGTTAAAATTTCCACATGCCAGGCTAAAAAGGTTTGCCACAATACTGTTATAGCCTAATAGTTGATATTTAAAATAAACAAAATTGTTATTGGTTAGTCCCATGCCTGATCCACAGTACCTGTGATCAAAAGTATTTTATTTTTCACCCTGAGTATCTTGACCTATGTTATCCAATATGTCCTATTTCTTTAAGATCATATGGTATGATTACATGATTTGGTTGCTGTTTCATTTAGGTCATTGACCTGTATACACAGAATATGTGTGTTGGAAAGAAGTGGAGAAAAAAGAGGAATGTAATAAAACTTATCTTGTTTATTTATTCTGCTATAACCTTGGTCTGGTTAATGCCTTGTGACTGGGATTGGTAGCTAGAAACTGAGAAGAATGTGTGCACATGCATGAGTGTATGTGTGTGTGCACATGCACGTGTGAAAGTCATTTCCATGTGTCCTCATTAATAATGCTTGAGCAAAACCAATGTCTTTGTTTACATTCTCTGGCAAACAGAAGTCCCATAGTTCCACAATCCTTGTCACTTTCAATGTTTGGGGATGGACCAGTGGAATAAAAATACCCAACTTAGAAAACAGAGGTAAAAGTTGGTAACAGGAAAAGCATCAGTCATAGAAAATCTGCCTCAACACATTTGGTCTAATTCATCCTAGCATGAAAAAAATAGATGTAAAATCTATGATGATGATTTCTTCAATGCTTCTCTGTATAATATGTCATCAGTATGAACAAATTCGTTATGCCTACATCTTTCATAGTTTGTAGTCACCACCATTTTATAATCATACAAAAGAAAATTGGATAACAACATATAAATGTTAAAACAAGGTTAGAAAATACAATGACTGGACTACTATTTTGCTTCTTAGAGGCTTAAACAGATAAAAATTTGGAATATCTGAAGTGCAAAACTTATGGGCTATCTCTCAAACTATTGCTTAGCTAACCTCTGTAGTACATATCTATAGGTGCAGAGTAGATCAGAAATATTTAACAAAGGCAGCGAGCTGGCAGAAACGTTAGCATGCCGGGCGAAATGCTTAGTGGTATTTCATCTGCCGCTGCGTTCTGAGTTCAAATTCTGCCAAGGTTGACTTTGCCTTTCATCCTTTCGGAGTCGATTAAATATAATCGACTTAATCCATTTGTCTGTCCTTGTTTGTCCCCTCTGTGTGTAGCCCCTTGCGGGCAGTAAAGAAATAAGAAATATTTAACAAGAGCAATGGCAGCAACATGTATCTATAGAAATCCTTTATTTGGCTGCTTGACTTGCTAGAAACAGAAGTCAAATCTTCCTCAAATTACCCACTACCATTTAAAGAGAAGAGAAGGCTACACTGAATAATGTGGTCTTAGATACCCATAAAAAGATGCAGTGGTCAAAGCTGGAAAGTCTTTGATCATAAAAGTACTCAACCAGAGTTGATGAAGGTGAAACAACAATATAACACTTGGCATTTTTTCTATAGGACACCACAAGTCACAGCATGGTTAAACATCAACCATAAGATTATATAAAGAAACAGAGATCTTCCAATAAAACACACACACAAAAAAAAAATTCAAATATCTCTCAAGTGTGTGTATGGTGTGGGTGCACATGCATAATGCATGCAAGATACAGAAGGAGCTGCTTAGGTTTTGTGTAGATGCATACCTGTCATACTCAGGAAGAGTGCATTTTTTTTTTTGCTGCATCACAAATCATCAGCTAACTCTGATCATTGAAGATGGATGAGTACAATCCTGGATACAATCAGCATGTGTCTGCTTGAAACTTACAAAGCTGTGTTTGCATCCAAAGTACTGTATAAAGACTACTTCTAAATCTTTCTATGTTCTGTTTACTTGTTGAAATCTATCCATCTAATAAGACATACATAAACTCACACACACAACTTATAACATTTGGAAGGTGAGGCACTGAACCCTTCAATTCCTACAAATTTCTTTCTTTGCAATATCTTAAAGGTACCTCACAGACACCCCAATTACACACACACATGCACCCGCACATGCACGAACTAAAATTAGTTGATGATTTCAATTAATGTATTTTTTTTCATAGATTTTAATACAGAGACTGTGACTGAGGCTGCTCTACATTCAGAAGATGACTGAATATGATCATATACTATAGTCATTGTACTGCACTTGTTGAATATATAACAGTATTTGCTTTGCTGATAGCTAAGTACTCTTCTTGTATCGTTGGTGAGTGGTTAGCATTATGAAAAAAAAAAAAAACCCAGAAATAAAAGGCACTTGTTCCAATAATTAATTCATATAAAAACAAATTATAGAACTGTTTTGCCAATGTTAGCAAGATGAGAAAAATTCAAATGTAACGTTTAAAAGAAAATGTTTATCAATTGGCTGTACATAAGTTGTTTTTGTTTAGTTTAATGTAATCCTAAATCAAGGAGACAACATTCTAGCTATGACTACTATCTTGTGTCCTTTTCCATAATTAAGATGGCAGGGTATAATATAAGGGAGTCTGGACTGCTCTTTCTAGTGGTTTGAATGACCAGATATTTGTATCTCAATATTTTATTTCTATAGGGGAGGCAAGCTGGCAGAATCATTAGGAAGTATTTTGTCTGTTGTTACATTCTGAGTTCAAATTCAGCTTTCATCCTTTCAGGGTCGATTAAATAAGTACCAGTTACGCACTGGGGTCGATATAATTGATTTAATCCGTTTGTCTGTCCTTGTTTGTCCCCTCTATGTTAAGCCCCCTATGGGCAATAAAGAAATAAATGAATATTTTATTTCTATGAATGAAAACTGTTTGTGTAAAAAGAAAATATAAATAAATATAAATAAATAGCTAAATTCTTCTGTTGTTGTTTAACCCATTATTAGATTTGATAAAGTAGAACTATGACCAAAGGCGTTCCCTCAATGACCACTCCATCTTATATTTATTTATTTTGAACTACATCACCAAAGCTGCATTTTTATTATTAAGACAGTAAACTTTGATTTGAGAAGAGATTTGGTTGTTATTACAAGCAGGTAGAAGCACTCTTGTTAGTTTCTATTGTCAGTAATGCTGTCTATCTATTTATGAACACACACAAGACAAGACAAAGCAAAATAAAATTAAATTAAAAAGATTTACTTAATTTAGATTTATGTAACCATTACTATTCCAATACATCCAATGAAATTTTTCCCTTTTATACAGTATCTTAAATAACTAGATAAAATTATTTTTATTTGCAAACTAAATTTTATAACAGATAGTTATTTTTATGCACTGCACTAACAGAATGTTTATCACAAACAGCTGACAGAGCCATTCACTTTGAGTATATTAAACATTTAGTAGTTTTATCTATTTATTTATTTTTATGAAAAGTATGAAATGCTTCCATCGCTTACTCAATGCATTGCATTCTAGAAATGGTGCATCGGCCAACAGACCAGCTTGGTGATCAGAAGTAACTAACTTCAAACTTAGGTTAAGTCAGTGTCTAATTCCTTCACTGCCTTTTCTCATTGGCATAATAGCTATAATTAACCTAACACACACACATACACACACACACAGAGCTAAAAAAAGATAATGAGACAAGCAAGTTTTTAATTTCCTGTGGCCGGCAGTGGGTTTATCTGCATTTTTATCTAGAAGGAGTCGATCTCTACTGAGTAGGAGAGAAGACAGAGTACTAGATGCAATGCACAAAATGGCTTATCTTCTCTTGCCGTTAAAAGTTTAGAAACCTGCTTCCACATTGCTGGAGGCCTGCTCCAAGATGATTCCCCCCAGTCCCACATCTACCACTACTACCACATACAAGATAATTGAGTTTGGAATTATAAACTCTTTTTGAAACAATCTAATTGTTTTGGCAAAGGTTTTGTTTTTACATATAAACCACTATTCATTTATATCATTATAAATGATTCACAATACGACTACTTTCTTTTTCTACCACAACAATAAATAGAAGATGGATTCATGGCAATGGACCAGTTGGTTGTAGTTTAGCTTTCTGCTACTTATTGTCTTTTTTCTTTCTTTTTTTTTTTATTATAGACAACTATCATTAACTTTAAGATGTTCTACTTATAATAATTACCAAAAAAAAAAAAAAAGTGATGATAATGATGATAAAATAATAATAATAATTTATCACATCAGCAAAAGGTTACAAATTTTAGATTGAACCAGCCCTGGTACATGACTGGTACTTTATCACTTGATCCCAAAACGAGGAAATGGCATCAATGATAGCAGGATATGAGTGGCTGTGTGGTAAGTAGCTTGTTACCAACCACATGGTTCAGGGTTCAGTCCCACTGCGTGGTATCTTGGGTAAGTGTCTTCTACTATAGCTTCGGGCCGACCAAAGCCTTGTGAGTGGATTTGGTAGACGGAAACTGAAAGAAGCCCGTCGTATATATGTATATGTGTGTTTCTGTGTTTGTCCCCCTAGCATTGCTTGACAACCGATGCTGGTGTGTTTACGTCCCCGTAACTTAGCGGTTCAGCAAAAGAGATCAATAGAATAAGTACTAGGCTTACAAAGAATAAGTCCTGGGGTCGATTTGTTCGACTAAAGGTAGTGCTCCAGCATGGCCGCAGTCAAATGACTGAAACAAGTAAAAAGAGTAAAAAGAGATGTAAAAGAATACTGTGGGGCACTTCATCTGGCACCCTACCATTTCTCCTACACCTAGCATTACTGTCATCATGATCATGATCATTTTTATGTTCGCTTTCATTTCTAGCTTTGGCTGGGTGAGTCAGTGTTTACCTGAGTTAGTTCTTATTTAGAAGTCACTGTCTACCTAGTTAAGTCAAAATGATCTCACTTAAAATATTCCATTTCCGGTAGGATTTTTACAGCTGGATGACCTTCCTTAATACTAACTTACAGTGATGAATTGAGATGATTGGGGTGTGGATGTTTGAGAGCTGATGATTTGGCACAGCTGACTGGACATTCAACATGCTGTGGTAACAGCACACTTTGGTACTTGAGGTGCGTGCACATGCAAACACACAGATGCACACACACAAGCATGTGTACACAAAATATACACAGAGAGAGACAGACAGACAGACTACACATACAAACAAACATATCTAGATGCTCACACAAGTTGCAATGCACCTATGCACTGTATACAATAAGTTCATCATCATCATCGTTATTATTATTATTATTATTATTATTATTATTATCATTATTATTACCTCCGCCTTTGGTAAGGCGGACGCATTGTTTTCAGTCGTGTTTTTGTTTGTTTGTCCATGGACAAGATATTTCAAGAACTGCTGGATGGATTTGGATGAAACTTTCAAGGTGTTTGGCCTCATGACTGGCACAAACTGATTAGATTTTGGGATAAATCCGGTACCAGACAAGAATTCTAGATTATTTTTTCTGTTTTTTTTTTTTTTTTTTACTTAACTTTTGAGAGCAGTCAGGTTTATTTTTAGTATTCTTGTTTGTGAGAGTAGTTGAGTTTATTTCAGATATTCTCATTTTAAAAATTATTTCTGGTTAATCATTGAGAGGACATTGGTGTTGCCTTGGCGGAGGATTGCGCTCACTGGTATTATTATAAGGCAGTGTCCTGGTAGAATCATTTGCATGCTGGGCAAAATGCTTCATGGCATTTCATCCGTCTTTACATACTGAGTTCAAATTCCACGAAGGTTGACTTTGCCTTTCATCCTTTTGGAGCTGATTAAATAAGTACCAGTTATGCACTTGGGGTCGATATAATCAACTTAATCTCCTCCTTTAAGCTGTCCTTGCAGCAAAAATTTGAAATCATCATTATCATCATCATCATTATTATTATTATTATTATTATTATTATTATTATTATTATTATTATTATATAAGGCAGCAAGCTGGTAGAATCGCTTGCATGCTGGGCAAAATGCCTTGTGGTAGTCCGTCCATATTTTAAGTTCAAATTCTGCTGAGATCAACATTGCTTTCATCCTTTTGGGGTTGGTAAGATAAGTACCAGTTGAGTAATCAACTATCCCCCATCCCTCAAATTTCAGGCCTTGTGCCTGTAGTAGAAAGATTATAATTATTATTATTGTTATTATTATAATTATACAATGTTTTCAGCCATCCATTGTATAAGCAGAGAGAGAGAGAACAGGAAAAACATTAAAATGAGATAGACATTAAATGTCTGATGTCAAGTCATTTTTCAAGTCAGTGGCACCAAATAAATAGTGCCAAGACAGCTGTGCCAAAATGTCTCATACTCCCATGGAGAGTGCTGGGTGCATTTTATTGTAGCACCAGCAAGAACTAAGGGAGCTTTTATGTTTCTGAACAGACTAAAGAGTCCTCTCAACCTACATTGTCCTAGTTCACTTGCTATTGTAATTCCAACAATGGAAATGCAGATGTAATGTTCACTCCATTGTGGTTAAAAAGCAACAAACTACTTGTTAGGGAAAGAGAAGTAGGATGCTAGAAATCTGTCCCATTCCAAATACTAAACTTACAGTAGTAATTTGAGATAGTCAGAACTTATATCATTGGTTAAATCTGTACAAATGCACCATTACAATACAATGTTTAAGAGGTGTCACTTCAGGATAAATACCACATTACCTGATCTTTCAGTGGTGTATATACATTAAGTATGATACATAGGCAGGTATTTTAATGTTTGCTATAACAATGATGATGAATGTTATAGTAAACATTGGTGATAATAATGATAATACTCTCTTTACTCTTTTACTTGTTTCAGTCATTTGACTGCGGCCATGCTGGAGCACCGCCTTTAGTCGAGCAAATCGAACCAAGGACTTATTCTTTATAAGCCTAGTACTTATTCTATCGGTCTCTTTTGCCGAATCGCTAAGTTACGGGGACGTAAACACACTAGCATCAGTTGTCAAGCGATGTTGGGGGGACAAACACAGACATACAAACATATATACACACACACATATATATATATATATATACATATATACGACGGGCTTCTTTCAGTTTCCGTCTACCAAATCCACTCACAAGGCTTTGGTCGGCCCGAGG
>NC_068982.1:131084397-131097099 GCF_001194135.2 Octopus bimaculoides
GGGAGAGAGAGGGAGAGAGGGAGAGAGGGAGAGAGAGAGGGAGAGAGAGAGAGAGTTATCTTGTCAATAGATTTATGTCAATATTATTAACAATTTTTGCATATCAATATAGACAGTTTATTAAGTGTCTTGGTGGTGGTAATGATGAGGATGATGATGGAAGTATTGATAGGAATGATAAAGACTATGAAGCCAATCTACTTGTAATTATACAAGCAATGTTTTACAGATAATTTGATGTACTAAATTTACATGATGAATGAAGTGGAAGGGGCACAAAGGGATACACAAATGTAATATTGGATGGATATCACCCAAATGTATCCTATATTAAGCACTCTCTATCTATGTATATCAAAACTCTCTATATACACAAATTTATGTGTGTGTGTGTGAGAGAGAGAGAGAGAGAGAGAGAGATGATATGTTGCCATTCATCATTGAGTTTTCTGAACTATGATGATGATGATTATTTTCAATGGTTGAATGTCAAAGATTGAACCTTTAGTTTGGGGTTCAAGGAAAAAAGCTCAACTCCTCCTCCTATGAATTAATTGATTGTAAATAAGTAAAGTTCTTTAATACATTTATGATTTTTCAAAATCAAAGCAATAGGCTGGTATCATTTGGCAGGTGGTGGTGGTGGTGGTGGTGGGTCAAGTTAGCCTTAATCAAGCAAACTTTTGATAAAGACATTCCAACCATGATCATCCAGTCTTGTATTCAAACTGAGTATTTTGGAATACATTATCCAACGTGGCCTTCTTTTTTTAAGGCAACAATGAGTAAAGGGAAGTTTGGTTGCCCTTTCTAGTATGTCAAGCAACCACATACAGGTCGCATCATTGGTCTGAAACTATAGGTAACAAATTCACTGGTGAAAATGCTGTTTAATAATGATATAAGAGGGTGGCTGTGTAATGTTTTCAGCATGTAAGGAGATTGAGGCAATGTTTAAATTGACACAAACTAACGAATCACCATAGTCATCATCACTATTCAATAATCCATAAAATAAATCACAAAGAATAATTAATTACTCAGAGATGCCATCAGCATGGAAATAAAAAGTAGATTAATGCTAACATATTTAATGTTGTGAGCATCAAAAACCTAATTAGAAATAATTATGAGGCGATATAAAGACATCAGTTTAACTATTTCAGTGTGCAACCTGCTCTAGTATGGCCCTGTAAGGTCATCCCCTTGTGGATAGACCACTCAATAGCTTGCTGCTTTTATAAGTGACAAAGCTTCATGCAAAAATATTGACCAATTTTTGTTCAACAAACATATTTTTTTAAAAGTGACAAAGATTCAATAAATTACATAAAAAAAAGACCCCCCACACAGGGATTTATGTCAGCAGAAAGGTATATTGCACTGAAAGTATTAATTTAAATCACTTTTATGATATTGGTTGGTGCAAACGATCAACTTTACCCTTGAAACACTTATTCCATTCCCAGAAGCTGCCCTGTTTGTTAATATCCAGAGATGCTCTGATTAAAAATATGTGCATGTGTATGTGTGTGCATGTAATTGAAGATGAGTATTGTCACAATGTTGATATTTATACATATGTGACGTCTATGAAGTGCCAATGATTTTAAAGAATATTTGATCTTCTGAGTGACCCACACAACACACATGACTATCACGTGCCCAGTAAGTGTTTCACATCAAATGAGTGTTCGTTTAACATTTATCTTTGTCCTATTTTGTTTGGATATAGACTGATTGTGTATTGAGTGACTGTATTAATGTGTGTATATTTTTGTAAACATCTATGCATGTATATGTTTGGTTCTAGTCTTTAGGCCCTGTTGATAACGTAACAACTCCAGTATTTAATTCTATCAGGTATTTATTTTAACGATTTCTATATTTTGAACTGATGTGTGTGTGTGGGTGTGTGGGTGTGGGTGTGTGGGTGTGTGTGTGTGTGTGTGTGTGTGTGTGTGTGTGTGTGTTTGTTTTAATGGTGGTTCAATCAATTGAATTACCTGCTTGTAGAGTTGGTGACTGACCATTCCACAGATACATGTACACTTGACATAGACCTCAGGCAGAATCAGTAAGGCAGTGTGTGACAAGTTTGTACTTTTGAATTACATATACAAACAATCTGATAAACTTGAATACAGTTTCTCTCAACCCAAGTGAGTGAGTGAGTGAGAGAGAAAGAGAGGGAGAATGTGTTAATGGAGTTCTATAGCATCAAGCCTGGAACATTATGTGGTTATGAAGTAAATTTTTTAAACCACCGAAACATATTTATATATATAGCTAAGTTTAATCCTGTCGGTTTTATTCAAAATACGATTTTGAAATGATGTCAGAATGAATTTAATAAGTGTGCACCTTTTGAAGTTCTTTTTTTTTTTTTTTTTTTTTTTGCATATGCATAAAAAAACCTGTCAACTGTGGGTTTTGATGAAAAATTTGTGTTTCATAGTGTTTGCTTATAGTAAGAAATCATTCAATAATTTGTATTTAATGTAGTGTATTCCCTTGTTTGGTGTGTCAGTTGAGAAAACAGTGTATGCTCTTTTACTAATTTCAGTCATTGGACTGTAACTATGCTGAAGTACCATCTTGAAAAGTTTAGTCAGCCAAATTAACCCCAAGGCTTATTTTAATTCTGGTATTTATCTTTGTTTGTTGCTTATTACTGAACCACCGAGTTATAATCTTAACCAAATCAAGCAATCAGAAACACAACACAAACACACACATACATATAAACACACAGCAGGCTTCAACACATTTTCTATCTACCAGATTCACTCACAAGGAAGTAATCAGCCTGGGGCTATAATAATAGAAGACACTTGCTCAATGTGCAACACAAAATGATTGAGCCTGAAACCATGTGGTTGTAAAGCAACATCCTTGACCACACTAGAATGCCTGCACCTATGTGTTCAGAGCAAATAGAGCTGGTTTTGAAAGGGTTTGGTAAATGTATCTTTTTTCTATTTCTCTATCTTTTTAGATATCTTTTTTTTTATAAACTCTAATTTAATAGATTTAAGATTTAAAATAGATTTAGAGATTTAAAAATAAGGCTTTATCATGCCTGCACTTATTTCATTTTATATTTTTAAACTATTTCTTATTTTATTATAAAATTATTAAATATATAGTAAAAATCATTTGTTGTGAACTACTACATTCAAGGTGAAACAGTTAAAGAGATTTCGGCATTGTAATTTTAATTTGATGTTGGGCTACTATATATATAATGTAGTACATTGTTGTTAACATATGCTAATAATGTATACTGTCATTAGTATATGCAGCTATTTTCTTATAAATTAAGATATCAGTTTTGTAAATATTGAGAAAGTCAAGAAAGAAGATATTTATCAGAAAACCTAAAGCTTCTAAGTAGATATTATTTGGAGAATTTATTGTGTTTTGTGTATTCTTTCCAAACTACAATTAGGTTTATTGTAATTTTTTGTTCTGCTATAGATTGTTGTCATTATCTGTTGGATTGTAAGATAGTGAGCTGGCAGAATCATTTCCACACCAGCCAAAATGCGTAGTGGCATTTCATCCATCTTTATATCCCGAGTTCAAATTCCAACAAATGTTAACGTTAAAGAAATAAGTACCAACTGAGCACTGGGGCTGAAGTAATTGATTTGTCCCCTCTGCCCTGTTAAAAAAAATTTCAGGCTTTGTACCTATTGTAGAAAGGATTATCTATAGGATTGTAATTGTTCCTGTTGTTTAGACTCAGGTGAGCCCTGATTGAACAGACATTCCAACTGTGACCCTCCTGTCTTTTGATTACATTATCAAATGGGTTATCTTTCCTTTTTCATATTGGTACAATATGATCTGAAGGAGATTTAGTTGCTATTTCTAGCAAGTTGGAAAACAGGCATGTTACAGAGAGTTTTAATAAGACAGAAACATGTCCAAAGTTGATGCTCTTACCTACCAAGATCTAATTAAAGTAATATTATATCTTCAGATAAAGTTTTCATTTTACTGCATATGCATAATCAATTAAGTAATTATCTTTCTCCTTCCCATTCCATTAAGTATATTGTCCTTAACTTAACTATAAGTAAAGCTGTAACATGAAATGATTTTGACAGATCAATTTCAGGTGACTTTGACTATTAAATTCATTATTGTGTTTGGTTAGATCAACACTCAACGTTGTTGTGAGGTTTGTTTCGTACTGAAATACATTTGTAGAGTACATGGTTTTCAAAGGTGTAAAGTTACATGTATAATTATTAGCATATTATGTGAGAATGATGTCAGAACTTCTATTCTTTTGTGGAACTAGTATGGATTCAGGGTAGTGTTTTGTTACAGAGATATTAGTCATATATTATCTTGTGATTCAAATGTCACATAAATATGTGTAAGATCCATTTTCAGCTCCCATTTGTCAAAGTCTAATCCACTGAGAGTTGTGACTCAAAAACAAAAACGAAAACGCTTTGAACTTTCCAGATACCAAGTTGAGTTGTAATCATTTGGCTTAGAGTGGCAAGTGAGCTCAGCTGTAAAAAGGCAATAATATTTGAGCTACATCAATATTCCAGGATGATCATCAATATTTGTTATATCATAAATATCTTGAATATATTTAAAATATTTAAGAATTTAATGACTGAGAGCTATGGGTTATACATGTTCTAAACAGAAGTAATTATCTAAAGAAATTATTTTCCCACTGTCAGTGAAATATACACACAAGTATGTTCTATTATTGCAGTGCTATACCTGAAGTGATTTATGGATAGCTATATGTTTGTCTTAGTTTAATTGTCATAGTAATTAAGTATAGCACTAATTAAATTTTACAAAACAGTTTTTGCAGCTCTATTTACTTCAGTAAATACTTCAGATTAATAATATCAATAATTACAACTGTTACAAGAGACAAAGATAATACTTGCATGAAAGCATTTACAAATAATACTACTATCACAATAGTAATACATCAAAGTTATACAGAAAAAAGTATCTCACAAGTTAATATCTGAAAAAGTACTAAACTGCAAATTCAGTAACCTCAATCAGGAAAATACATCCTTTTTAGAAACTGTGAGCTAACGCATCATTATGCTTGATACTGTAAAAATAGTAGCTGAAGAAAGTAAAGTATTCAAATATGGCATGTTATATATTTTGTATATCTTAAACTGACTGGGAGCTTCACTATAGCCAAACAACTGAGAAAACGACGTAGTGAGTGATGATCTAAGGTTACAGGTTTATGATGCAATAACATTTATTTGATGAAAAATTACAGAAATATTCTTTGTAGATGATGAGAAAATTAAAATCTTAATTGGCAGTAGAAATTGGACTTGGTAATTTTGGCTTTTTAGCTATCTAATTTCTCTCCGAGTAGATGACTATTAATTTCTTTTTCGTAATGTAAAAAAGCCAACAGAGAAATTAACCTCAATACCAAAATGTAAAGACAAACACAAATATTCATACACTGCAAAAATAAAAACCAGAAACCAAAGAAATAATGAAAATTTCTTTTAGCTGAACTAATCATAATTCAGAATACATAAGATAAGATTACCATTGAAAGACATTCTTCTCATCACCACTATCTCTTTATGTTCGACGAATAGTCTATAAAGATTATTGTTATTGATACATCTTCAGTATGTATGTATGTATACACACACACACACCCAGTGAAGATGTGTCCAGTGACAAAAGGATAAATAGATATATAAATACAAAATTAAAAAGAAAAGGAAAATATAAAAAAGACTCATACTTAATTATGACTAATATCACTGAAATACTACCAACATTTTCACTACATAATGTTAAGTTTTCCTGAATCTATCCCTGCAGAATGGTTTGCCTTCTTCAAGACTTTTTCAAGTATTTTAGTTCTCAGCAGGATTTTGTAAAGTAGTTCTGAGAAATCCTTGTCTTCAACTCAATACCCCCTCCATCTCTCTCATATG
This sequence comes from Octopus bimaculoides, assembly GCF_001194135.2. Taxonomy (NCBI): domain Eukaryota; kingdom Metazoa; phylum Mollusca; class Cephalopoda; order Octopoda; family Octopodidae; genus Octopus; species Octopus bimaculoides. The sequence goes on from NC_068982.1 coordinate 131,090,370, forward strand.
AATCGCTTTACTTTCCATTTCTTTCTAAACATATATCTATCTGTTCTTCTAAAATGGCTTTCCATCACATTTAGTGACCTTTGACATTTTACTTTACTCTTGTTTGGTGCTACACTTTATATTACCCCGTTGGCTATTCTTGTTTCATTCTCTAATTACGAGGGCCCCCCCACTAGCATCATTTTTGACTAATATATCTTATCAATAACATCTAAAATACTTTTATTCTTGAGTTTACTTCCTGATTTTAGCTCTAAGGTGATGGATATTAAACTATGAATATTGATAAGTCTGATGTATTTGTACTTTTGTTTAACTATAAACTAGAATAGTGAAACAGCTGAAGCCATGGCTAAACCTTATGACAGATTTCTTTCAATGAATGAATAAATAAAATAAATAAATAAACTTCTTGTCTTGTAATAGAACTACAATACCATGAAAGAAAGAGCTATAAAAGTAATTCATGTGCCACATTTTCATATTTTAGCTCATGTGTGTTCAAATCAATAGCAGATATTTTACAGTGTTTCTTGCCAACATCTCAGTTTGCATATTTATATATAAAGACAAAACAGTTCTATACTCTTTGTCTTTGAAGTTAACTGTACTCTAGAAGAGGGCAGAGAAAATGAAAAAGAGCAAGAAGATAAAGTAACAGAAATTAGCAAAGGACTGCTACAGAAATAGGTGGAGAGCAAGGTCTATATCAGTGCAAGTAAGCAATTAAAGGTTCACAGGTCATTACTTTTGGTACCCCAATGATTATGGGAATGAGTAGATGGGCCAACAAGAACAATATGGAAGCTGCAGAGAAAGTATCTAGATAGCTCTGGCTAAAAACAGGTGAACAATCAGGTCAGTAGAGTGTCATTTAGACACAGATTAAGACTTGATCAACCTTCAGTTGAATTGTCAGGATAAAGTATGTGCTGCAAGATCTGAACCATCCAGTGAATTGAGGACACAACACTGACAATGTGTATAGGTATTGCATCTGTAGATGTATGGAGAGCAGGGCTAACATGGGGCAAAATAGATCAACTTCCCCTTGCAAAGTACATGTTCCTCTCTCACTTGTGGTTGTGTGGTTTAACAAATGATAACAATAATGATTTCCAATTGAAGTAGAAAATAATAAATTTAGTGGAAGGAAGAGTTAATTAAGTCACACCCATCATGTGACTCCTATTTATTTTATTGAGTTTTGAAAGATGAAATTGCCCTTGGTTGAAGTCAAACAACTGACAAGCAAATCTGTGGTATTGAGCTGAATATTAGTTGTAGCCCATCTTTTATACCAAGACAAAACAATGTACACAATAACACTTCCAATCAGTTAAGATCAAAAGCCATGAGAGTCACTGCCTGCTACTGCATCAGGGCATTTATTATTATTACCTCTGATGATGATGATGATGATGATTAGCAAAGGCGGAGGTATTGTTTTCAGTCATGCTTGTTTGTTTGTTTGTTTGTTGTCCATGGACAAGATATCTCAAAAACCGCTGGATGGATTCGGATGAAACTTTCAGGGATGTTTGGCCTTGTGACTGGCAGAAACTGATTAGATTTGGGGATCGATCTGGTACCAGACAAGGATTCTGGATTATTTTTCCGATTTTTTTTTACTTAATTTTTGAGAGTGATTGGGTTCATTTTTGGTATTCTTGTTTGTGAGAGTAGTTGAGTTTATTTCAGATATTCTCATTTTAAAAAACATCTCCAGCTAATCCTTGAGAGGACGTTGGTGTTGCCTTGGTGGAGGTTTGCGCTCACTGAGAACTCCTATCATCATTATTATTATTATTATTATTATTATTAAGGCAACATGTTAGCAGAATCATTAAAATGTTGGAAAACTACTATGCAGTATTTTTCTGGCCTTTATGAGTACATTATGAGTTCAAATCCTGCTGAAGTCAACTTTGTCTTTCATCCTTTCAGAGTTGAAAGTTTTGGAGCTGACAATATCAATTAATCCCTACCTTCAAATTTGGTGGTCTTGCACCTAAATCAGAAACCATAAATATTATTATTATTAACAGCAATAACAATAATAGTGAACCTCAAGATAAACCTAAATATTTTCTTAGCAAAAATGAAGAAGTATCAAATGACTATAATTTGGGGCAGGGGTAAGCCAAGAAGTTGAAGAATTACACTGATTATCAATTGAACTGAAGCATTATCCATCATCATTTTTGTAATTGGTACATGTAGAGTGTTACATACATCTAAAAGTAGTAGTAGTAGTAGTAGTAGTAGTAGTAGTAGTAGTAGTCAGTATAATTAAAGTGTTAGTACTACTGTGAAGTTGAATATACAAAGATTTAGGCCAAATGATGTAAATATAATATCACATGGCTTGGAAGCAACATATGATATTATATTTATAACAAATCAGATCATATATTATTTTCATCATCAACATAAGCTTCATCATCCTAATACTACTGATAAATTCATCTTGTAAAATGAGCACAAAAAGTGAAAGAAAAGGGCAAGATTGACAGAAAAGATCTCAAATATCATAATTTGCACTATGAGAGTTTTCTGCTTTTTCCATCTCCCCCCCACATTTTTTTATTTTCAAATAATAATTTGATTTTGAAGGTTCTCTTGATATATATATATATATATATCACTTTCTGACAAAATCAATCAGTTTTATCTAAACCTAATAAGAAATGCAATTGACACAAGTGATTTATCAAAATAAAAAGACCTGACATCAAACAATAGATTAAAATCAAATAAATTCACATTCCACTGCCAAAATTATTGTACCTTTCTTTTTATGATTGTAAGTTCCATTTTCTTTTCTTTTTTTTTTTTGTGTGTGTTATATGAACTATTTCATCTTTTCTTTCTAGTTCTCCTGTGTAAAAGCTTAAACATTTTGCAGCAGATTTTACTGTTTACTTGCTTCTGCATCATAACAAAAATAATAACAACCAATCAGTTCCCAGCTTGTTCTCTTTCTCCATCCTCATTGAAATAGATGCAAATCTATATCCGTATCACCACAATTTTTCTCTCATGCCATTATGTCATCTCAACCAAAATTTGTTTATCCCTTAGCTCCATATCATATTCCAGAAAAATCACATTCAAAGTAGTTCTTTCTGGTTATTGTAGATGTTTTTATCTTTAGTTATTGCTCATCTTTCATCATTGTACAGCAGTTTATCTGGAATAACTTCCATATAACCAACTTTCATTACAGAGAGGAGAAAATGTTTCTGTCATCATCATTATAGCTTAAAGCTTTTGAGACTATTTCTAGCCACTATAAATTTTCATTACTATATTAATATTACTGCTTGTTGCCTTCTGCAAAATCCATTGATCAAGTTTCATAGATAACAGAAATTACCAGCAAAAACTTCTAAAATTCTTTTGTTACAGCAGATCATGCTTGCTTCAACAACATGTAAAACTGTTAAAAACACTAAATTTGTTAGTAATAATGAAAAGCAGTCACACTGATTCTGAAACATGGTTAGTTCTTTTCTTTTGCAATCTTACAAATGAACTTACTATTCATAAACTAATGTTATTAAACCCGTAAAAGAAACATCAAATTATATTCAAATGTAGTAGGTTACAATTAATGAAACAACTGTAATCTCAATAGTCCTAAAGAGTTTTCAAAAGTCATGGGCATAGCCCTTTCCTATAGACCAAACCAATAAAATAAAAAAAAGAACAATAAATAAATAAGCAAAAGTTTTGTTGTATCTGCAATTCTTTTTTAGGATCCTTACAGATATTTTATAGTGGATAAAACTAGTACTGAGTTTAATATATTATTTTGTTAATTTATTATTCTATAATTGGTTTCAAACAGAGGCTGCTGTCATCCTGGGCCACCACTATTAACACTAATGCTTGTTTAATTTAGAATCTCTTCCTTGTCCTGTTTCTGGAATTGGTCTTGGTAAAGTAGTGAGTGGGACAGAGGTGCCCTTCTTTGTATTTCTTGCAGTGATGTAAGTTCATCTGGTATATCACATAAAAATTTGTTTCATTGTTCTTTGAACATTTATACCTTGTAAACCTCTGAGGTCTCTTTGCAAGGCCTGAATAAGCTGTGAGCCTTATTACAGTGTTGGGTTTTTACTCTGGACAGAGAGGGCAGGAACTTTGGTACTAGGCAGTGGCTTGCGGTCCAGTGATTAGTATAGCTTTCCATGCTGGACCTTCCATAATCTTCCAAATACATATTACTACATATTGTTTATATCCTGTCCTCAAGGAGTAGAACCTCAGCTTTTATAATCTATGCCTTTAATCTATCTGTTGCACGGAGGTAACCTTCTTGGATTAGTGGCTTAATAGTGAAGTTGGATTGCTTTGAGTCCTATGATCTCTAGACAATTTGTAGTTCTTAACACTATTTGCCTAGTTACCAAAAATAGATATCTGATTCTTTGAGGAACATTCTTAAGCTTCACTAGTAACCTCAAGCAGATAACAAGGAAATCAATCCAGTACATCGTTCCATGATAAAAATCAAGTAGGTGCTTCACTTACTGGATTGCTAACACAGACATAATTCTTGATTTTTAGGAAAGGTCAAAAATGAAAGAGATTCAATTTTCAAAACTACAGCGCTATTATATTATTGAATTTATGAAAACTGTATCCAAAATGTTATTTAAAAATGACCTTGACATTATAAAGATGAAAACATACATAGACACCCAAGTGCATATTTAACTTTCGACATAATTTTTTAGTTTAAATGTTTCTCCTAATTGTCACATGAACTCTTAAATGTGAATTTAGACATCTTTGCATTTAAGGGCTAGGCTGGTTAGTTAACATAACAAGCAGTAGAAGTCGACAAAAGGGTGTTTATTCAGTTGTTGATTGTTGTTTGGCAAGTATATGATATTTTCCCTATTTCATCTAAAATATTTATATGTAAGTTTTAAAACCATACAGATAATCTTTTCTTTGGTTAAGTAGGAAAAGCATAAATTAATGAATCAAACCAACCTAATACACACACTAAATGAAAGATTAAATTACAAAAATTTAAATAAAATTTCAACAGCAATTTCACCCCCTCCTCACACACACGCACACATACATACATATTATATATATATACATCTCTCTATATATATATCTATGCTGTATGCACTCAGGAATGAATACATGCAAGTATATGTGTGATGAGTGTTCAAGCACATTTTGCATGAATAAATATAGGCATGTATATGTTATAAGCAATCTTTACAGCTGTTTATATATACTCAGATATTTTTTCCCCTTATTTGCAGTGTCAAGCAATTTGATGTAATGATCAAAATGACAATAGATAAAATAGATTGTGAACCTCAATAGGAACTGATTGTTAAGAAACAGAATAATCAGTTACCTAGAGACAGTCACTCATGTGTGTTGATATATCGATGATATATGCACACCTCATGTTATCAATCACAATGGGTTATCGATAACAATAACAGCACTGTATTTCACCAAGATTTTCATTATTATTATTATTATTATTATTATTATTATTATTATTATTATTATTATTATTATTAATTTATCAATTCGTTAAATTATTTATACATTCATTTTTGTTTTGTTTTCAAAACATATATTCAGAACATTTAAACCAATTCCAAATTAAGATTATCTTAACACATAGATTACATACATACATGCGGTTACAGAAATAATAATAATAATAAAAAAAAAAAAGTTATTAAATAAAAATAAGTAAATAAATTTTTTTAAATAAATAATAATCAAAAGAATGGCTTCCTATGTTCTCATTAATTTATATGTATTTATAAATTGCATTTGAAAAGAAAATATTAAATTTTACAACCAGACAGTAGAGTAAATCAATTTTGACATAAAGATCCTGATTAACTATATAAAATTAACATAAATTTTTATGTTAATGTATTCAAATATGAACACATTTGTGTATATAAATTACACAGAGAGAAGTATACAAAACTACAAATATAAACACACGTACAAGCATGCACACACACACAAATATATGCAAAAACCTATGTATGAACATGTAAATGTACAGGGGTACAAATATGTATGTAGATATTTTTAAAGATATACATAAAGATTTATAAGCACATTTGCATATACGTACATATACATATGCATATATGAACCAAGATGAGAGCTTCTACTCAGTAGTTCCACCTGCTACAAATAGGAGCAAAAAGAATCTCACTGTGTGTGTGTGTATGTGTGTGTGTGCATGCATGCACACACGCATACACAAAATCACCCAGCACACTCTGTAAAGTGGTTGATGTTAGGAAGGACATCCAGCCATAGAAACCATGTCAAAGCAGACTGGAGCCTGGTGCAGCTCTCCAGCTTGCCTGCTCTGGTCAAACCATCCAGCTAATGCCAGCATGGACAGTGGACATTATGATGATGATATATATATAACCTGTTCGAAGGTTATAAAGGACACAGGTTTCGTGTGTCACATAGCTAGCTAGAGGCGATGGCTTCTTGGAGCTAATTCACGGCAGCTTTCGTCCTAATTTTGGGACTGCCATGTTGGCTTGGCGATAACTATTAATTTCCAGTACCGCTGCCGTAGTCTCCTTTAGAGAGACTTAGAAATATTAATAACTCTATTTCTGAAAACCAGTGGATAGATTCCACTGAAATTAGATAAATAACCTTCGAGCAGATAGTCAGCAGCGCCGCCTGGCTAAGGCTT
>NC_068982.1:131097714-131100104 GCF_001194135.2 Octopus bimaculoides
AGTGAAAGACCAAGGTAAATGTTAATAAAAAGATATTTTAATAACATAAATGTGAAAGGATACAGTTAATTTCATTTGAATTTCAAAATGATATCCTCCAAATGGTGATTTGTAATTCTAATTGCAATACACTGTTGTCGTCTGTTTCTGAAGTTTTCCATCATTTAGCAAATGGAAAGTTTCTCTCTCTTTCTCTCTCTCTCTCTCCCTGTTTGCACATGCACGTGCGTGTTGTCACACTCTAACTTTTCATCATCTAGAACAAGATCACCTCCTCTTATGGTCCCTCCCCACTCAAAAATTCCTTGTCTTGCAAAGTTACTTGGTGACCCTGCCAGTACAGGTGCCACTTAAAAACCACCCACTCCACACTGTAAAGTGGTTGATATCTAGAAGGGCAGCTAGCTGTAAAAATCATGCCAAAACTGACCTCGCCTGTGCTGCTGCCACATAAAACGCACTCAGCCCACCCTGCAGAGTGGTTGGTGTTAGGAAAGGCATCCAGCTGTAAAAAACCATGCCAAAACATACACAGAAAACTCCTGCTTGACCAGCTCCTGTCAAACTGTTCAACCCATGCCAGTATGGAAGGAGGGCGTTAAATGATGATGATTATTATATATATATATATATATATATATATATATATATATATATATATATATATATATATGCACATATTTGCCATGATAGATCGCTAGCCACTATACCTTTTCCTATTTTCTCTCCCTGTTTATTTCTCTGTTCCTTCCTGTCGGAGAGCGTAGGCTCAAAACATAAGAGACTTTTTCACTTCCCGAGCATTAAACTGATACATCTGTTTGTTGTTTACACACCCGTCTTCATCTTTTGTTTTTTTGTAAATTCTCACTATATATATATATATATATATATATGTAACACACACCTCCATCCCTTCTCTTCATTTCCTGTCACGACCCCCTCCTTCTGTCTCTCTCTCTCACCCTCTCTATCATTTGCCCATTCTCTCTGCCCAATTGTTTATTACATTAGATGAACACCAGTATTCCAGATACCATGCAACAACAATTCCTGATTTATTAAAATTATCTCAGCCTCTTAGAAGATGTATCATAATTACCAAATAGCAATTATGACTAGGGAGATAATCTCAAGATTTAAGGAATCTCCAAAACTAACATGTCATTAAAAGAAAAAGACAGGCTTGTCTGGAAATGAGAGGACATTCACGGACATGTGTTTCTGGCTCAACAGCCTTTATTAGGAAAGACTTGTCTCCAGTAGCCAAAGGACTTGACTTACAGAATAGTCACAGCAGAGCTTCATTTTCACTACTCTTACTCATACTATCTTTTCCCCTCTCTCCCTCTTTGTCTCTCTTTCCCCCCATCCTCCTCTTTCTATTTAACAGTCTGCTCATGACTGCTGATTCCACAAACTGCTGGTTCCCACTCTGTCTGCCTCTTTAGTTATCTATTCAATCTACCACTCTTATAATACATGGTCACAGTGGATGAGGAAGACTCTCCTGGAGATGGGAACTGACTGGGACACTTGGAAAGTTATTTGTAATGACCTGAGCAGATACCAACAAATGGTGAATGCAGAGACATGCAGCAGTGGCACATGCTCCCATATCTGACCTGACCTTATAATATATTATCTCTCTCTCTCTCTCTTTCATCTCTCTCAGCACACATACTGCTTTCTCTTTCTATCTAGTTCAATAGGGAAAGGGGAAACCAAAAGAAAAGCATCATGTGACTGCCACTACTTTACTTCACACTAAGGCTGACAATCCACAATTGGCTGCCATTAACTATAGCAGCAGCCACAATATAAAGTAGGCTGGGTGAATAAAAAAAATATAAACAATAGGCGTAGGAGTGGCTGTGTGGTAAGTAGCTTGCTTACGAACCACATGGCACCTTGGGCAAGTGTCTTCTACTATAGCCTCAGGCCGACCAAAGCCTTGTGAGTGGATTTGATAGTCGGAAACTGAAAGAAGTCTGTTGTACATATACACTTTTACACTTTTACTTGTTTCAGTCTTTTGACTGCGGCCATGCTGGAGCACCGCCTTTAGTCGAAGAAATCGACCCCAGGACTTATTCTTTGGAAGCCTAGTACTTATTCTATCGGTCTCTTTTGCCGAACCACTAAGTTACGGGGACATAAACACACCAGCATCGGTTGTCAAGCGATGTTGGGGGGACAAACACAGACATACAAACACACACACACACACATACACATATATATACACATATACGACGGGCTTCTTTCAGTTTCCGTCTACCAAATCCACTCACAAGGCATTGGTCGGCCCGAGGCTATAGTAGAAGGCACTTGCCCAAGATGCCACGCAGTGGGACTGAACCCGGGACCATGTGGTTGGTAAGCAAGCT
>NC_068982.1:131104329-131104704 GCF_001194135.2 Octopus bimaculoides
GACCCTTTCCCTGCAGACATTCGCTGGCCATATGCCCCGTTTCACGACAATGGTAGCAGATGACCTCAGGCTTAGGTAACTTACAGTCTCGCACCATGTGCGGGCCCTGACACCGGAAACACTGACCTTTGAACGGACACACACGTTCCTTGTTCGACCCCTCTTCGCCACTCCTTGGCCGGCCACCTTTTGCTGTCGCCGCTGCTACCAGCGGTGACGACCTACGACAGGAAACTAACATACGAACTCTCGATATTATATCCGCCATGGGCATGGTACTCACGTCCGGCAGTTTCTGCAATTCGACCGACAGGTGGTCAGGAAACCCAGTCACAAACGCCAACTTTACCGTTTGATCCAGCGATTCTCCCTCGT
>NC_068982.1:131105143-131125035 GCF_001194135.2 Octopus bimaculoides
CTAGCAATCTTGACTACACTCATAATTTTTTTTTTTTCTTATGGGCCGAAATAGCTTGTGGTGCGATGGAGGAAGAAGACAACAAGAAGCAAAAGGACAGAATGAAGCGTTGGACCTTACCTTGCCGACTGCAGCGGGGTACACGATCGCTCCTAATCAGAACACGTCTTTCTCGTAACGTCGCTGTTTTCTCACTGGCCCCACGTGCTAGCCTTCGACCGCATGTCACCGACTTCCGATCTGACCCTTCCGGTTTGGCCCTTCCGGTCTGGCTTCACCTCTGTTTGCCTCACCCCTCTCCACCACAACACATAGCTCGTCACAGCCGATAACACCACAGGGTATTAAACAGTTTTCCAGAATAACAAATTACTGGAGTGATCAGGAACCTTTTGGCGATGAATATATTTCCAGTATTATGAACGAGTACGATTTGTGAAGCTGAACCAATATTTACATGTGAGAGACACTTGCAGTACCCCACCCCAGTACGTGGAGAACTTTGAGACAAAAATTATGCAATAGAATTGATTAAGAACCCTTTCTTTAATTATGTTCCGAATATCACATTAATATGTTGATAAATAAAAAAGTTACAGGTGTTTAATGAGACTAGTCTAAATTCATGATTATTTTAGAATTTAATTGAAATTCATGAGGGGTGTATTTTGGTCAGAAATATAGTAACGAAAGGGTTAAACAGTCTCTAAAGAAAATACTAAAAAAGTAACAAAAAACACGAAAACGAGTGCCATCATGCATTTTGGAAAGGAGTAGAGATTGTTGGTCAGCTGATGACTATGAGTTAAAATTTATCACATGCAAGCAAGCAACTATAGTGCTTACCAAAAAATATTCTAAACAATGTTTGGAAATGGTTAAAAAGGGGATGAAACTTGAGTGTAAATTGGTCATACAGGAATAGGATTTAGAAAATGTCAGAGAAAAATTTCATCATCAGTAACTGTAACAAAAATAAAGTCAGCAAGAAATTCAATTGAAATTAAACTACAGAGATGGGAATACAGTATGTACAAATCACAGAAGATCCTGGGCAGGAAGATACAGGTTCATTTGAAGAAAAATCTGCTGTAAGTGAAAAAAACAGAGTTTAACCAGGATGCAGTATTGTCAGAATAAACCTGGAAGAAATATTATCCCTACAATACAAAATCAATCAGTATCAACTGTGATACTCTTGGTAGTATGGTTGAAAAGCTTTAAATGAAGAAGACATCAGAAAGAGACTGGTTACTGGTACAGAGAAATGACCTTCTATTGAAGGAATCTTATTGATTCATAGCAGCAAACTTTCACTGGAGATATAAATACACCAGGCACACTGGCATTGACAGAAACAAGTCTGTTAGCAAAAAAAAAAAAACAAAGCCATTTACATGATGAAGAGCTGCCTGACAGTTATATGCCATAATTTAACCCTTTTAATACCAACTCGCACCAAACTGCTCTAGATTTACAATACAAACTTTCTGTTTTAAGTTGATCTCAATTAAAAGCCTCCATCAAAATCTCATATTAATTTTATGGTCTAAACACCAGTTTAATAATGACAAAATTATTTTACTAACTACTGCATTATTTTCAAAATTGACTGAAACAAAGGCAGTACATTTCAACAGAAATTTGGCAACAGAAGGTCAAGTGATAAAATGTATAAAAATGAATAGATAAAATGCATACAGCCTTTTTGAACCTATTCTTCCTGGGTTACTGTGACAATAATATGAACACACTCCAACAAGCAACTGGGAAGGAAGAGCTTGAAAAGATGACCTGAAAAAGTTCAGGGTTGAGAAATAAAAAGCCTGTTCAGAGAATTAAGATGGTGAAAATTTTAGAACATTGGATGGGATACCTGATGGCATCTGTTCCAGGTTTTTCTGATCTAATGGCAACATCACCAGTGCTAAGCTGTATCTCCAATTTTCATTGCCTAAACAACAGCAGCTGAGGGACCTATCTCTTAGCACTCTCTGTTCCTACATCAAGCAGCTTATTCAGTTTCTTTTCAATCTTCTCCCCAACAATTGTTTTGTAGCTCCCTCTCTCTCTCCTTTATTCTTCCATTCATCTTCTCTTGTACTCACTGGTCTAGTTCCATTCCAACACTCCTTCTCTTCACCTTCCACTCACTTTTGTGCACCAGAAACAAAACAATTTTCCTGTGCTGATGAACAGAGACAACATAATAGGGTAGAGAAAACTCTTTAGTCTTGCCAGGGCCAAAGCAATCTCTCTAGTGCTGGTTTCATTATAAAGCATACACAGTACACTCTGGTTAGCAATAGGAAGGGTATCATGTCACAGAAAACAAGCCAGGAAAAAAAAAAAAGAAATAGAGTTAAAAGCAACTCATAGTGCCAATCTTTCATGGAAGGTAATACATCTGAATAAGAAGCGCCTCACTTACTGAGCTCTCCTTCAACATTTGTTTGATGAGCAGAAAAGGAGTAGGAAGGAACACCATACAATGCAGTTAATGTGGACAATAGGTGCAGTGGGATCACAAGAAAACTAATACGAGAAGAAAGTAAATTCTGTCTGTAACAGATGCTAAAGATTAGTTAGTGGTAAGAGCATTCATAAGACAAATTCTTTGAAATGACTAGAAGACTTCATAGAAGTAGTTGATAGCTTCTGTTATCTGAGTGATCTAATTGGTAGTGGAAGATAGTGGCCCAAAAGCATAGCAGCCAGAATCACAAGGGGACAGGGAAAGTTCAGGAAGCTATTTATTACCTTTGGTAACATCAAAGAGATTCTTTCTTTGAGTGAAAGGCAGATCGTATGATATTTGGGTACAAAGTGTGATATTATATGGTAGCAAAACATGGGTGTTACATGCAAGGCGTGCACAAAAGGTGGAAATAAATTAGTCAAGCATATTCTGCTGGATGCATATCGTTAGTGTGCATCAAAAACAGAACACAAATTACCCAAGAGAAAATGTAGCATGTATTAGAGAAAACCTGAACTGATATGGACATGTGATGCATATGGAGGATAACATTTGGGCACAGAAGTGCCAGGTGATATGAGTGAAAGGAATCTGTAGGAGAGGAAGGTCAACAAAAGACAGAAAGAAAAGTAATAAAAGCGGATTCCAGGAGGCTGAACTTCAAAAAGGATTGTGTTGCAAAAGACTTGTATATTCTATAAAATGATGGAAACATGGACATAAAAGAAGATGGTGATAATGACAAAGATGATGATGATGATGAATACACACACACACACACATATTATCAATGATGTTCAGAAAGACTACATAAATACTAAGCTAAAAAAGAATGCTACCTTGTTAAAACTACACTGATTCCAAGAAGAAAATGTGTCTTTTAATTATGATATCTAAAAGTAGATGAAGTTCATGAAATGTGGAAATTTATTTCTTCAGAGGAAGACAATGGACTTAGTATAAAGGCTTTATTGGAGAGTCAAGAAATCTAGGTTATTCTATTTTCTAAACAGAGTCTAATATTGTGCAATAAAAGATTCTGACAAAGAAACAAATTACAGTTGTAAAGGCAATCAGACAACTTGGATAGACAAACAAAGACACAAACAGAATTTACTTATGTACATACATACATATATGTGTATCTGTGTGTGTGTATGTATTTATATACACAAATATGCATGTGTGCACAAGTGTGGGTGTATGTATATGTATATATATCTACGTATATATTACTCTCTCACTGAATACGTTGTGTACATATATATATATATATATATATACACACACACACACATATATATGCATGCATGAATGTATGTATGTATACACACACGTATACATTAAAATACATACATATAGGTACAATCTCTCTCTCTCTCTCTCATTCACACACACATCTATGCATGTCTGTGTCTGCATGTGTGTTCATCTGTATATATGTATGTATGTATGTGTGTATGTGCTTATGTGAGATATGTATATATATACTCCTATAAACACACACAGGACATATTGTACATCAGTTCCCTCTCTCTAACACAGATGTCTGCTAAAATTCAGTCATCATTAAATATTTGCCTGTCTATTAAATATTTCCCAACATTATCTGTTCATATTTTCTTCTGTGTCTCGACTTCTTTGCACCTCTATGGTTCTCTGATGAATGGCTTTCACAAGACTATTGGATCTTGTTATAAGGCCATACATATCATCTCAACCTTCTTTTCTTCACTGCTTTGAGAAGAACTTCATGAGCCAATGTGACACTGCATGGTTTGTCAAACCTATTTATTTATGATTTGGTCCAAGTATAAGATGCCTACGATTTTGTTGCAGCATTTTGTTTCCAATGTCTATATCTTTTGCTGAACTGCTGTCATAAGAGTCCATGTGTAAAGGAAGATGGAAAATACTAGTAATACGTGTGAGTCTAGTTTTGTTCACCATAGCAACATTTTCATCTCTCCACATTACCTTGATTATCTTTAATAAAGTCATTGACATTTGTTTTTAATACATTTGGTTCTCATTCAGCACTGCTTCACTATAAATGTGTGTGTGTGTGTGTGTGTGTGTATGTGTACGTGTATACAAATAACTGTAAAGCAGCATAACCAATGTATACGTTTACCTCATTAAACATATATAACACACACACACGCACACTTGGGTCTGAAAGATTGCTTGGAAAAACACAAGCTTGTCTGGCAATTGTGCTTTCACAGCATGAAACTTACAGTAACTTGAGTTCAAATCCTGCCTATATTAGTTTCAAATTTTGACACAAGGCCAGCAATGTCAGGGGAGGGGGTAAGGATTACATCACCCCCCCCCCCCGTTCTCAACTGGTACTTATTTCATCAATCTGGATGAAAGGCAAAAACTGACCTTGGCAGAATTTGAACTCAACATGAAGAACAGATGAAATGCCACTGGTCTGGCATGCTAACAATTCTGCCAGCCCACAGCCTTAAATACAGTGTATATTAATTCCACCAATAACAGAATAATACATATATATATATATATATATGCTTGAGAAGAAAACTCATTAAGCCTAGCAAAATCACAGTCGTGGCAGATAACAGTGTCATACAAATGGCACCCATTACACTCTCGGTGTGGTTGGCATTAGGAAGGGCCATAGAAAACCATGTCAGATCAGACTGGAGTCTGGTGCAGCCTTTCAGATTAGCAGCCCGGCTAAAACTGTCCAACCCATACCAGCATGGACAACGGACATTAAATGATGACGATGATGATATGTGTGTGTGTGTGTGTGTGTGTGTGTACAAGCATGCACATGTCTGTGTGAGTGTGCTTGGCATATCCATGGCAAACAGCATTATATATCTAGACATAAGGGCTTTTGTGTAATCCACTTCACGGTTGACTGCAGAAACCATGGATTGAGAAGCCTTCTTAATTTACTGATTAGTACATGTGATTGCATGAAGCCCATAGGTCCAGACATTTCATTGTATTTGCGTTGCATAATACAAACGTATATCGTCTATGTATATTAGTCTATTACAATGATGGGTACATTGTGCACTTTTACAATTTGTACCATAAAATGAACAAAATCAATACACACACACACACACACACCAAATACACACACAGTGGTTTTGTGCATTTTATGATACATATGTACATGTACGTACATACATATGTATGTATGTACATAGATATGCACACATACATACATACATACATACATGCATGAAAAGAAAACACCACTACACTGCACCTTCTTGAACCTCATATGAAGAAAACACCACTGCACACTCTTTAAACTTGAGTGTCACTCAGAGCTTCACAGTAGTCCCAAATATCAGGTCCCACTATCACCAAGGATCTTTCTGATGAAAGAACATTCTCAGCATAACTAGAACATCATCCTAAAGCCTGACTCTTCTCTTCTGGAGACTGCTGCTCAGAATTTTCATGACTCAACTGAGGCCCAAAACAGAGCACTACTCCCACAACTGGGATAGTGGTGTTGGTAGTGGTGTCGTTATACATACAGATATCCTGGACTGCAGCCAAGAGGGCCACTCAACTAATTGGTAGCCAATCATTCAAGGACATACACCAGCCTTCACTCACAGATGATCTGTCACCCAACTCTAATTTTTCTATTGCTACTAAAATGTCCTTTTTTCCTTAGAGCTGGTTGCTCCCATACTTCTGCCACCCAAGTGTTCCAAAACCACTTGTCTACCTCTCTTGACCCTGTTGCACTGACCTATCCCAGTCTCACACAAACTACTATACCCAGCCCTTCCTCCCCAGAATGTCAACCTTCTGGAATCTTCTCTCTGCCCATGTCTTTCCTGCAGGTATTGACCTGCAATGATTTAATGGAACATTAACAGCATCTAACACAGCTATACCCAAAGGCCTCAAACAAAAGTCCCATGCAAGACTCATAGGCACTACCCCTTCCTCAAAACTATGAAAGCAACATACACACACACATGTATACGCACACTTACACACATATACACACTCTTAGAGATATATAAATAGATGCAGACATCTCCAGAATATATATCTAAATACGCAAATACGTTTTAGATGTAAAACTCTTCATTACTACAGACATTAGAAGATTCATATTGTGATGTGTATGCATGCAGTGAACACAGACACAAAACGTATACATACACCATGCACACACACACACACATACACACACACACACACACACACACACAAGCATACACATACAAAGATGCTAACACACAAAACACTTATTCAATCAATGTAGCGTGCTGATGCACAGTTATACAACGACTGCAAAGAGACATCCCAGCATGCACTCTATAAGCAAGCTACGTCATCTTTCCATAAAAAGATCAGAGAGAAGAAAAAAATAATAAAATAAAAATTCAGACTGCAAGAAGATCAATGCTCCTAAGTTAGATCTCGGCACTCCCATGGTTGATGTGCAGTCTGAGGCAGCTAGTAGGATAGAGCCAGTGTTGTAGCCTACAGTTGATACAATAGTCTCCAAGCACTTGTATATCAAACAGCCATCAAAGCTACTAGCTGTCATCACTAACTCTACTCACACTTACCCCCACTGATTGCAAGTAAGAAACCAAGAGGAAGTGTACTCAAAAGTTCTAACAATGATGAGAGAGGATATTAAGAAAAAGTTCCTTAGTAAATATAACCCCCCCTCCACCACCACCACCAAACACACAAAAAAAGAGAGAAAAGAATAAAATAAAACAATCAACAAAAACCCTAAGAGTTTACTTCTTTGATTTTTATAATTGTGTATAGTTTTTATTTGTTTTGTTAAATTTTTTCCTATCCCTCCCCCTCTCTCTCTGTTTATGTGTGTGTGTGTGTATCACTTTCTCTCTCTCTCTGTCTTTGACTTTCCTTTATTTAAACTCAGTACAATCCAATTACTAATTAATGTTTATCGTAATAATGATTATTTTGTAGGAAGGAAAAGAACAAACAGGCTTTGGGAATCTACAGTTAAAGAGAAAAATAGAGAAAAAATATATATATATATAAAAGCATTACAAAACCAAACAAAAGTAAAGAAAAACAGAGAAAAGAAAGAAAAACAAGAAAATAAAAAAGAAAAAAAACATCTAAAGGAAACAGTTTTAATTCAGACACTTTATTTTGTGATAGTTGTACAAGAAAGGAGTTTGATATTTCAGATATACACACATGCATATTCACACACACACATACACACACCCACCTACACACACATACACACACCCACCTACACACACACACACATACATACATGCATATATACATGCATGCATGCATAAATATAAGCATATACATAGAACAATTTTAACAAGTCAGCTATTTGATGAATGAAACACCAAATAATAAACAGAAAAAATATATTCCAGCAACTGAAGTCACAATAATGAGTTTATGTGAAGGCCTATGGAAAGAACAAAAGCCCTTATGTAGCACAACAAAATTGCCACTTCTCTTGTAGGTAATGCTGAAACATATATACAGTTCCATTTTTAATGTAATATATCATATACATTCATATACACACATACATATACATGCGCGCATGCGTGCACGCACACACACACATACATCCATGCACATAGATATATACATACATACATATATATAAACACACACACACACACAGGTTTGAAACATTAATATTAATCAAAATGCAAATCGATAGACTAAACAGTCAATGCCAGGACTTTCTGTCTCGTTTAATTTTAATTAAGTTAACATCTACTAATGTCTTTCATTCACAAGTTATTGATTCGATGAATTTCTTTTGTCTCTTGTTAAATATGTTGGGATTTCAGGCTTAAAAACAACTATTTTGTATTTTTATTTATCTATTTTATCTATTTATTTCCATCTGGGAATAATATTTCTGTACTCTGACATAGTTCCCAATCTGACAATATACAGCCTAGTTGTGATGATCACACTACATTGTGATACCCAACTATTTCTCTCAAACTATTCGTCATTGATATTTAAATCAACTGACAATAATTATATAGCATGTTCAAACTCACACATGATTTCATAAGTAATTTAACTGGCAATCAATATGTCTCATATTCACAATATGATAAAAAGCTTCTGTAAACATCGAAGTTAACACAATCTTTACATAGATGAATGATTCATAACGATAAATGTTGAGAGTTTATTTCATCCTGTCACAAGCCACAGCATTTTGTAGAGCCTGGAGGACTTAGCAATAGGTTCTACAGCATTTAAGCAAAGAACCACCTATTTCTTAGTATAACATCCAGGATGCTAGTCCTTTTCAATAAAGTCAGCTACCAATTCCCATCAGCTAGGTGAACTCTGTCTAATACAATAAAGAGCCTTATGTAGAGACACAAATATTTTCTTCATGAGATGTGAACTTATTCTACAAGTTCCTGAATGCAACATGAAGAATATATTCAAAGCATATTTTCCAAATGGTACACTCCAGAAGTAGTTAAGCCTCTGTCCAGAAAAGCATGTTAAGAAGTACATTAAAAACACTGTTCACTATCGTTAGGACTTTAATAGAGAATACAGCCAAACCACATTGTATAATAACTATTATTATCATCATTTGAACATTTAGTTTTCTTGCTCCTATTAAATAGGTTTCCTATACACCTATCTTGATCCTTTGTCACCTAATCCTTGAAACCTATAACTGAGATCAGATCTTCTAGCCTCATCTCTTTTGATGTTTTCCACATCTTTCCTTTGCTTGAAGTCCTGCCATTGTCAGCATATGGCAATGCAATATGTCCCATACCAGTGCAGTTAGTTGTCTCCCTTACATACATCAACTGATGTCTCTAATGCTCAGTCATGACTCTCAGCTGACTTATGTTGTCTCTTTTCCCTGCACATCCAATGATTCATGCCTGACTCATTATTCTTTAGACACTGCAGATTGCTTGCATTCAATATCCATGTTTCACTACCATGCAGCATCCCATTTCTGATACAGGCTTCATACAGCTTTCTTTTTGCATGGAAAAAAAAAACCTTTCATTGCCAACCGATCCGACAACACTCTAATCTTTCCCCCCACCCACCTCCTTTCTATCATTAATATTCTTTTACTAAAAACACCTCAGCATGAAATATGTCTCCTAGGTAACAGAAACAATTTACTGCTTGTAGTGAGCCATTTCAGAAGTTCACAGAATTTTTCAGAAGTAAATAGAGAGGCTTCACAATTCAAACAGAGGGGTTCATTCTCGCAAGAACTTCAATGAAAAAAAAAAAAAAAAAATCAAAACGTCCTAAGCAATCTAAATGAGGATTATAAGAGTACAAGTTTTCGACAATCTGCTGTCACATTCATCATGGTGAGAAGTTCAATATACCTTACATTGTATACTTTTGTTTGAAAGTAATTTTTGACAGTCTGAAAATTATAATAGACAGAATAGAGAAGACAATCATCTTTAGCATTATCATCATTGACGTTCTGCTTTTACATTTTACATTTTCTTAATTGTAATAGAAAGAAAATGACCACACTGGAGTTATATACAGGACTACTACATACTTGTTTATTAATTCAAATATCCAGCATTTTATTGCTTTGGAGGAAATCACTTTGTTTTACATTACCCAGGAATGGGTAACAGATCGCATGCAATTGTTAAGTGCAATAAGTTAATGAGGAAATTAATGAAGGACCTTCGTGTTGTTGCTCAATCTTTCATAAATAACAGTCAAATTTGCCTCCAATCACACTCTACCATCTTTAAAAAAAAAAAATTTTTAATAAAGATTTCATAATATAATCCTAGATATACAAAAATGTAGGATGAACAAAGCTGGAATGTCTCTAACAGAAGGTCTGCCTGATCACAGCTGACCTGAGGCTAAGCAACAACAATAGCCTGCAACAGAATAGCATTCTATCTGAGAGGAGAATAGTTTTTCATCAGCTGTGTATGATAAAAGCATAGCTAAACTGAAGATCAGATATGTCCCTTGAGATTTTAGACATATTTTTTTTATTATATCTCTAGCAAGCCACTGTGAAATAGCTGCCATTAATATTTTATCTCGTTACAGAGTTGTACAAAAACAGTGTCTCTTAAGTTTTCTATAAGCCTGTAACCCAATATCATACATATTCAGACATTTCAGTTCTACATTGTGCATACATACATGTATACATAAGAGTACAAACACACACACACACACACACACAAACACACGCGCGCACACACACACACACACACACAAAGGAAGTTGTAGAGAAAGAAACGTAAAAGTGGACATAACTTTTTTATTAACTGATACAGGTCATTCAAATTGCACATGTTGGTAGAGTAACTCTTCTTCCTGTTCTTCATTATAGACAAATAATGAGTTCCAAGCAGGAGCAACTAGCAATCGTTGAATTCTTGACAAAGGAGGGGGTGTGGGTTGTCCAGCAGCCACTCAAAGTAAAGGTTGTTTAAGGAGATGACACCATTGACAAGAGCAATGCTCACAGATGGATGAAGTTTAAA
The DNA here is from genome assembly GCF_001194135.2 of Octopus bimaculoides. Classification (NCBI taxonomy): domain Eukaryota; kingdom Metazoa; phylum Mollusca; class Cephalopoda; order Octopoda; family Octopodidae; genus Octopus; species Octopus bimaculoides. The sequence goes on from NC_068982.1 coordinate 131,116,151, forward strand.
GGAAGGGAAACTGGCACTCAAGGCAACCTACAGTGGGAGACCCTCAACTACAACCATTGACACGAATTGCCAGTGAATAGACAAAATGATTTTTGCACAGATGAGTCACAATTTGCAAACTTCTGCACAACTGGGCTGTGGCCATAATGCATTACACAAAATGATGGAAGACTTTGGGTAACAAGAAGTATGTGCAAAGTGAATAGCTTGGTAGCTGATACTTGATTTGAAGGAGAAAAGGGTATAAATCTGCTCTGAGCTGCTGGAAGCATTTGAAGCTAATAAAGACATTTTTTTTTCTCTCATCTTGTCACAAACAATGAAAATGATCTGAAAATGAAGATTCAGTCCATGGAATGGAGTCATACCTCTTCTCCAAGGCTTAAGTTCAAGACCCAGTGATCAACACAGAAGATTATAGTGACTGTTTTTTTTTTGTAGTTTTTTTTATGATAATGGCTTTAAAATCCCTGATTTCCAGGAATATGATCAATACACTGAGGTACTCAAAGTGTTTGACATTACCTCTGGTATAACCCTTGTGTGTGTATATATATTATATGTACACACACACACATGCTCGCATACACAGCTAAAGTTAAGGTAATGTGGTCAAAAAAGTTTCCCATCCATGTGGTTCTAGGTTCTGTCCCATTGTGTGACAGCTTAGGTAAGTGTCTTCTAAAAACCCTGGATAACCAATGCTTGGTGAGGGGAATTTGGCAGAGAAAAACTAAGTGAGAACCCAAAGTGTGTCTGTATGCTATTTGTGTTTGTCTCTCGCTACTTCACAACTGAGGTTGAATAGTTTGAATATACACATATACACCCACCTATCCAAACACACACAGACACATATATATATACAAGAAAGACAAAAATACAGACAATCCTTATTTACTAAAGGGGCAGTTATTCTCTGTATTCCAGTCAGTGCAGACTGAGACCAACCCAACACTGCCACTAAAGTTAATAATTAGGTGTGCCTTATGACATCATCAGCAACACTGAGTTTAATGATTCCCTCCACTTAGATCATTATGTCCAAGCAAGTTCAGACATATAATTTAGTTCATTTGGGCAACACAAAGCAAGAGTTGTTTGTCAACTTGCCTATATGCGAGTACACCTCTTTTACACATCTTCCATTGGTAACATTCTTTTCAAAAAAACACAAATCAACGAAGTTACTGTGAATCCTAGAATCTTCCCATAGTTGGTATTCTTAATGAATATTAAACATTTAGGTTTCAATGCACTGAAGATACAGATACACACACACACATGTATGTATATTTATCTATTTATATATCATCATCATCATTTAACATCCATTGTCCATGCTGGCATGGGTTGGACGGTTTGACTGGAGCTGGCAAGCTGGAGGGCTGCACCAGACTCAGGTATATACATGTGTGTGTGTGTGTGTGTGTGTGTGTGTGTGTGTGTGTGTGTGTGTGTGTGTGTGTGTGTGTGTGTGTGTGTGTGTGTGTGTGTGTGTGTGTGTGTGTGAGCACAAATATACCCACATACTTATGACTACATAAATATCAGGGTGAATGTGTGTAAGAGAGAGAGAGAAAGAGGGTATATAAGTACACCCATTGTATTTAAACATATTCTTTCCTTCTTTTACCAGCTTCAGTCACTGGATATGGTTATGTTGTAGCAGCACCTTCAATGGAATCAGTTCAGTACATCAACACCAGTGTTTATTTCACCTTAGTACTTTTATCAATCTCTTTTTGTCGTACTGCTAAGTAAGTGGTCATAAGCAACAAAGTAAGCATAAACATCCAGACAGAGAATCATGCCAAAAGTGGAACACTCCAACCTATACGAACATTGAAAGCTTATGCAAAAAATTATGATTAAATAAATTATGATTAAATAAATTATGATTAAATAAATTATGAATTAACAGCATGTTTTCAAATTAACAAAATCACACCATATCATGTTGTAATAATTAGCATATTGTATCTAGTGCTCAGTTGCACTACAACTTTTCATTTTTAATACATATACATATTTGTATATGAACACTGATGACAAGAAACAAAACTGATGCCTTTGTGCATATAATTGTAGTGCAGTTTAGTTAATTAACTAATTGGTGACATTGATGAATCTTTCCCTGTTGGCATAAGATGGAGTTGCTGGTCTGAGCCTCTTCCCATTGGGAGAACTGCTCTTAAAGTCAAGGCACTTGGAAATGTCATTTCACTTGGTTTCTACGGTTGGATGCCCTTCCTAAAGCCAATCCCTTTACAGATTAAAAAATATGACCACTTTAATATATAAATAATTCAAAAGTTGATGAAATTTCTTACAATAATGTTATTTTGTCTTTCTATGGGCTGTTGTGTATTTTTGTCTACCACTTTCTGTTGTTCAAAATATATATGTATTTTTATATATAATTTAAAACAAGAGAATTGATTGCTCTGTTAGCAGACATAAGCTAGAAACCTACTACTTACTGTGTGTCTCAGTTGCAACCTACTACAGCAAAAATACATCATAAATAGATAAGAAGGAGGAGATGTTACCAAGGTTTCATGAAACTTTCTTTTGATTTTATTGATCAGAAATCAATGCTGTTTGTTACATTAGAAAGAAGAAAACATAGTTGGAGATGGTTTTTTTGAAATATTTCCAAGGTAAACCTTTCTCATAAGATTATGTCACTCTGAAAATGCACAAACAAATCTTAGAATATGGGCGTCTTAGGTGGGGATATATGAGGTGGAACATTAATCAAATTCACATAGGTGTTTTATTTCTGGAATGTTACAGGTTGTTTATATGTAAAAATAAGTAATAGGTATCAAATAATGATACAAGATATCCATTAATCAGAGAAGAATAAATGTGTTGACCACAGTACACTCAATGTGCAATATAAGGAACTGAGAGATAGATTGAGTGTAGAATGCAAAATGGTAACAGCAATGATTGGCATATAAGAGGTAAAGAAAAAGAAAGATAACATAAATGCTTTAGTTGAAAGATATAATGAGAATACATAGGGCATTCTAAAAATTTTATGCATGTCAATGATGGTAAATTACCATGATGGTAATAAAGAACTCCCCAAAACAAATCAAAGATAGCTACAAAACTGATGCGGAAGTAAAACAAAAAGACCAACCTAGTCCATGCCAGTATAACAAAACAAGAATTAAATTTATGGTGAAGTTAACGATTTAGATAATGTTAACAGTAAGTTTGATAATAATGACAATGATGTCGATGATAACAATAACAATTGTGAAGATTATACGATTATGATGATGCAGAATATTCTCCATGTTTTGCTACATTACAGTCATCATCATTTTATGTTCATCTATGCTGGCATGGGTAGCATGGTTCAATAGAATTCAAAAGGTCAGATGACCAAGATGCTCCAAAGTCTCATTTTCAGCATGGTTGGCACAGCTAGATGCTCATCCCTAACATCAAACACTTTACAGAGTGTACTGAATGCATTTTTCATCGTAGCAGCACCACAAGGACGCCTCACCATCAGCAAGAGCCAATTGAAGCCCTGCATTGTTGCTACCTGAATTGGTAACCAATCACTGATAGAATGTACTGGGTAGCTTTTGTATCACCAGCATTGTTGGGGGTCATGTTACAACTTGTAAAGCAAAAGAGATGGATGAAATATATTTGTTCTGAGAGTATGGTAATGGAGAGAATAACAGAGGGAAAAGTATTAGGGTAGGAGTGATGGAGACCGAGGAGAGACAAAGAAGAATAATGATAGGGATTAGTATGAAGGAGAAGGGTGACAAAGTGGTAATGGTAATGAGTTGTGTTGAATAAGTGGCCCCAGTAATAGGGTGGCTCAGTCGGTTTGGACAATTCCTCAAGACAGTTCTTATTAGAGTTACACAAGTTAGGAGGGGAGAGTAACAGAGACAATGTTAGGGAAAGGGGTAATAGGAGGGAAAATAAAAAATGATGTCAGGAGTTTAGTGAGAGAGAGTTAGAGAGTAATAGGACAGTAAGTGGGGGATGAGAAGAAGACGGACTGCTACCTTATGTTATACAAGAGTAGGTAAATTGACACACTGAAGGAAAGAGAACAAAAACCATTGAACCCTATTCCAACTTTTGTTTTTTGCTCATCTTTTTTTTTTCTGTTTCTGACATGGCATTATTTAGTGTCCAACACATTTTTCTAAACAGAGAAGACTTTCCTGTTTATTTTTTTCTTTTCTGACACTACTTGATAGATGATGATGATGATGATGGTGGTGTTGATGATGATGATGTCCAAATGAATTCAAATCACATTTAAAGTAAATAATGTTCCATAGTAAAACAAAACAAAAAAATAACGAAAAAAATTATACACACTACAATGCATTACATAGTGAATGTTATTTATCTATTCATATCATGTCTAAAACAAGAACCATATGTATACAAACTGATACCAAATCAACAGCCAAAAACCTATATTATAAAACCAAAAAAAAAAAAGTAGAATAAAGAATTAAAAAAAAAACCTGGTCAAAAAATATATAAAAAAATTAAAAAATACACACTTGAAACAGAATTAGTAAATCACTAAACCATTTAGTGGCAACAAGAAATAGCAAAGACATACTAAATTGAGCATAATAAAGTATTACTGAAATAGATAAATAGACCAACAGCCTATTTCCAGTTTCAGAGAATGACATCAACACAAAACCAATAAATAATATTGATAATGCTTGAAGTTACATTCTCCATTGGACTTTTAACTGATGACATTTTAACATAAACTGTAGCAATAGCAACAGAACAAATGATATTAATACAAAATTCAAGGATTTATAATCACCACCATTCTAAATATTATAGTTCCAGCTTTCACAACAATTGCTTTGAAACATTAGTCAGATATTTAGACACACAACTGTTAATTCTATTGATGGTGTATGTGGTTATGTACGTTTACGCATGAGTATGAATATCTTTGGGTGCAGCCCTGTGTGCACATACCAGTTTGTTTCTTTTAATGCTTCTGTGTGAATAAATGTGTGTGTGTGTGTGCATGCGTGTGTGCGTGTGTGAGATGATAATGATGATATATATAAACTATACTTTTTTGTTTCAATCCTCACCAGTTCTTTCCAGAATGGAAAAGTAGGCATAATCTAACAATAGCATGGGTGATACAGGTATAGCTGGGTATGTCAAAAAGTTTAATTCCAAGCCAAGTAGCTTTTGAATTCAGTTCCATAGTGTGGCACCTTCAGTAGGTATCTTTTATTAAACCTACAGACCATCTGAAGCCCTGTGAATGAATTTGAGTCACTGGAAGAAGCCTGTCTCTCTCTCTCTCTCTCTCTCTCTCTCTCTCTCTCTGCACACACACATTTATGTGTATAAACACACAGTTATGTGTTAGTGCAACATATAGCTAGGTAATAATTTGCATTATAAGTATACCAATTTCTAATAACCAAGTATTGATACTGCTGTGTGCATCTATCTATCTATCTATCTATCTATCTATCTATCTATCTATCTCTATATATATATCATCATTATCATCATCGTCATTTAACATCCGTTTTCCATGCTGGCATGGGTTGGACGGTTTGACTGAGGGCTGGCAAGCCAGAAGGCTACACCAGGCTCCAATCTGATCTGGCAAAGTTTCTACAGCTGGATGACCTTCCTAATGCCAACCACTCCAAGAGTATAGTGGGTGCTTTTTACGTGCCACTGGCATGAGGGCCAGTCAAGTGGTACAGGCATTGAGTATGCTTGAATGGTGCTTTTTATGTGCCACTGGCATGGGAGCCAGTCAGGCGGCACTGGCAACAACCATGCTCGAATGGTACTTTTTGCATGCCACCGGCACAGGACCAGTCAGCCAGCACTGGCATTGACCACACTCGAATGGTGCTCTTTACATATGTGTGCGTGTGTGTGTATATGTGTACACACACACACAAACCTATGTATCAGTCTTTCTGTTGATCAAGGTCTCTATCCATCTCCTCTGATATACATACATACATACATACATGTGTGTGTAAGTGTGTGTGTAGTCAGAAAAAGCAGGCCCACTCTATTGATTGGCATTCAAGCTTTAATCACTATCAGATACACTCCAGTCTCTGACCCACTGGAATGCTGTCTCTCCTCTCTGTCTTTTCTATCACAACTATAATGACTTCTGTTCATTGGAGATTGCTCATGGTATACCTCCTACAATCAAGCACCCCAACACACTTGTATCTCTACTTTTCATCACTTGTTGCATCAAGCCCCTTCTGTTGGCCTTGCACTAAACACTATATCCAGGTCTTCATCCCCAGAACATTGGCATTGACCCTGTGAAATCTTCTCTATGTTCATGTCTTCTATGCTTGTGTTAAACTTCCATTAATTTAAATGGAATATTAATGACATCAAACCCACTGGTTTTGTAGGATATGCAAAGGTCATAAGCAATGCTGTTCCTACAAATTCAGCAGGGAAAAATAAATAAAAAAAAAAACATATACATACATACATCTGTATATATACACACACATGCATACATATATATGTACACACATGCATACATGTATATGTGCACATGTGCACGCATGTCTACACCAAGATGTACATCTCAGCTGGCAGCCAATTGACTGCCAGCTCAGATGTGCATCTCTTCTTGGACTTTTCTGTCTCTATCCCTTGGAGATGGTTCATCCCATTCCTCAACAAGACTGCACATCTCAATTCTTGAGCTGCAGTGGAGAAGTCCCTGACCAAGTTCGTCCGCATGGCTGTCACGCAGCGATGATCATCTCAAACAATTCACTCAGCAACTGGCTTCGTCTTTCTACTCTTTGAGTCACAGAAAAAAAAAGCCCAATGCCAAAAAAAAAATGCCCAAAGGTATCATGGGCACCGGAGGCAAATCTGAAAAGCTGGAAGCCTCTAGTTCATGACTACATATTGGCGGCGAATCTTAAATGGTCACTCTCTAATGGTCATCACAGCATTGGGAAATGAAATGCCAATGGCTAGCTCCTCCTGGGCCTTTGCACCGAGCACCAACTCCCTATTTCGTCTCCCTAGCCGACAAAAGATGAACTGGAAACACCCACGGTCTAAACACTGGCAAATCCTCAACTATGTTCTGATAAGATCCAAGGAAAGATAAGATGTATGCATCACCTGCTCCATGCCTGGTGCAGCTGGCTGCTGGTCAGATCACCAGCTTCTTAGGTTTTGCCTTTTCGGCAGATTGAGCTGGGCAATCTTCCTGAAGTGATTTGTAATTTGTCCACTTCCCTACTTATTAAGATTTTGATCTTTGCTAGATTAACTCTAAGGCCCTTTGATTCTAGACCTTACTTCCACACCTGGAATTTCTTACACACACACGCGCACGCACATATAGATACATGTATATATATGTGAGTGTGTGTGTGTGTGTGTGTTCATATATGGAAGGCAGATGTTAAACGATGATGATGATGTGTGTGTTTATAGATATATATATATGTATACACACACACACACACAGACACATGTCCCTATCTACACAATGAATATATAATAATATTGTTAATTCAATTAATAACCTTTAACCCTTTAGTGTTTAAACCGGCTGTATCCGGCCCAGATATTCTACACATTTTATGCTCAAACTGGCCAGAACCAGCCTCTCACACCTTCTCTGCAATGTCATTCTAAATATAAGCAATTACATCTTTCCTATCTTGAAGCTACAAAATAATATCAGATATTTTTTTTTTAATGTGAATAAATAAGGATTACTTTTGGCAAATTAATCTGAACGCTAAAGGGTTAAATGCTGCTATTGTTTTCAGTTGTTGCTGCTGATACTGCCATTGTTGTTGTCACCAAGTCTACATACGATAGTATTGAATAGTAGTGGGAGGAATACTAAGCTAACACGTGCTAAATAAAAGTATCATGTACAAGCATTCTATTTGGTGCAACCAGACTGTATAACATGCATAGTGTTATCACTCTGAGAAACAAAAAGAAAGTGTCATTTGGCTAACTTACAGAATTAGCAAACTAAGATAGCACAACAGAGGATGCTTCAACTTTTATTCCTTTATTTTTTTATTTGTTTCAGTCATTTGACTGCGGCCATGCTGGAGCTTCGCCATTAGTTGAACAAATCAACCTCAGGACTTATTCTTTGTAAGCCTAGTACTTATTCTATCAGTCTCTTTTGCCAAACTTCTAAGTTACGGGGACCTAAACACACCAACATTGATTGTTAAGTGATGTTAAGGGGACAATCACAGACACACACACACATATGACAGGCTTCTTTCAGTTTCTTATTTCCTTATTGCCCACAGGGGGCTACACACAGAGGGGACAAACAAGGACAGACAAACGGATTAAGCCGATTATATCAACCCCAGTGCATAACTGGTCCTTATTTAATCGACCCCGAAAGGATGAAAGGCAAAGCTGACCTCGGCGGAATTTGAACTCAGAACGTAGTGGCAGACGAAATACCACTAAGCATTTCACCAGGTGCTCTAATGTTTCTGCCAGCTCACCGCCTTTTCAGTTCTTTTCAGGCTTCTTTCAGTTTCCGTCTACCAAATCCACTCACAAGGCTTTGTTCGGCCCGAGGCTATAGTAGAAGACACTTACCCAAGGTGCCATGCAGTGGGACTGAACCCGGAACCATGTGGTGGTAAGCAAGCTACTTACCAAACAACCATGCCTGTGCCTATCAGTAAATTTTATATATCTTTTTTCTTCTCATTTTGTGTCAGTCAGAAATGGTGGTGTTGGAAAGTAAAATACTGCATTGTTTAATTATTTAGAATTTACTGCAATATTGAATAAAAGAGCAACTAATAAAAGAACAGATACAGAATGGA
>NC_068982.1:131125549-131132487 GCF_001194135.2 Octopus bimaculoides
TGTGTGTGTGTGTGTGTGTGTGTGTGTGTGTGTGTGTGTGCACGCATGTATCCTAAAGACAGAGGCCAGATTTACAGTAATGTTTATATGCATCCACAGCTGGTTGCATATCCTTGACTTTTTGCACACTATCTGCCAACATTACAACTATTACGTAATTCCAAGCCCCAAGAAACAGCAGTCAGACCTAAAATACAAGGTATCTTTTGTACTCCATGTAAATCTGTTCTGTAAATATATAAACATCTATATGCTTATACACAAATGTTCATCTTCTGAATATTTTCAGTATTTGTTTCTCTCTTGACATATTGTTAAATATATTTACATGTATATATGTAGGTATATGTTATATCCCAAGCCCAATTATGCTTATACATTTATAAACACACACACGTTTCTGTGTGTGCATGTGTGTATGTTGTGAGTGTGGGAGTGGGTATGTGTGTGTATATATATATATAGATAGATAGATAGGTAGATAGATAGATAGATAGATAGACAGATAGATAGGTACACCCAGTAGTATCAATACTTGGTTATTAGAACTTGGTGTACTTATAATGCAAATTATTATTTAGCTATATGTTGCACTAACACACAACTGTGTGTTTATCTATGTGTGTGTATGTAGCTACATGCACACATGTTGATATAAGAGACATGCACAATATCAGGTGGGCAAAGATGTTTATATCCATAGCATGATTGTTTCTTAAACAAAATGTAGGAAGAAAAATAGAACAACTTTGTTTAAAACAACTGAGACAAGGCATTATCTATAGGACTAAAATTATTCAGTTGTAGGAGAGGTGGTCAGGTAGGGGATACTATTTTTCTGAAGTTTCAGTCTGTAATATGATGACATTATGGAAATACTTGACATATGTATAAGATCAACAGCAGAAAGTAGTTTAAATCCTTTAGTCCAGTAAAAAGGAATGGTATTACGTTTTAAGTGTCATACACTTTCATGTCACAGATCAGTCGTCATTTAATGTAAAGAACTTTCTTTAAGAAAACTACCTAATTTGTGATTCAGACTGAGTCTAGTAGCAAAGAACTAAGTAGGAAACTAACATTTAGTCAACCAGTGAGCAAATCACTGAGCCAAGAATCTCGCAGTATCAAGCTACTTTATCGCTTTCCCTCAGTATGTATCTAAACACACACACACACACACACACATTCTCTCTTCACTAAAACATTACAGTTCTATGTATGATAATTCTTTTATTTGCACTGATACTCATCAGCAGGTGATGTAAGCAGTATTTCATGCTTCAGAATTTCACTGACTAAGTTTTGTATATAACTACTAAGAAAAATTATTCTAGCAACCTTAAAAAGACGAAAAGTTCAGCATTACCAGAAGTTAAAAGTTCCTTTTACTAACTATATGATATTTTAAAATCAACCTAAAGATATTCTATTATAGCTGATACAAGAAGGTGGCAAACTGACAATGTTGTTTGTGAGTCAGGACAAAATGTTTAGTAGCATTTCTTCAGGTTCTTTATGTCCTGGGTTCAAATTCTGTTGAAGTCAACTTCACCTTCCATCCTTTTAAGGTCAATAAAAAAACTTCTTCATGCAATCAACTCAACCCCGCCCCTAAAAGTGCTGGCCTTGTATCAAAATTTGAAACAATTATAATAGGTATAAGAAAAATCCAAGAATATTGAAGATATGTTTTAAGATAATTAAAACCTAACAAAAGCCAATTTTTTAATGTTGCTTGTCATAGCTGTTGAGATTCTTTTTTAGCATATTAATGATAAATGTTAAATAAAATAACTAGCAACAGTATCTAGGTTGCAGACTTGACCTACTGGAAGCAGACCATTATTCTACAGTGTTTGCCTTTAAGTAGATGCTTAGTTGGCTTTAATTTCTCTAAGAATTTAGAGATGTCTTTCATTTCTTAAGGCTGTGGTGTCTGGAATAAAATTTCAGTGACTGTTACTATCTGCAGAAGACAGTTTATACAATTTTTCTATAAATACTAAATCAACTTCACTCTCAGATTGTTTAGTACTGGATCTAATGAAAATGAGAATGCAGAAGAAGTAAAAAGGTAGGCATGGCAACATGTTCTGATTAGGTCTGGGACAGAGTCAGCAATTTCAAAAGAATACAAGTAATTAATATAACAAAACAAGAGCTGTTGAATTGAAGGTTGGGGAATTAATATGAATTGTATGCTTTCTCATTTCAACTTGTATCATTTCTGACACTATCATTTGTAGACATAAGCATATATAAAATGGATACAAACCACTGTCACTGTCTGTCTGTTTGTTATTCTCTCTCTCTCTCTCTCTCTCTCTCTCTCTCTCTCTCTCTGTATATATATATATATATACACACATATATAACATACACACATCTCATACAATCCTAGAAACCATACCATCTTACATTTGATCAAACGATACCTTTCAGCCTTAAACCAATAATCAGGTCTTAGAAAAATAATTAAAGAATCATAAATAATTAATGTCCAAAAACAACAACCAAATCTTAAAAGACTCTTAATAAAGGTGAAATTCACATCAGTAGAAGAAGTAATGCAGGTAACAAAATGTGGAGACCTTCACAGTGGAAGATGTGAAATAATGGAACTTGGCAAAACCAAAAAGTTCCAGAAAGGAAAGGAATTGAATCATTTATTGCATCAATGTCCACAATGCAAAGAGAATTACATGGGTCAAACAGGATCAAAATTAATACATACTATTTCTGGGTGGGTCACTGGAGTAGAGTCTTCAGGTACCTCCACCATACAATCCTATCAGAAGCTGGATTCCCAAACATGACTTACTGAGACTATGGATATTGGTCTAGTCCTAGGTCACCTGCCAGATGGTTCAGGTTGAAGAATCTTTCTTGCAACGTTTTACTCACATTTCCTTAGTATGGGAGCTGTGACTTCTCAATGCAGAGAAGTAGTAGCTCAATCTAGACCCTTGTCTGTATACCAGAAATTATAATCAGAAATGGGCAGAAAGGAAGCCGTCTCTGAAAGGCTAGGGTGGAAGTAGCGAATGCCTATATCACCTCGGTAGTGTACTACTGCCTAGCCGTCATACCTTGTCCTAAGACAACTCTGACCAGATTGGAGCACTTGTTTTTCTGATTCTTATAGAAGGGTCAGATTCCACTGGTCAGAAAATCTATCTGCTGTCAACACCCACACCATAGTGGTTCTGGAAATGCTATCTTTAATGATGTGGCACCATGCTCTGAGGCTGTCGAATCTACAGAAACATCTAAATCACTGTGATGATGTAGACGATGACGATAACGATGAAAATAAGGGTGAACTGGTGTGGGCATCTTCCATGCAACACGTCTTTCCGCAACTCATCTCATTGACAGAACTGCAGTCATGGGTCAAATGTTGACCAAGGTTGGGCATTTGGCATCTAGAATGTTGCCAGGCACTCACTGCATTGGGCCAGCTGCCCAAAACTGATAGCAGAAAAACAACACAAGTTTTCTATAGGAGGCTAGTTGAGGGTATGATTGATGATGGCTTAAGATTGAATCTAGGCAGCAACGAGAACAGTCTGAGTAGTCTCTTCCAGAGGACAATTTTCAAAAGTCTTTGGCTTGGCAGTGCTACAGAAGGGCATTGCCTGTTTGAGACAAGCTCTTCAGGCATGGAAGTGCCAACAGCCGAACCTGCTCAGGACGCTTGCAGGGTAACAAAACTGTTTTGCATGCAATAATTCAGTGTTCATGCATTAGAGAGTTGTGAGATTGTGTGGAACAGTTGTTGTAAGATGAATTCAGCCTTCTGCTGAGTGTATAGTGAAGATTGATGCACTACCTTCCCTTAGCAGAGAAGGAAGGTAGATCTTTCTCTGCTTAGTGGCTATGGCTGTTGCAAAGGTGGCTGTGTAGTGGACCCGTCTGAAAGGTTTGATGACAAGCACATTCTTATCTGGTCAAGCCCTCATCAATTTCTTCAAATATCACTTGAAGAGAAAGGTGAGGTTAGAGTGGAAGGTGCTACCTTCTAGTGTGTTTATCAAAAGGTGATTGATAGTGGCAAGACTGGTGAGACTGAATGGATCTACTCTGAATATGTTTTTCTAAGCAGGAGGAAAGAAACTGGAAGAGGGCACTTTCCCATGCCTTGGAGATGGCAAAGTAATCCAGGATTTTTGTGTGGGGTTTACCCTCGATTACCCTAAGTGGACTGCCCCACTACTGGGGATTCTATTTATTTGTTTATTATTTATTTCTCTACTTTGTATTATAAATCCTCTGTTATATCCTTTAATGTGGTAGTATCTCCTCTTGATTGATGTTAACCCCACATGTTTTTGATTTTGTATTTTTATTTTTTTTTTGCTGTAACTCATTCTTCAGTATTGTCCTCCATATCTTGGGCCCTTATGGCCAATAAAAGAAATCATCATCATCATTGTCAATAACAGTAATAATAATAATAATAACAATGATGATGATGATGATGATGATGATGATGATGATGATGATGATGATAATAATAATAATAATAACAACAATAACAATAATAATAATACAATTTACTCAGAACTCTTGGTCTTATTTGCTCTGGCTGATTTTGTGAGAGTGATGTCAGAGGTTTCACAGTGACACTTTCCGCAAATTATAAGATTTGGTACTTGGATGTTAAGTATCATGGAAGTATCAACACCCAATCACCAATCTCAAAATACTAGCTGTCCCCAATAGAGCAGTGTTCTGGGCCTGCTCTGCTCACATGTCAATTCCAATTTCTCTGAAATTTATTAATATATAATATATATAATAGTGGTGGGCTGGCAGAATCATTATTGTGTCACTCAAAATGCCTTGTGGTAGTTGTTGCAGCATTTTATGCTTCAAGTTCAAAATCTCCTTACAGTCAACTATATCATTCATTCTTTCAGAGTCAATAAAATAAAGTACCAGTCAAGTACTAAGGTCAACATAAAACTTCTAGTCTTGTGCCTGTGTGAGAGAGTATTATTTTGTTGTAGCTGTTATTGATATGGTGGCAGAAAGCTGCTGTTTAACTGTATTTAGTTAACATACACAGCTGTAACATAGAACAACTGTATTTAGTTGACATAATTTTGAAGGATATGATACAAACAAATCACATGACAGATTTTGTAAATACAGCAGTGCTACTAATTAACTAATTAGTACAACTATAATTAGTTGAGATGATAGGAAACAGATTGGTCACTACCTCTGTCTTGTGACTGTATTTCATTGGTTTGAATTCAAATCATAGCAAAGAAAATTTATGTCTTTTATCTTACCAAAGTAGGTGAAAGAGATATAAGAAATGTGTTAAAAGATCAATATAATTGATTATACATATACTTTTCCCCATATAAATTTAGCTTTATGTCAAAAAAAAGAATCATCATTATTTAACAAAGAAAAAGCAAAACTGATTTAGAAAATATCTCTCGAGGGTTCATACCATTGAAACACTGGACAAGACACTTAGCTCTACTTGACCAAGGCTTTGTACCTATTTACAGAACTCATTATAATTATTGTTGGTTGTGTTCTTGTTTTTAATTAGTGAGAGAGTTTTCTACATAATTTGCTTTGACATCAGTTAATCATAGAGAGAAAATACAAACACAACTAGATTCTATGTGCAAATATCTTCTTTTCCATTACATAAACAGATGAAATATTTAACCCAATATTAAGCAAAAGGTAACAAACGAAAACAAAAGAAACCATCTTTTTTTTTTTTTTTCTATTTATGTGGTCAGTACTTGGATATATTTTCCAGTACTAACTGTCATAACCAACCAAATCTGGATGAAAAATTGTGTTGTCATCTAACTATACATCCAACAGTATTTTTTTTCTAGTTCATTTTACTGTGTTGCAATTGGTATTTATCATAAAACTTGTAATTTACCCATCATATATTCAACTAATTTTACTCTAAAAAAGCAAATTTTGACAATAAATAAATGAAATAAGATAAATAAATAAAATCTATTACATTTTGATAATAACTGCTGGAAAAAACTGAACAGACTAGCTTCAGTAGTTTGAAAGATCAACACTGATGCACAAATAATCAATCAAAAAAGCAAACTGGATAAAAAGAGAGGCACCTAATTTCTTGGTTGTTGGACATGTTGGGCAATGAAGAATGATGTTTAGGAAACAGAGTTAAATCAAGAAATGGAGGTTATGGTGAATGGAGTAGTTACAATAGTGGTGTTCATAACCATATGGTATTTGTACTTATTATAATGGTAGTGGTGATTAAACAAGCAGTAGAGGCAGTAATAAACTATTGAATCATTACACATCATTCTCAAACACTTATATTTCTCATTTCTCACAGTGTTTTTTTTATTAAAAACTGATAGGGTTGGACAGGTCAACAAAAATTTAATGGCTTTACAGTTATCACAGTAGTTTTATTACTTGAAGAATATTAGTGAAAGCAATTTTATACACACTACAGCTAGTGGGAAGAGGTCAAGAATTATTGAAATGCGCACACACATGTGTGTGTGTGTGTAAAAGGCCCCCTTCAGTCATGAATGTCCATGGGATGCATCTAGAAAGTTGATTACTGAGATACGAGTCCAGGCACAGTTGTTTTGTGGAAGCGCAGCAGTCGCCCATGCATATCAAATAAAAAAGATGGTATAAGAGACTTTGTTTCAACCAGCATTAACAGGCTTAGGGGTGCAAGGCAAAGGAGAAAAGTGGCTGTAAATATACTACCTGCACTGACCCATAATACTCATACTTGCAACAGCTGTGGGCTTCTTTGCAAATCACTGGCAGGACTCAAATGTCACATTTGACATAAGTATTATGACTAACAAAGAAAGTGTAGGCTGTCAGATCCTCATAGAGCTAAATCAACAGGAGAGTCCATCATATATATATATATATATATATATATA
>NC_068982.1:131132630-131143493 GCF_001194135.2 Octopus bimaculoides
TAATATGGGGGTTTAGTTCACAGGTGATCTAAATGATTAAGAATACTAGATAAGTGCTGCAATGGATTACTAGGGCTCCAAGGTTGTAGCCGAGATGGTAGTTATAGAGCCATTGCAGATTTCTGATATAGCGGATATATAATTGTTGAAGAGGACAACAAACATTAAGGTAAAGCAAACATCTCAAGTCATATACATTAGTATTATTGGAAAAAATTCAAAGTCTTACAGAAACAGCTGTAAGACTTTAAATCGTTGAATCTTTTCCAATAATAATAATGCATGTGACTCGAGATGTTTGCCTTGCCTTAACGTTTGTTGTCCTCTTTAACCATTATATATATATATATACACACATACACACACAAACAAACACATATTTGTAACATTTTTCTATTTAAAAAAATGCATCAGGTTTAATTGTATTCTTATATTTATATATACAGGATGATTCAAAAGTCGGCATACATAAGAACAATCTATTTTTTTATAAGAAACAATTTTTTTATTTAACTGTTTCTTATAAAAAAATCAATTTTTCCTATGTATATATATAATGAAAAAATGTATGGTAAATAAACAAACGATATAACGTGTACTAAGTGTATAACTGGATGGGAGACAGACACAGAAGGTCCCTAATTCTTCATTAGTTATCAACCAATTAGTAATACTCAGTTTCACACCAGTAATGATAAGACTGATGACTTCCCATATTGGTGGTACCCTCCAAAATTTGCAGAGAATATAGAGCCAAGAGCAAACAAAACAACACAGAGTGGACGCAAGAAAATGAATAAATGTGATTTAAGATGATGGACAAAGACAAAATAAATAAGAAACGAGCAAAATACAGTCTTAGGACCAAAACGACAAGGCCCTAAGGCTGTATTTTACTTGATTCTGTCCGATGGTCCCTTACTCTGGACTGGCCAAAATAAACTACAGTATTCTATGTATGTATTGCTTGCTCCTTTTCTGGGTTACTACTTAATGGACACACATACACATACACACTAAAACATGCACAAAATTATATACATATGTTTTTAATATCAGTTTTCTATTTAAAAGAAAAATGAAAACTGGTTTATTTTCGAAAGAGTATGCATGTTTGCATTTTCATAATATCATTTTCCTTTATTTAAAAAAAATACATAGGGCTTAAATTCCTGAATGTGTGTGTGTATAAAAGTGTGTATGAGTGTGTTTGTGTATAGGAGAGAGAGAGAGAGAGAGAGAGAGAGAGAGAGAGAGAAGGAGAGTGGGAAGATGGGAGAGATTGAGTACAGATGATTTACAAAAATATGTTCAGTCTAAAGTACATTTTTGTTCTTGATTGCAAAAAAGGAATGTGGAAGAGAGAGGAGATTAGAGTTGAAACTGTCACCTGCTGGTCATGAAAACAATTGTAAATGACCTTGTTTGATGAGGTAGCACACACACACACACACACAAAGAGAAAGCTTGTTGCTTGACACCAAGTATTAAAAGAGAGACAAAGAAGAAAAGAGGTTCAAGGGTGAAAAAGGGGACAAAATATAACTGTAATTATGAACAAATTAGAATGGCTCTCTGCTAGTAAGCTAATTCAGTATGTGAGAGTAGATTTAAGGTTAACAAGGCTTACAATGTACCTATATTTAACCCTTTCTCAGATATATATAACCAAGTGTATATATATATATATATATATATGTATGTATATATATACTCACACTTGGTTGTAACCTTGGTGCATAGGAAGGGCTAGATTTAATAGGCTTAAATCTCTTGTAACCACTTAGCACTCTCTTTTGCAACTTAACACATGACTCATAGCTCTGAGACACTTGAACTTTCTCACAGTTCACAGTGATTATTCTGAAAGTGAAGATATGCAGGTTTACTGGATATACAATAATTTCAGGTGATAGATAAGCTGAAAAGATGTACACCAACTATTTTTTTTTAAATACAAGTTATGAATCCTGACAAAACATCAAGGGTTGTCAGAAACTATTTGACAGTTCATGTAACAAACTATTCTTTTACAATTTTTACAATATTACTTAAACTCTGTTGATACCAACATGCCTGTGACCATTCTTGGTTCTGTGGTACCAACTTCTTGTTTTAAAGTGATCTAAATTAAAACTTTTCATCAAAATTGTATGTTATTTTATGCTCCAAACACCACCTTAATAATTACAGCTATTTCACTAAATTCTTCATTATTTTAAAAATTAATGGAAACAAAAGCAGTGTATTTCAATAAAAATACTGTAACAAAATGGTTAAAAAGAAGTTAGACCTTAAAACAGAAAGAAACACGAGTTACAAGGATCTGAAAATTTCATTTCAGAACAAATTAAATATTTTCAAATCACAAATAAAACACAGCACACAATATATGAGGAAAATTCACAGTATCTGCTTGCCTAACTGAAACCTCTATAAGACTTATTCTCAATTGAGGAATGGTCATCAAATGACACACACACACACATACATTTCATATAGTTTTACATATCTCCAGCCAAATGGTATTTTTACATTTTTGTTTCCACATATTTTTAAGCGAATGTATTTCATCTTCATTTATAAGAAGTAAAATAATATTGTTCGTATGTCTAAACTTAATCAACTGCATATACAGATGAATATTACAAATCACTTCCTAGGTATAATTATGGAATAATTTTCTTCCTGGATCTCTGCACCGAAGAAGAAATGAATAATGGCAGATTAATAAAAAAAATATATAAATATGTACAAATCAGGAAAAGAGAATTTATATCTGGACAATAATAACCTTAATTACAATATAAGCAATACACACATATACAGCATCATCATCATCATAGATAATATTCATATTATTTGTGCATATATATATATGAATGTATGTATATATATATATATATATATATATATATATATATATATATATATATATATATATATATATATATATATATATATATATACACATACTTACAGAGAGAGAGAGAGAGAGAGAGAGAGAGAGAAATATGAATAAAATCATCCTCATTATATATATATTAATCTGCTTTGCAAGAATCTTGGTATGAAACAGTGTTGCAATCAATATTCTTGTGCTTTGGTTGGGTCATAGTACCAATAAACACATACATTATTATTCACTTCATTTATACTTTTATTGCAAACTAATTGGTGATACATTTCTCTTCCCACCCCACCCCATAACCTTTCCAATGATTTCAAATCATCAAACTGAATTCTTGCTCCTGTTATGTCACGCATTGCCTCTATGTTTTCACGTATGTGCGTATTATCATGGTACTGTTTTGTTGAAATTGTTTTCTTATATCTTTATTTCCATTTGTTTTTCTTTTTTGTTTTTCATGTGTGAGCATTTTGTAGGTTGTGCATTGTACATGTGCATGTTGTGCGTGCATGTGTGAGTGTGCATGATTTGTAGGCATGTGCATTTGCGGTTGGAATGTAGTGGTTGATGTAGTTGATACAAAGTCAACCAAAGATTACTACAGTACACACATAGGCAAAAACAAAACAAAAAAAAAAAGAAATAACAGCTGATACAATGTAAACAAACTAATATCACTATTTGAACGTGAAATCATTGAAAAGTTGATAGTAGTGGGATAAAAAATTTATGAGAAATTAGTAAGCAACAAAATTAAAACTGAAGTAAGATACAATCAATACAAGTATTATTGGCACTATGACCTAACAATAAAACCACAACACTTTTGTACAAGTGATCACAGATGTAGCAAAACTCATGTGTCAGAAAATAAGGAATACAAAAAAAGCAAAAAAAAAAGCAAGTGATGAGACTCCCTACAAATAACTTTGTTGAGTAGTGAAAGAAACATAAAGAAATTCTTGTTGATCATTCTGTTCCACTGAGACAACAATCCTGTAGACCATTATGTACAACAAAGACTTATAATTGGCCACATCAATTTGATATTCTATTAGTTGAAAGTTGATCATTTTATACAACTTTGTTCTATGTCCATAACTAAGAGACTTAATAATACAGGAAAACATACATACATAACAGTGACATACAATATTAAGACTATATAAGATATGAATGTTTTATAGATTTTCAGTGCCAAACTCGAATTCAATCAGGAGTTGGAATATGATCCTCATGATGAAAAGAACAATATAGATTTTAACTAGCTAAAACTAGACCTAAAATAACACTTATGGCCTACAATAACACTTATGTATGAATGGCTCCACTTATATATCTGTATTTGTACACCGAAAACACAAATGGAGAAGAGTATGAGAGAAATGAGAGGTTAGTAGTTTATATATGGTCATCAAAACTGTATTGTGTCTGTCATATAGATACTTATATTGAAAGTGGTCTCAACACAGAACTGTCAAATGTTCCAGTTCAGTCAGCTGTTGTTGGATACTATAACACAGGAACATGTTGCTATAAACAAAAGTAGCATTGTCAAACAGATGAGCATTTTGGTAGCTTGCAGTGTTAAATGTAACTAATCCTAAGGATATAACTGAGAAGTATATTTGTCCAAGATGGCAGCACAAGAGGTCAAATTCTTAATCAGTAGCTAAAGGGAAAAGAAAAACCGCTATTCATTCTTTAATTCTTTAGTGTTCAAACTGGCCAAAACTGGCCGAAAATAATACCCCTTTATTTGTCTGAACTGGCCAAATCTGTATCTAATTCTTCTACAAAATTGCTAAAAAAAAATAAACAAGTCATGTTATTGAATTTTTGTAGCTTTGAAATAATGTGAGATAAAGCCATTTCCTGCCTTTATTCAAATAAAAATACCATGAAATTTTCGAGACTTCTTGGCTTTTTCAACATATGAAGATAAAGAGTATATCTTAGTTTTTAATGATAGGGTGTCAGCAAGTAACGATTCTGACTTTGAAGGTTTTACTCTTGAGGATGTATGAAATATAAATGAAAACAACAGTGATTTGTCTTTGGACAAATCTGATATTGATATTTATGAATCTTTGTCAGACGAGGAAGATTTTGATAATGAAAGTGATGAAAATAATATTGAAAACATTATGGCAACACGATTGCCATAATGTACATCAACTACAATTACTGATTTCACAGAAAAGACTGGTCCACAACACAATCTACCTCCCAATGCTCAACCATTGGACTATTCTTATTTTTACCAAAAAATTTTTTGGAAATTGTCACAGAGGAAACAAATAAATATGCTCAACAAATAATTTCTATTCGTGGAAGACCTGATCCACTATGGCAGTCAACTGATACTGCAGAAATGTGAGCTTTTTTTTACTATAAACATTATGTTTGGCATCCAGCAGCTTCCTCGACTGTGGAACTACTGGAGTCCTGATACAAGGTATGGTGATCTATATATCTCCAGCATTATATCTAAGACAAGGTATTCAAAAATATCTCAATATTTGCATTTAGTCAATTCCACTAAAACCTCCGGCAAAATCGACCCAAACTATAATCCCCTGTATAAAGTACGCCCTGTAATTGATTTATTTTGTGATAGGTATAAAACAGTGTATCTGCATGGGAAAAATCTCAGTGTAGATGAAGCCATGATAGGCTACAAGGACAGAGTACATTTTTGGCAGTACATGCCTGTCAAACCCACTAAATGGGGCATCAAGGTGTGGGAAGTCTGTGAATCACACACAGGATATTGTGTTCACTTTAATGTCTAAACAGGTAAAAAAAATATAGTGGAAACAGACCATATGGATTGGGATATGATGTAGCATGATCTCTAACTGAGCCATTTCACTATCAACACCGACACTTCTATTTTGACTGTTTCTTTTCTTCAGTGGCTTCGGCAGAACATCTTGCCTGCGTAAGTACTTACATGTACAGTACTACTATGGGCAACTGCAAAGGTTTATGCCGTGAAATGAAAACAAAATTTAAAAAATAGGGAACATTCTACAAATGCAAAAACAAAATTTGTTAGCAACTTTATACAAAGACAAAAGACAGATTTTATTTCAGTCTAGTAATGAACAACCTGGTGCTGGTGCTGAGGGGAAACCCCTAGTGAATATTTGCTATAATAAATATATGGGTGGGGTTGACCAATATCAGGCATTACCCAGTTGGATGACATAGGAGAAATGGTGGAGGTACATTTTGTGGTTTTTAGTAAATTTAACTATAGTTAATTCATATATTGTTTATGTAAAAAGCCACAAAGTACCTTTGTCACCAAAAGACTACAACCATTTGAAATTTTGTGTGGACATTGCATCTCAGTTACATGATGGCTTTTCTTCCAGGAAGCACAGAACTGGGAGAAAAGTAAAATTAACTGAGGTAGATGTCAACAGAGAAAATATTAACTTCCATAAAGCAGAAAATATAAATGGAAGGAAATAAGTTTGCAGACTGCGTTCGCTGCAAAAAAGAAAATCTCTGACAGGATATCAGGTTGAGACCTCATATATGTGTTTGTTTTGCAAAGTGCCCTTGTGTAAATGGTGCTTTGGACAGTTTCACAAAAGAGATATAGCATAACTATATTTTGTTGTTTGATAGTAATACTATCATATATTCCTTTCATTTTATTACAAATAATACATGAAAGTGAGAAATCATCATTATCATATTAATTTTCAGTATGTGTTACACACCTGTCTCACCTGTTAATGAGCTTTTTTCCACACCTTTGTCTCACCTGTTAATGAGCTTTTTTTATTAGATGTATTCATTAAATTGTATAAGAGTACATAGCCAATTGACTAGTAAAATAGTTTTGAACTTTATTTTCAATGAAAATGAATGAAATATAAGGAAAAAATCTTGTACCGATTATATCTGTATATTAATTAATTCAAATTAATGTACCTCATCTTGAAAAGTGGTAAAATTGTTGGCGGTTGACATCTGGGATAATTTTAGTAATAAATCAAACAGGTAAGATACATTAAGAATTTCAATTTTAGTGCTTATCCATAATGCTATTGCTTTTACACCTGTAAATTAAATTTACCTGCCCATAAAAGTCAAACTTAATCAGGTAGATCAGCTAAAATTACATAAATATAAACCACTGTTAAATAAACACCCACTGACAAAATTTCAAATCTACTCGTAAAAAATTAACAAAGTTACAAGCAAATATTGTGGACACCCCTCTTGAACCTGAATAATTCAAAATAATGTGGACAAATAAGCATTACATTTTACAGATTAATCTGAACATTAAAAGGTTTTACTCTGTTAGCATTACTTGAAGGGGATTTGATTCTGAAGCAGAATTTTATGGCCAGATGTTCTTCCTGTTGCCAACACTTGTTTTAAAATAAAAGAATTTTATATTCCACAAGTGTTCAAAAGCATACAGCAATTGGTCATAATGTCAACATGAAATGTAAACTTCATCAGCATTTTACTTAAATGGTGACAAGCAAAATATTAATATTCACACATTTATATTTGCATGCATGCACAGACAACAGGTTTACTGCAGTTTAGCTGACTCAGAATAATAGTAGAAGACACTTGTCCACGCTGTTATGCAGTAGGACTAACTCTAGGTCATTTGGTTGCAAAGCAAACTTCTTAAATACACAAACACAAACTTAAGAATTTATCTGAAACTTCAATGATGACAGAGAAGTTAGTATTTAGCAATTATATATAGTGAAAGCTTATAGTTGGAACCAGACATAATCTAAAAATACACAGGATGTTTGTATTAAGGTAACTTGAAATTACAATTTTATAATTACAAAGGTAAATGAAAATGAAAAAACAAATGAACAGATCATTCATTATGTACAAAACAAAAATGTTTTTGTATCTTTTTTCTCTACAGAATGAAATTATCTTAACACAGTAAAATAGTACAAAAGACTCAGAAAATACAACCTTAAGCTTCTAATTGGTGAAAATAAAGCCTAAATAATTATAGCATTTCATTCAGGTTAGCCAGAGAGCTATGAGTAAAGGCCTTCAAACTAATATAGGTCAAATTAAAATTGCTTGACTACAAGATTTGACAAAAATAAGCTGAAGGATTTCTCAAAATAGTTATGTAGGAAATTGAAGTGTACTTCAATTTTCTAAGACTGACACTAGTAAAATGGCAATGAGTTGAGAGAGAGATAGCAGTAGCTTAACAGTAATTCATATTAAGTTTAACAAATGAATTACTTTTTAAATTTTTGAAATGTTTTGTTTTACTTTAAATTAAATTTTTAGAATACTTCTAGCTCTGAAAATTATGTTAGTTTAGAAAGAAATCTACCAAACAAATACAAACAGAAAGGATAGCTGTTGAATGAACAACAACTGGAATTTTGAAACCCAATCAAATAATAAACTCATACATGTCATATTTACATATATAGGTACATATTTGTCATATTTACATGTGTGTGTGTGTCCCTCTCTTTCTCTCTCTCCTTATCGTGACACTGCATGGTAGCTATAAATGAGCATTATCATCATACAAGCCATGTAGTACTGGTCCAGTGGTGTAATCCATTCTTCCATGAAAGACATGTCTGGCCATGAGGAAATATTACTTTGCTTGAAAATAGATGAGGGTTGGTGACAGGATGGGTATCTGCTTAAATAAACTCCGTCTGACCCATGCAAGTAGACTTTAAATAAATGATGATAATGATGATGATCACTACTCTAATGAAATATCCCAATGAAAAAGGATGTATTAGCTTGTTCTCTAAATACAATGGTAGATATAATTTGTAATTTAGGTTCAAAGCTAGCAACAATTTTCAGGCGAAGGATTAGCCAATTAGATTAACCCTAGTACTTGATTGGCGTTTTATTTTATCTACTTTGAAAAAGTGAATAGCAAAGTTGTACTTGACAGAATTTAAACTCAGAGTATAAAAACATGGAACAACTAGCACACAGTATTTCCTGGTGCTCTACCAATTCCACCAACTTACTGCACTTTCCAATGGTAAAAGTTAATAAGAGCAAAAAGTGTCAACTAACCTGTTCTGACCATGGATCGTCTCATACTGTGGATGACGATTACCAGTCCAAGTTTCAGCTTCCGTTTTCTCATACCTGGCTAATGCACTTTCAGTAAGTGCAAGTGTACTCAAGTTTACTGGCTGCAAAAAATTAATAAATAAATAAAATGACAATGAGAATCATTTAAGTAATAGAAAAACTGAAGCATCATTTCAAAATTAATTTAGTCAATACAAATTTATTTGCAGATTATACCACTGGACCAGTGCTACAACGGTTTCTTGCTTTGCTATTTCTGTTGTTTGTTGAAATATATATTTTCAAACTATTGCATCATCATCTCCACCCCCATCTTCTTTTTCGTCAAAGGCATACAGAGTATATGGGTCGCTTATGTAGTATATTCTCACGATTCATCTCATCTCATTGTTAATGTAGAGTACCTATTATTAATAACACTTGATCCTACAGGTACAACCTTGCTCATAATAGCCTCAATATTCAAGAAAATATAGTATAAGAAATTCAAAAGCAGAAACTCACAATAACTTTGGTTAAGTGTAAAACAAAGCTTATAAAGACCCATCACATTAACTATTAAAAGAGTATCTTATTTCAACAGAGCCATACCCATGTAATATTAAACATTACTTACACTGGTTGAGTTTTAGTCTTAAAATACTAATGAACAATATGGCAATAGAGAATCTTAATGTACACTGCCAGCTATATAAGTAGCAAGATGCTTTAAGTTTAAGTATCTTGGCATTATCATTAAACTTGGCAATAGATTGTGTTTTCTGTTGTCTATCATTGTCCCTCCTTGAATTTTTCATCAACCATTCTTCAATCCTTGTTCTTCACTATATTTGTCCCTTCACCAACTCCCCATCTCCAATCATCCATCACTCTCTTCATATACACTTGCAACATCTATCCACTCTCACTCCCTGTTCTTCTGTCTGCACCAACCTCTATTCACCTTCTTATACGTTCAGGGTTCACCCCGACATCCCAGTACCACTATTTTATCTCTCTTTCTAGTTCCAACCCAGTTACTGCCACCACTTTTCGACAATGTGAGGAGCTATGTAGCTTCTCAACAGAAACCTGTTCTGTTCTGGGCCCTTCTTTCATACTTTAACCTCTGATCTCCTACCATAAATCTACATCCATCTCTACTCTAGTATCACCCAGCTGAATGAGTTCTTTGTTTTAAAAGTTGCATAGTGACCTCACTAGTGCTGGTGCCATAAAAAAGTACTCAGTTTGCAAGGTACTTAAATGGCTGGCATTTGGAAAGAGCATCCAACCATAGAAACATAGACAAAACAGACATTGGAGTACGAAGCAGTTCTTAGAACCATCAGATCCTATCAAAATAGTCCAATCCATGCCAATATAGATGGACATTAAAAGATGATGATGAATAACATTTTTTCTTACTACACTAGCATAGATAGGGCAGATCTGCAGTAAGGTAAATCACCGTTCACTGTATCTTTGAGATCTGTTATCCTAAGATCTACTCTATTTCCTTCCAAAAGGCACTTTACCAACAAGCATACATAATCCAGATACATCAACTATCCTAACCTGCATGGTTGTTTCACTTGCATACATTAGATGCTTCTTTCAGTTCATCTGTGCTCCAAATTTCATACAAAATTGCCACAGGTCACACTTAACTAAGCCAGCAGGTCCCTACAGCCAATTGCCATGTTTTACTATCAAGGAGCCTTATAAATTTTGCATGTCTTTTTCTCTCTCTCTCTCTCTCTCTTTCTCTCACACACACACACACACATGCACACTCTCTCTCTCTCTCTCTCTCTCTCTCTCTCTCACACACACACACACACATGCACACTCTCTCTCTCTCTCTCTCTCTCTCT
>NC_068982.1:131143503-131157254 GCF_001194135.2 Octopus bimaculoides
TCACACACACACACACACACACACACACACATGCACACTCTCTCTCTCACACACACACACACACACACACATGCACACTCTCTCTCTCAGTATGTGTGTGTGTATTTATACATTTATTTATGTGTGTGTGTATTTATATATATATATATTTGTGTGCATGTGTAGGTGTGTGTAGGTACATAAACATACACATACATATAGAGCTTATATCCCTTTTTCTACACTTGTATAGGTGGGATAATTTTTAGCTGTTGTTACAATGTAGGCTGCACATCACTATAAAGTGTGAGATAGAAAACACTTTTATTTGTCAGGAAAATTGAAGTGATCAGAGTTCTGCTGTAAGTTTCAATTTACACAAAGGTTGAGGTAAGAACATTTGAACATATGACAGGACTTCTGCTTGTCTAACAGATACTATATGATAAATGTCTCACAAACCTTAGTTCTTATACTGGCTCTTAGTAGATGCTGTGTATATATGTAAACACCTCTCAAATCCCAGTAAGCTTGTAAAAGGTCAATGGATAGTTCCAGTTCCATGGCATTAAAGGAATGAAATATTAACTTCCTGAATGGAAGTTAACTATCCAGAATGGATAGGACGTTGGCTTAACACAGATAATACTTCTGGATTATCTGGTAGGTCAGCTGTTAGGGCATGATACTCTTGTAATTGGGTGATTATCCATGAACATTGGCACTTAGGTGGAATCTGAACTCGGGATGTAAGAAACCAAAAGCAACACCTTGTTTTACACTCTAATTCACTTCCATGCAATTCTCCTGGTATTATTAACCCCAGAAGGATAAAGAACAAAATTGATTTCAGCAGGATATGAACTTATGAACTTGGAGTGAAGATAGCTGGAACAAATAACACAAGTCATTGCACCTATTACCTTAGCAACTCTACCAACTCCCATACACAGACAGACAGACAGACAGACAGACAGACAGACAGACAGACAGACAGACAGACAGACAGGCTGGCAGAGAGACAGACAAATATAAGTTTGCATATCTACATTTTCATGATTGCATAAGCCGAATTTTCTAGTTTGATGCCCTTCCTGGTTTGTTTCCAAAGAAGGTAACATTCCCCTATGAATGGCCTAGATATGCTTTTGTGGTCGACAGTAAACAAATGGCACTGTTTGCATGAATGATGAGGCTTTGGTTTATATTTAGCTTGCAACATGTCAAGACATCCCAAGAAACCTGGAAACATTCTCATGGTGGATTGCAAACAAACTGTCTGCATGAATGATGAAGCTTTTGTTTAAATTCAATACACATGAGGAAACAAAGGGAAATATGAACTCACTTGCACACATATATACATCATTATATATGTAATAGACTTCTTTCAGATTTTGTCTAATAATTTCACTCACAAGGTATTGTCCAATCAACAGATGTAATAGAGGACTCTAGCTGACAGCATCTATACAGTGAGACTGAACTCATAACCATGTGGTTCTGAAGCAAATTTCTTAACCACACAGCCATGCCTGAGCATCATCATCATCATTGTTTTAACATCCACTTTACTATGCTTGCAGAGATGAGACAAAAATTGTTGAGGTACATTTTTTAAATAATTGAATGCTCTTCCTGTTGTCAACCTTCAACTGTTTCCAAGTAAGCTAGTATTTCCCCTTGTTACATGTGTGTTAGAGAAAGTGTCTCATAATAAGTAATGAATGGAACTGATATGGATTTCAGTTAAGGTAATATGCTTAACACAGAATATAATGTATAATAACTACAGAAAAAGAACTCACTGAAAGATATCAGCCCAAGACTATAAATATATAATTCTGTATAGCTATCTTAACTAACTGAAAACTAAGTATCAAACATTTTAGGAAATAACTGAAGCAAGAAGTTAATATTATGTCCAAAAAATGAAGGTTAATACAATCTGCTTAAATAACAAAAGCTGGAATTTAACAATAGCTCTCATGATTCTTGAAAGGGTCAAATTAATTTATGTTTACAATTCAAAGACATTGGAAATCTTCCTACTTAAAATGTTTAGTTCCTCAGGCCATTGAACTTGTGTAAAAAGAAAAGCTAGAATGTCAGAAATGCAACAAAATCCAGAAACATCTTAGGCTAATACTTGATGAGACATATGAGAAAGAAGCATACAAGAAACCATCAAACAAACTGAAATTTATATGCAGTCTTTATAACATAATGAGATAATTTGAGAATGGAACGGAGTGAACAAAGTGATTGCAGAATACCCACCAAACCAGACATGTCAGAAGGTTCACACACAACCCATGAAGTTGCTGAGTGGTATCCAAAAGATTGGAAAAAACCACCTGACAGGCTTCCATGATGATGAGAAGACAAGTTAGTCAAGCAATATAGGTTGAGATGGAGAAGAATTGCACAAGCAAGACAGAATTGGAAAGGCATTAATTCTCCACCCCTTTAATTCTCTCAATTTACACAGAGTACAAATGACAGAGAGAATTAAAGGGGTGGAAGAAAGGTATTTGTAAGTCCAACAGTTGTTACTGGGGGCTCAGAGATTTATGATAATGTTGGTAGATGCAGTCCATCACAATATGCGGCCATAATGGATGCAGTTAACATTGGATGAGATGAGCCTCTGTCATCAGGGTAGAGAAGATCTTACATTTCAGATCTTAATGCAGAAAAGTTCAAAGCTGTTGTTTGTACTCTGTGTAAGTTGGATCTATTAATATAAATATCTATATATTTGTACTTAAATATTCACCTGCAAGTCTCCATCTTTTGCTTTTTCACATTTTGCATGTGTACATATATATATATTTTGTGTTTCATACCCAAACTATCATATTATATTTAATATATCTAATTTGTTTATCCACATAATTGCCTCTATATCCACTCAGCTGGATCCCTCTTATAGCGATGCTTTACCCTGTGGAATTGATCCCTTGTAAAGACATTGAAGTCTAAGTTAAACCTTTTGAGCACTACTAAGTGTCTTCCATACTGAGAATCTTTGGATCTCGTCTGTGGACTACACACACACACACACACACAAATATGCATGCATGTATATATAACTCATCATTTAACATTTGCTTTCCATGCTGGAATGGGTTGGACAGTTCAGCCAGTGGGCTGTACCAAGCTCCAATGTCTGCTTTAGCATTGTTTGTACAGCTGAATACCCTTCCTAATGTCAATCACTTTAAAGAATGTACTGAGTAAAGTTTAAGTAGAATATATCTTTCCATAATAAAAGGTTGGATGTACACAACAACTACCTTTCTGACAGCCTAATCAGAGTAAAATGAAAACCTTTTCAAGATTATTTACATGCAGTTGTTTATAACTGTGTATTCAGAAACATCTGAGAGTTAATCCAATTGAATTCAGTTGCAATTTTCAGAACTGCAGCTCCTCTAGTGTTACCTAGGTAATTAGTTTCAACATTTTGAAGGTTTTCTTTAATGAATTTCTCTTTTATCTAGTGAGGTTTATGAATTTATTGAGAAGAAAATCCCTCAAATTTTTCAATTGTCATTTGATGTCTGTTTCTCCATACAGGAATGGGCTAAATGGTTTGACAGAAGCTGACAAGCCAGAAGGCTGCACCAGGCTCCAGTCATCTGTTTTGGCATGGTTTCTATGGCTGGATGCGCTTCCTAACACCAGCCACTTTACAGAGTATAGTGGGTGCTTTTTATGTGCTGCCACCACAGGTGCTTTTTACATGGCACCAGCATGGGTGATTTTTACATGGTGCCCAGCATAGGTGCTTTTCAGGTGGTACCAGCATGGATGCTTTTTACATAGCACCATCACAAGTGCTTTTTACATGGTGTCAGCATAGATGCTTTTTAGATGGTATCAGCACGGGTGCTTTTTTATGTGGCACCAGCACCCATGGGATCGCCAAATAGCTTGCAAGACAAGGCCTCTCAGCTGAGAGGGAGAGGAACCAAGAGAAATGGCCCTGTGCCAGGCAAGATGTTGGAGTATGATAGAGGGACAGTGACAGCTGTCTTACAGTAGGGGAGATACTTGGCAACCCCGATAGGACAAGGGAGGAAAGGGAAGTGGGAGAGAGTTAGAGAGAAGTCAGAGTGACAGAGAGGGCCAACCCATGGGGAGTATAAGTAGTACAGAGGGAATAAAGGAGATGTTCCATAAGAGCATGAGATGAGAAATAATTAGAAATAGCAAGTGATGGTAAGAGGAATTGGAGTGGCTGGGGAGTGGGTATGGTGGATATGTAGAAGCATGGAGAGGGTGGGGATAGGCATGTGGGAGAGAGTGAAGGGACCTGCAGTCGGTGGTGGCGATATTGGGAAGATGGGCAGTGGAGAACTTTTGCCAGAGGACAGAATTATATGTGTGAAGGGAAAGTGTGCATAGCCAGAAAGGGCATGTTTGTATGTTACTCTTTATGGAAATGCTTATTTTAAATAGCAGTAAAGGTTGTGTGTAATTTTGAAGTTCTTTTTTTTTTTTGGAAATCAACATGAAAAATCAATGTATTATTTTTTTTAAATTACATGGTCAGCAAAGCTGGATCAAGCAATAAAACATTTTATTGTCTAAGTAACTCGGTGTTTAATAATAAAATCAACATGTATAGTTTACAGTGAATTCCAGAAAATATAAATAACTTATTTTTTATTCAAATGTATTGATATATATTTGCAAACCCTTCAATATTTTCATCCAAGTTATTAATTTAGTCCTTCCATTCTTGCATCTTATAAAAGCACATAAATTTCTGTTATTATTCTCAAACGTCAAATAAATAAATAAATATATATATAAATAAATAAATAAACTAAAACCCAATGTTGTGCCAAGATTTCTCTACATCTAGTTATTTCAAGAAATTAGGTCTTTGTCTTTGATTTATAAAAAAAGTTATCTTTTAGTATAAAATATCATTATTAAATTTGAAATTTAATATATTTTAGTTAAGTTTTATTTTTGGAGTTTTAGTTTATAATTATGATAACAAGTAGGTGTACTGTAAGGATGTGACTGGCAAACTTTCATTTGGATAGAAATAACTGGTAGCAATCCAAAAATAACTAAAAAGAGATTGTACAATATTAAAGCCTATTATTTCTTTAAAACTAAAAATTCAGTTTTGAAAACATCCAGATTACTTTTCTTTTTTAATTTTTTTTTTTCTTTTTTTATTATGATTAATTTTATCAAATTCTGAGAATATCTGAAATATTTTCATCCTTGAAAAATGTAAGTCTGTTCTCTCTTTTACTGCTGAGTCTGCATAGTACTTTAATTAATCATACTCACAAGTATGTCAATATACACTGGAATGGAACTTGAATTCATGTTATAATATGTTTGGTCGTTTTAGTATATGTTTTCTTTCTTTCTTTACCTATACTTCATCCCAAGAATAGACAAGGTCATGCCTTAGCTTTTTGCTTTGGAGCACAAAATTAATGACACAAAACTGATCTTTGTCAATGCTGATCATTAAAACAAAGTTCTTGTAGTCTTTATAAATTCTTTTACAAGAAATTATAGAATATTTGCATGATGATATTAATATAACATCATAAACTATCAGTCAGTTCTTGAGACAGCTTTTGATTTCATTGCTATTAAGTAACATTCATCATCATCATCATCGTCGTCGTCGTTTAACGTCCGCTTTCCATGCTAGCATGGGTTGGACGATTTGACTGAGGACTGGTGAAACCAGATGGCTACACCAGGCTCCAATCTGATTTGGCAGAGTTTCTATGGCTGGATGCCCTTCCCAATGCCAACCACTCAGAGAGTGTAGTGGGTGCTTTTATGTGTCACCCGCACGAAGGCCAGTCAAACGGTACTGGCAACGGCCACGCTCAAGATGGTGTATTTTATGTACCACCTGCACAAGAGCCAGTCCAGGGGCACTGGCAACGATCTCGCTCGAAAATCCTACGAAGGCCAGTCAGGCGGTACTGGCAACGGCCACGCTCAAAATGGTGTATTTTATGTGCCACCCGCACAAGAGCCAGTCCAGGGGCACTGGCAGGACAAACCAATTAGTGTGCAGCCAATTTTTAACTTATGAGGGAATTAACTTGCAAGATTGTAAATGTAAAATGAAATTAGACGTTATAAGCATCAATTTGTAACTGAAAAGAATAACAGGCCCACTACCAGTAGCAATACTTGGTCACCTGACAATAGTTAATTGTTTAAACCCTTTAGTATTCAAATTATTCTGTCAAATGTAATCCTTATTTATTCACATTGTTTTGAATTAATTATGCATTATATCGTAGCTTAGAGATTTCAATGATATGACTGCATATTTCTAGAATCATATTGTAGGGTAGGTGCAAGAGGCCAGATCTAGTTGGTTTGAACATAAAACAGGTAGAATATGTGGGCCAAATATAGCGAGTTTAAATGCTAAAGTGTTAAATCTTATATCAGTATTCTTCCTGTATTTCTTATCTTAGATTGGAGTTTAAAATTGTTTAACAAGCATTTAAAAATTAGAATACAAGTAATTAAATCTTTCACATAACTATAGGTGCAGGAGTGGCTGTGTGGTAAGTAGCTTGCTTACCAACCACATGGTTCTGGGTTCAGTCCCACTGCGTGGCACTTTGGGCAAGTGTCTTCTACTATAGCCTCGGACCGACCAAAGCCTTGTGAATGGATTTGGTAGACGGAAACTGAAAGAAGCCCATCGTATATATGTATATATATGTATGTGTGTGTTGTCCCCCAACATTGCTTGACAACCGATGCTGGTGTGTTTATGTCCCCGTAACTTAGCAGTTCGGCAAAAGAGTCCGATAGAATAAGTCCTGGGGTAGATTTGCTCGACTAAAGGTGGTGCTCCAGCATGGCCACAATCAAATGACTGAAACAAGTAAAAGAGTATAACTGGAAACTTCTTTTTACAAAACAACCTCAGCTATTATAAAGATATCACAAGTAGATTTTGCAGTAAATATTGAGAACCAGATGTTAAATCAATCTGTCCAGCCTAAACAAGTGAAGGAGCCACTATAGAGTGACTCAACTGGCTAAAACAACAGCAAAATTTTCCGTACATCATATCCTGCATATCATTTTAGATAAAGGAGGACAGGTTTGGCAATATAATCACAAGTATAAAAAAGATTGATGAGATGGCTACGAGTGAAGTATCTTTAATCAACAGTCAGCTTGATCAGGGTTGACTTAGAGCTAAACAACAGCAACAACTAACTTATAGTAAATTTTTAAGGTACTTTATGAGGTTAATATCATCAGTAAGCAAATACATAAGCAACAAATTGTATATCAAGAACAAGAACTGACCTGAAAGACCTAGAGTCCCAATTCTATAACTGTTCTCACCAATTATTTTATAGCTCATCACCAACACGCAACTATTTCCTTCTGAGTTACCAATGACATAAATACTAAAGCTTTCACTTGTTTGGTAACTCTTATACTTCTGAAGCACATGTCTCCACCAAAGTCATCAGTAAAGATAATTGATACAGAAGAACAGAAATCTGAGTGGCTTACTACAACTTACCTGATGCCTAATTATTGTAAATTAATATCTTGCTACTGTTGACATTGTTTCAAACTTCTAAGGTCAACAAAATAAATAGCAATGTCATACAATCAACAATGCTTTCTTTTAAATAAATATCTGTTATCTTGTACCCCATTAAAGCATTTTCATAAGCACCATTCTGTACATCATTGTCACTTGTATCTCAGTTAATGTTCTAAAAGTTCATTCATTGTCTCAGTTACTAACTGTTTTATTCCCTCAACTCCCACACAGCAATTCATAATATTTGTCTAAGCTTCCCTAGTAATGATACATGTAAACACTGTTTCAGTGCATATGCTGATGACCTGCCAAAATCAAAATTGACATTAAAAACACAATAATACTCTGTAGTGTTGCATCACTGCTTTTCAAGTTTTATTCACAAACTTTTACGACAAATGTTTTGTGATTCAATGTTTTTGGTAATGCCAACTGGTTTACTAAATACCAGAAGTCTAAAAGTCTATTTGAGGCACTGCTTAGTGTTTTTGCAAACAGAACAAGGTAAAAACTGAAAGCAACAATACTGTAAAACATCAATATTTATAGCATAATATCTCAGTTACTAAGAAAGGGGCTTGAAACTGAATATTTTCATGTTATTTTGACGCATATGAAATTATGTGTGCTACCAATTGCTTTATTTTGAGATAGATCAAAAGAACAAAAGACAAACAGACTAAACAGATTAAGAGTAACAAGAGGATGGGCATAATTGCATGATTAACCCTTTCGCTACTGTATTTATTTTGAGATGCTCTGTGTTTTTTTCAATTAATTTTGAATAAAACAAAGAATTTAGTAAAATAACTTAGTTATCAATAAGTAAGGAACATAAATTGTGACTAAGGTTTGGTGGAAGATTTTAATTCAAAACTTATGAAAGCAAGACATTTATACTACAGAGCCAGAGGTGGTTTCAGCTGGGTCGGTATTGAAAGGGTCGATGGTTGCTTCACAACCATATCGATTTGGGTTCAATTCTACCGCAAGGCTCCTTTAGCAAGTATATTCAACCATTGTCTTAAATTGACTAAAACCTTGTGAATGTAATTTAGTAGATGGAAACTATACAGAACCCTTTTGGAAAGACTATTCCAGTCTTTGGGGGATATAGTTAACCCTTTAGCATTCAGATTATCAAACATAGTACTTATTTATTTACATTGTTTTGAATTCATCATGCATTATATAATAGCTTTGAGATTTTCACAATGTGATAATGTGATGGTTTGTTTTTAGGGTAGGTGTGAGAGGCCAGATCTGGCTGGTTTGAATATAAAATATGTAGAAAATTGAGCCAGATAAGGCCAGTTTAAATGCTAGAGTTAATTATTAGCCTGGCATCATATGATCCCAAACCCTTGGGTACCTTTAGTAGAATCCACTTTGTTGCAAGCAATCAGACCAATGAGCAAAAAACCTGAAAGGAGGTCACATAGTTTTTTGATGGGTTTTGACTCAACTATTACAAAAAATTCTTTTTTCTTTCTTTCATTTCATCCTAGTTTCATTGATAAATACAAAAGAGAACAATTTATGGTATTTTTTTTCAACCTGTTACTAATGTAACATACCAACATTACATTGACATCATAAAACAGTTTATCTCTTGTGAAGAATATTTTTCCTTTTCTCCATAAAGTTGTTATTTGTAACAGATGAAATATTTTTGGTCATTTAACTCTCTTGTTACACTATTTCCATTGTAATACACTACCTTTATTTCAATTAATTTTGAAAATGAAGAATTTAGTAAAATAAGTTCATCATTATCAATCTGGTATTTGAGACATAAATTAGTATGAAATTTTGATGGAAGATTTCAATTTAAATCAATGAAAAGGGAGATTTGTATCACAGAACCAGAGATGGTTTCAGACTGGTTGATATCAGAAAAGTTACGCTTCTGTCAAGATAACTTTAAAAAGATTTTATATGGATTAAGTTTATTTCTTCAATCAAAATAGATACTTTAAAAGGAGTACAGAAGACAACAATCCTTTTCAGAAGAATATACGATGGCATGCTATATAAATAAAAAGTTGAGGATAGGGGATAATGGTAAAACATCTTATGGAAATAACAAGAAGCCCTATCTGATTGGTGCCATATAAAATGCAGAATAGAACAAGTATAAGAGTTGATGTAATAGGAATGAGCAGAGGGAATTTTTTCAATACTTTTCTAATATATCAGAGATCACTAACTATAGTATAGAAAAGAGTGGGAAAATAGAATTCACTATGGAACTACTTCAATCGAAAATAATAGAAATCTAAGTGCTAGAGTCATTTTTTTCTGCTTCTGATATACTCTGTAACCTACAAACCACAAAACAAACAAATCATTAAAACATGTTAATGAAAGCACAATCACCTACAAAATGAGCATGAAGAATGTGAAAAATCTGTTATTTCCTTTGCTAAGAGAACTACTTCATTCTGATAATAGCATGCTATGCTGACTAAGCCAGAGTGACCAAAATCAGGGTGGTTGTTTCTTAATAAAACAGAAAAATTTAATTTCCTATGAAAATGGTTTTACAACAATCTGAAATGGAAACTTTTTCTTATTCTTTTTTATAAATTTTAGTGAAAGCATTTTTTTCTGGTAGTAGCTGCTATAATTACTGCAATTATCATAATGCATCTTGATTAGAAAATACAAAAAAATGGGGATTAATATAACCAGATATTGTAACATGAAAATTTACTTTGAAATCATATCCTTAAAGTTTAGATGTATTCCCTCAAGTAATGACTCAGCAGAGAATATTTCCCAAGCAACTCAGTGATATCACTGAGCAAGAGAGTTTAATTTTAAATTAAACTGGTTCCACTTACAATTGGGTATTTTAATGAACATTTCAATAATATTTCTGATAAATATTTGAAAACTAAAACAAAATGTTCACTTAATTAAATATGAAGCCTTATAATAGAAAGAGAAAATATGAAGCTTTACAGTGAAAAGCAAAATGTAGTTCATGATACTCATTCTTTTCCAAGATTCAAAATGAGGCCATACATTTCTTTTATTACTGCATAAAAAAATACCAATACCTAGAACAAATCTCTAGAAATTCTTTTTTATGGTTGTATCTTCAATTCAACCAAAATCATTAAATTAAGCTGGCTACATATAAAGAGTATCATCTCCCACATTGAAATTGATAGTCACAGATGTTAACAGAGCTGTATCATATAAATTATATATTACATTTTGCACTTGTTAGAGTCAAAATTAGGTATGCTGCAAGAAAAGCAATATTTGATCAGCAGAAAGTAATAAAATGGCAAAGAAAGTCCTAGATAGAGGGGAAAAAATTTATGCCACTCTAAGTGAGATGTCAATGTTGAAACATCTCATAATTGGAGTCAATATGCTGTAAAAACATAATACACTTTCAATAACTTGGCGTTCTAACCATCATGTTTACCTTAAGAGCCATTTTCTTAGGCGAGAATAAAAAAGAAAAATAATATAATGGTATTCTAAGTAATTCTGACAGAATATGCTTTATGAAGTTATTTTTTTCTTTACAATAATATAATTCATCATCATCATCATCTCACACCTGTTATCCATGCTGGCATGGTTTGGACAGTCTGACAGGAGTTGGCTGATGAGCCAGAGGACTGTACCAAGCCCTATTGTTTGCTTTGGCTTGGTTTCTACAACTGGACACCCTTCCTAATGCCACCCACTTTACAGAGTGTACTGGGTTGGTGCCTCTAACATGACACCAGCACCAACTGGATGATCAAGTAACTTGCAAGACAAATACCCCCCTCAACTGGGAGGGAGAATAGTAATGAAGGTAGTGGCTTTATATCAGTTGGTGAGAGGTTAAAGTATAATAGAGGGATAGAGAAAGGTGTCTTGATGTAGAAGAGAAACATGGCTGCCCCATTTGGATAGCTGGCACTGATTTTGTTATGACATTTTGTATCTGAGACACCTGATGTAAACAAAAACAATGAAATCAAAGATGAAAGATGGGTAATGGGCAAATATGACATACTGCAGGAGTTTTTACTCCTTCATCAGCACCCATCCAACCCAGTAATCATTCACCAACACATTGCTTAAACAGCCATTAAATATAGTAACATTATTGGATATACCAATTGTACATATTAAACACATTTCTCTTGGCTCATTAGTATAAAAATCATTTACTCACAGGAGTGCATTATTGCCTCTCTTCTTTAATCTTTCCTACTTCTACTGTAATGGCCTCTGCTCCTTGGAACTAGTTGGACTCATGCCATCCACTCACTCAAGCATTCTTGAGGCACTCATTTCACTTCCTCACACCATCCTAAATGTGTTCAGTGCCCCAGGCTCCACACTAATCTTTATGTCTAATCTATCTTTCCTAAAACATCAGCCCACCGAAATTCCCTCCTAGCTTATCTTTTTCTAACTGGAATTGACTTATCGATTTATAAGGAACATTAATAGTAGCAATCTCAATGGTCCTGGAGGGTTTACAAAAGCTACAGCTACTTTCCCTTCTTCCAGATCCAACAAGTAGAAAATGAAAAATAATAGACAAATTATCTTTATAAAATGAGTTTTCTTTTCTAATCAAAACTAAAATGGTAGGGGTTGTACATAAAAATATAGTTATGGACACCACTTTTCTTGTCTTTTTTTTCCTTTGTTTGTTTCCTTTTGAAATCATATATAAGGGTTTGAAAGGAAAAATCAGTTTGAGAACCACTGCTTTAAAGGGAAATAATGAAATGTTTATATTTTATTCTTAACTACTTCTAATTATTGAACTGCAGCCATGCAGGACATCACTTTGAAGGGTATCAGTCATAAGTAGGAGAACAGATGTGCTTCATATGAAGACTTAAGATAAAACCATAACAGATATGACATGGAGCAGTAACAGTTGTAATGATGGAATATAACACTAAGAGTTGTGTCATCAGCATTTGCCAACTATATACAATTATGTAAAGAAAACGCATATTTCATGATCAGAATAATAAAAAGTTAGCATATACTCAAATTTGTGATAAAAGACAAACCACATTGGTTGATGAGTATTGTTTTGCATCAGTGACTACAGGAGACAATTAGTTGCTAACTTTAGTTTAATTTAGAAATCCGATACTGCATTTACCATTCTGTTTTTTTAATCTTCAGTTGCTTTTTCACCATTTTCCATGGAAACTGCACTGGAGGCCATTGTCTGTGTGCATACATACATCCATATATATCTGTGTGTGTGTGTGTGTGTGTGTGTGTGTGTGTGTGGTGATGCAAACAGGAAAAATAGAACTCAAAATATGACTGTATATGTATTTTTATTAATATTTAGCAGAAGCAACAGTGACTCAAGGGCCGAGAGTTTCATGTGTATGCCAGTGCATATATATATATATATATATATATATATATATATACACATATACATATATACATATACATATATACACATTTATTCTGAAAGAGACTAACTGCACACTTTCTTTTTCCTTCTTCCCATTCAGATTTAGATTCAACCTAACATACCCAGCTTTATATAATTACTAGCAACTCAGATTTACCAGATAATTGTTCTGGGAGAAAACTAACATACACCATAACCATTACAAATGTTCCTCAAACAATATCTTATCCACTTGTTGTGATGTAAACTCCTGTAGCATTCAGTTCTAACCTCATGTTGTGTCAATGTTTAAATATGTCATAATCTGGCCTGGTACCAGTTGCTTGCCTTTTATACTTTTATTCTGTTATTCATGTACATGCTTAATTGAAACACTGCCTATAGCCAATCTTCATTAGACAGCTATAATGACCCTGCATTTTTAGTTGCATTTCAAGTTGGAGTTTACGTAGCAAGTTAACCTGAACTATAATTGTGCATAACTATTTATGTTACATCATCGGATGTAATATTTTATGTGTGTGTGTGTGTGTGTGTATGTATATAGATGCAGGCATGGCTGTTTAGTAAGAAGTATGCTTCCCAATCATATGAACCCAGATTCAATCCCATTGTGTAGCACCTTGGGCAAGTAACATCTACATTAGCATCAGGATGACCAAAACTTTGTGAGTGAATTTGATAGAGAGGAACTGAAAGAAGCTTGTTGTATATGTGTGTGTGTGTGTGTCTCTCTCTCTCTCTCTCTCTCCATATATATATATATATATA
>NC_068982.1:131157309-131164712 GCF_001194135.2 Octopus bimaculoides
AAATGTCTGTTCCCAATGTCTGCTTTGGAAGATTTTTACAACTGGATGCCCTTCCTAATGCCAAACACTTCACACCACGGACTGGGTGATTTCATCATGACACCTGTACTAGAGAGAAAGATAGAGATGGTTATGAGTATTTTGGCATGCAAGTGTGTGTGTGTGTGTGTGTGTGTCTGTGCACATGAGTGTATGTATGTGAATATTTACATTCTTCACTTTTGCATGGAAAATGATGTTTATGACATTCCTTGTCAACAAAATCATCTCACAGCCCTATGCTTTCAAAGTCATGCAGAATAAAATTATCCCTTACTTGAAAAACAGACAAGGGTTAATGACAGGATGGGCATTGAGCTGTAAAACAATGCTTCAGTAATATGTATTCATCTATCCCATGCCAGCATCGACAAACAGATGTTGAATGAATGAATGAAGCAATCAATAAACAATTTCTGCAGAAAGTTATCTAAAAACTGGTCTGTTTATTTTACACAAACACACTCATGTTGTTTCATACGTATTACAGTATTTCATTATCTTCTCTTATAAAACTTTACAGAATTATAAACAGGAAGGAAAAGTGCCCAAAATCTATATCACAAGTAATAATGAACTGAGTACTGGTAAACAGTCTTGATATTATATGTTGATAGTTGAATTCCCAATGGTATTTGCAAACTACAAACACACACCACCCATTTCTCTCTCTCTCCCTCTCTGTATGTATGTATGTAATGTGTGTATGCTCATCTGTAAGCATGTATGTATCCATATATATATATATATATATATATATATATATATATATGTGTGTGTGTGTGTAGGTATCTGAAGCAGAAGCCTTAGTTTACAAAGTTATATAAAGCCAAACTCAACCCTCAACAAGCTGCATGCAGTTAGACAAAAGACAAAAAAAAAACCTATATAAGTATGAGCAAAGGCAATTTTAGAAGCTGACACCCATATTTTAAAAGCTGCTACCTTCAGAACTAAAGAAAGAAGGCCTACAACAGTTACTTATGGAATTTGAAAAAAATTGTGCTGTAAATTTTTCCATCAATAGTACTAAGCAATTTGAACAGTGTACTGCCACAAAATTTTGTATTCTATCAAAAACTATAAACAATTTGAATTTAAAGAAACAAAAACAGAAATAATATTGTAATAACACTATAAGAACAAGTGTAAGTTATCAATCTATAAGACAAGTATAGCACCAGATGGAAAAACTAGATATAAAAATAAAAATTAGTCAGTTTCCAACATGCTGTCCTCAAGGAAGGCCATTAG
Organism: Octopus bimaculoides; assembly: GCF_001194135.2. Lineage (NCBI taxonomy): Eukaryota > Metazoa > Mollusca > Cephalopoda > Octopoda > Octopodidae > Octopus > Octopus bimaculoides. Next base: position 131,158,603 of record NC_068982.1, read on the forward strand.
CATTGAAGTCACTACTCAGTTTATAATCTATATACCACTTATGACTGATGTCTGGCATGAAACTTAGAATAATGAAGGCGTAATCAACTTAAGGAACACTATAATAATCGTTTCAAGTTTTGGTACAAGATCGGCAATTTTAGGGTGAGAGCATCAGTTGATTGCATTGAGCCTTGGTGCTCATTGCTACTGAGTTTATCAACTTTCAAAGGATGAAAGGCAAAGTCAACCTTTTTTCCAGAATCTGAACTCAGTATATAAAGAACCAGAAGAAATGCTGCTAAGCATTTTTTTCACACACTAACAATTCTGCCAACATGCTACCCGAAAGGATATCATAATAATTATTTCTTTATTATTCTTTTTTGAGGAGAGTGCTTGAGTTTAGAGTGAATGAACTGTGAAAACGAGGTCAACCAAAGAAAAGGTGGAGGGGACAGGTGGAGGAGGAGATTGGGCGGGTTGGTTTGAGGAGAGAGGACACTCAAAACAGGGTGAGAAGGCAAGATGGTGTGAGAGTGTTTGCTGTAAGAGTAAGGCAGAACTGGCCACCCCCATTATCGGGAACAAACCCGGATTTAAAATATTGGACATTGAACAAAATAAACTGGTTTAAAATCTTAGCACAAGGCCAGTAATTTGGGGGAGGGGGTAAGTCAATTACATCAACACCAGTCCTAAACTGGTATTAATTTTATCGGCCCTGAAAGAATAAAAAGCAAAGTGACCTTGGTGGAAATTGAACTTGATAGTAATAAAATATAATGTAAAAAAATAGCATATTTTCAAATCGCTTTTTCTTATGAAACCACTTCCAAGTTAAGTAGAAACATTTGCACTATTTTTTAATAAAAATTTACACTTGATGAAAAAACTAACTTTAGACATTAAAAGAAAGAAGAAATCTGATGAAAGAATTTCCATAAAATAATTGCGTTTCCAAAGTAGACATATTAGAAGAATTATAATGCATCTACCATTAGTGAAGATTATATAATTAAAAGTGAAAACCTTACAAAATATTAATTTATAGTGTAGCAAGAAAATTTCTGACACATGAGTTATATAATCATGAATGAGGAGTCAGTGAGAGAGCGTTTAGAAAGTCATGTTATCTGTTAGAAACAGTAGCCAAATTTCCAGCAAGTTAATCCAGTAAAGGACACACAAGATATATAATTCTCAACATATCTAAAGCAGAATGGTCACAATTTGAATTGCCTTTCATAATAGGTCTGCTCAAAGTAAAAAAAAATGTATTCTGGGACTAAACAACATAAATCAATCAGTACTTTATCAAAAGAGAGAGAAGGGAAGAAGATGCAAAAAATTTTCAGAAGTTATCTAGAATTGAATTTTGCCAACACAAAATGTCAGTTTCTTGATTTAGATGCTTAAATTAGAAGTGCTGCACTCTATTAACAGTGAAATATAAGATTTAATAAAAGATATTTTGCAAAAGAAGAAAAAAATGGTGAATATGATATGCTGAATATGTAATATAAACTGGAGACAGCGATAGTGCACTTGGTGAAGCTAAAATAATGATATAAAAATCAAGCACAGTGAAATTTGAGTTATGAAATTGTTATGAGTACAAGTACAACAAGCTAAATGGAGTAGAGGAAGGATAAGGAAAATCCAGAATTAAATGAAATGGTTGAAACCAAAAAATGATTATCAAGGTCAAAGAAATAAAACACTTGAAGAAGGGATATTTTCTCACAGTCATCCAAGCGAAAAATAAAAATGTTATGAATGGAAATGATGAAGAGGTGGCCAAGGGAGGGGTTAAGAACATACATTCATGTTGCTTAGTTAATAATCTTATGCTCATTAAATTTACCATTTACAGGAATATAACTGCTTCATACATACAAAAAATAAACACCTAGAATTTCTTCAGCAACAGGCTGTGTAACTAGCCTGATGGCACAGTTTAACGGCAACTGATAACACTAACAAATGGTTGCTTTTTAACTCTTTGCTATTATAACAGGAAAAAAATGAAAACTGCTTAAGTTTCATTATTCATCTGAAGTGCTATTTTGCTTCATTGTATATTTGTTTCCCAAAGTGTTAAATTGTAACAAAAGAGTTTTCACATTTATTTATTTATTCATTCGTCTATTTATTTATTTTCTATTGATATTTCTAATCCTTTTACACAGCCTGCCCATTATAACTGACTCCTTTCATAAACATAGAGCTTCAAATTTCTAAGGGAAGAAAAATGAGATTGCATCACATTTCTGTTCTTTCTGAAGATCACCAGCAACATAAATGAGGTGAAATGGCTATAACCAGGTCAGGGTCTTTGTTTGCCAGGAGCTCCTTGCCACAGCCAGCAGCACTACTATTACTACTACTACTTTTCAGAACTGAAAAATTAGAATTTGTAAAGTACTATGTGACAATGAAATTATTCACATGTTACAAATACTAACTATGATTACAAAAGCCGCGCGTGTGTGTGTGTGTGTGTGTGTGTGTGTGTGTGTGTGTGTGTGTGTGTGTGTGTGTGTGTGTGTGTGTGTGTGAGAGAGAGAGAGAGAGAGAGAGAAAGAGAGACAGACAGAGACAGAGAAACAAAATTAGGAAAAATAATTTTCCTTCAACACCAGATATACTGTTTCTATGGATTAACAAAATAATGCAATGAATGAATTGGATGTCATTAACAGAGGTAAAAAAAAAAAAATATTTACATAGATCTAAAATGATTTGCCTTGCATTCTCTCTAAATAAGTTCAAATGAAGCTATAAATATTTTATTAGCAGACATCCAAGTATTTAAATAATTAAATAGTAAGCATGCTCTCTCTCCCTATCCCCCCTCTCTCTCATGGCAGTGAGCATATAGTTACTGTAAAACTCATAAAAGTTCCAGAGATGCCAACAATAAATGGCTTAGTATTTATAATATACAAATGGATATTCAAATGAATATGATTTTGCACCAAATATAATATCCTGGACTAATAAGAACAACAACAAAAACAATAAAAGCAATCCAGTTTTGAACTGTCAACTTCTAGGGCGGAATAACTTGACAATAGTTGTCATACAACTAATCTATGGTTACAATTGTTTGAGAAAAGTGTTTCTTTAAATGAATTAGAGCATTGGACAAAGTTCAGATATCTCATTCACACTGAGTATGAAATTATTTTGTGGTCAGAAGTTTTATAAAGAAAATTTTTTTTGTTTTGTTTTCAATAAGAAACACCTAATGAGTTTGGCCCACATTCCAACAAACTAACATTTGCAGATGTGTGGCGAGCTGGTAGAATCGTTAGCACACTGGATGAAATGTTTAGTGGTATTTTGCCCATCGCTACATTCTGAGTTCAAATTCCACCAAGGTCGATTTTGCCTTGCATCCTTCCGGGGTCAATAAAACAAGTACCTGTTGAACACTGGGGTTGATGCAATCGACTCTCCCCTCCCCCAAAATGGCTGCCCTTGTGGAAAAATTTGAAACCATCATTATTATTAAGTACTTTGAGAGAAAAGTTGGACCTAAGAAGCATCAGTTGTGGGTGCAAGAGAGACGATTGCGCCGGTATGGTCATATGGCGAGAATGGATGAGGATAGCTGTGTGAAAAAGTGCCACACCCTAGTGGTTGAGGGAACCTGTGGAAGAGGTAGACCCAGGAAGACCTGGGATGAGGTGAACATTAGGCCTCACCAAGGCAATGACTAATGACTGAGACCTTTTGAAATATGCTGTGCTTGAGAAGACCCAGCAAGCCAAGTGAGACCATAATCCATGGCCTCTGCCAGGAGTGTAGCCAGCCCACTTATGTGTACCTTTCCTTCATTGGACACTAAACTCTGCCTGCAAAGACCTGTTGAGGCAAGTGAAATCGAAATCAAACTAAATTTGACGACTTGCACCCATGCCAACCTCTCCTTCATTGGACACTAAACTCTGCTTGCGAAGACCTGTTGGGGCAAGTGAAATCGAAATCAAAATCATAATCGAATCAAATTTGATGACTGGCACCCATGCTAGTGGAGCGCAAACGGCACCTTCTGAGCATGACCATTGCCAGAGCAGCTGTCTGGCATCCGTGCCAGTGGCACATAAATAACACCATTTGAGCGTGATCGTTACCAGCGTCACCTTACTGGCACTTGTACTGGTGGCACATGAAAAAATATCCGAGCGAGGTCATTGTCAGTGCCGCTGGACTGGCTCCTGTGCAAGTACCACGTAAAAAACACCATTTTGAGCATGGCCGTTGCCAATACCGCCCGACTGGCCCTCATGCCGGTGGCACGTAAAAGCACCCACTACACTCTCAGAGTGGTTGGCGTTAGGAAGAGCATCCAGCTGTAGAAACTCTGCCAGATCAGATTGGAGCCTAGTGCAGCCATCTGGTTCGTCAGTCCTCAGTCAAATCGTCCAACCCATGCTAGCATGGAAGGCGGATGTTAAACGATGATGATGATGATGATGATGATGATGATGATGATTATTGTCATCAAGGAAGTGAGTGAAAACAACAACAGAGTGACTGGATTAAATATTTTGCAAATTTAATTATGTTCCTAGTTCAAATCTCACTTGAGGTTGATTTTTCTATTTAACCACCAAGGTTTCAAGAAAATGTATTTGAATATAGAACTAAAGTAATTTTTATTGATTACACTGCTCCTTATAAACTTGTAGTCTTCTGCCTGTTAAAGATCCTTATTTTTTATTTTTATTCTGCCTGTTAAAAATCATTAATATTTATTTTTTCACTAGAGAAATTTGTGAAATTGATTATTTAGCTAGAGTTCAGTATCAGATCACATTACTGGGTCCCCCTACTTTTATTTCTCCATATGTTCTTTTTATTTCTTTTTCAGTCAATAACAAATATTATCCATGCACAAAATATTTTGTAACAATAGAAAAAAAAATTCATTTTTCCATCATCATTTCAACAAATATGATAAATGCATGCCATGCTGAAAAGGTCTAATAAGACTGAAACATGTCTTTGATTATCTCCCATACTTGCTGAGAGAAACAAAAAATTATTAATCAAAGACTAATCTCACTGCATTATTTTATACTAGTTAGCTATTTGATGCATCCTACATTAAAGAGGGTTATTCAATAATACCAGCCATTACTCTCTCATTGCTGGATAACTTCTTCCATAACTTTCAGCTCTGGGTGTCTAATCTTCAACTTTTGTTACATCTCTTTAATTTCTTTCAATTTTGCATGTAGTCGACATAATTTTTATAGTTTCTCAGAATTCAAGTCTGTTAACTTTTATGGTTCTGTTTTTTTTCTTCTTTTTTTTCTCACGTTTATGATCATCTAGATATGTCCAATATAACACCATTCAAATGATTTTACAAATATGAATAAAGTCATTTAGTTTTGCTTGTTTTGGATCTACAGTTCTTTCCATGATATTCCAAGTGTAAAACATTCATGAATAGGTTAAGTTTTCCTTAGCTTGCTCCTCAGGTCTTTTGTCAGGTTCTATGTTTTTACAGCAAAAGAAATTGTTTCGATGACACACTGGTTTCAATTCATCTGTTAAAGTTTATTGTTAAATTAGCTGACTCGTGCATCACCTAAATGGTGATAAGAGACCTATTGAAAACATGGCTACTTCATATACACTGAATTAGAAATTGGACACCTAAGTGACTTGTGCCAACAAGCAATGGGCTGCTTGTAGGTGCATTAGCACTTGAACTCCTCAAATAACTCCTAGAATAGGAACTGTGGAATTAAAATACTATTAATATATCATTATTAGAATATAAAGTGGTGAGCTGGCAGAATCATAATGTGTCTGACAAAATGTTTAGTGGCATTTCTTCCAACTGTTTTGTTCTGAGTTCAAATACCACTGAAGTCAACTTTGCCTTTTGTCTATTCAGGGTAAAAAAATAATACAGCACATGTAGTAGAATCAATGCAGCCAACTTACCCCCTCCCCTCAAAGTCGGTGGCCTTGTGCCAAAATTAGGAAGAATTACTAGAATATATGTAGAGTAACTAAAGGACTCCACCTTCAAATTAGTGTCTGCTTTTGATTCACAGTGTAATACACTTATAAGTTATGTACAAAAGTTGATATGAATAAAGGAG
>NC_068982.1:131164827-131183031 GCF_001194135.2 Octopus bimaculoides
TATATATATATATATATATATATATATATATATGTATATATATATATGTATGTATGTGTTTGTGTGTCTATGTTTGTCCCCCCAACATCGCTTGACAACCGATGCTGGTGTGTTTACGTCCCCGTAACTTAGCGGTTTGGCAAAAGAGACCGATAGAATAAGTACTAGGCTTCCAAAGAATAAGTCCTGGGGTCGATATGCTTGACTAAAAGGTGGTGCTCCAGCATGGCCACAGTCAAAAGACTGAAACAAGTAAAAGAGTAAAAGGTTCTAATGGAGTAAAAACAAAAGGGGAAAGAAAATTTATAAAGTAATCTCAATTGTACATAATCTGCTTGGTTCTACACTTTTTCTCATAAAACATATGTATGTGGGGGTGCTAAAAAGTTCCTGGTTTTGGGTAAAAGAGAATACAGGAGGATCAGTTAATTATGATTCATTCAACATATTCTCCTCTCAGATTCACACACTTATTGCAGCGGGCTCCAGCCAGGCCTTTCATGATACCCTCAAAGTCAGGAACTTTTCAGTACACTCTCATACGTTAACTCAACCTAGTTGACTGTTTCTACTCCAAGATGAAAGTATGGAAACCAGCTTTAAAAAATATGCTCCAACAGTTCATTCTTATGTATTGTGTGTGCAGAATCATTAGAACCAGATATTATTACATTGTTATTCTTACTATTGTTATTATTCTTCTTATCATATTATTTTCTTTGCTCAGCTCCTAATGCTGGTGATGTATTATGGTGTCAGCTGTTCACAACCAGTGAACTGAGGAAACACCCTTTATTGTTCAAGCACCCTCTGGAGTATTCAAGCTGTTCCAAGTTGTGTTGTTTTCTGCAAGTGGTCAACCCATATTGCAATCCCTTATTATTATTACTATTATTCAGTAGTCTTATTTTTATTGCATGTTTTTACTGTACTACTGGGTGCAACTTTCTAGCTTGGGCATGGTTCTGTGATTTGTTTCAGTGAATTATTTTTATTGTAAGGAAAGTGCTCTATGTAAAATGCATGCAGTGTCTAGAAGTGCTATTTTCAGTATGTTATATATATTTGTAAGTCCTAGGATTTTGGTTGTCTGCCTGTTTTTTTACCATACCTTAAATACCTGTTATCGTCAGGACTGATTCTGTTTACAGGTTATTTCTACATACAGATCTTTGCATTTTGATAGTTCATTCAATTCTTTTAGAGGAACATTGTCACATATTGGGACTGATATGTTGATTAGAAGGTGGTATTATCATCCTCATTATTATTATTATTATTATTATCGAAATCGAACCAAATTCAACAACAGGCACCCATGCCAATCTTTCCTTCATTGGACACTAAACTCCACTTGCGAAGACCTGTTGAGGCAAGTGAAATCGAAACCGAACCAAATTCGATGACTGGAACCCGTGCCAGTGGAGCGCTAACAGCATCGTCCGAACGTGATCATTGCCAGAGTAGCTGTCTAGCTTCTGTGCCAGTGGCACGTAAAAAGCACTATTTGAGCGTGATCATTACCAGCGTCGCCTTACTGGCACTTGTGCCGGTCGCATGTAAAAAACACCATTTGAGCATGGCCGTTGCCAGTACCGCCTGACTGGCCCTCATGCCAGTGGCATGTAAAAGCACCCACTACACTCTCGGAGTGGTTGGCGTTAGGAAGGGCAACCAGCTGTAGAAACTCTGCCAAATCAGATTGGAGCCTGGTGCAGCCATCTGATTCGCAGTCCTCAGTCAAATTGTCCAACCCATGCTAGCATGGAAGACGGACGTTAAACGATGATGATGATGATGATGATGATGATTTAAGGTGACAAGCTAGCAGAATAGTTAGCATGGTAAGTGAAATGCATAGTGGTATTTCGTCTGCTGCTATGTTCAGAGTTCAAATTCCATCGAGGTTAACTTTGCCGTTCATCCTTTCAGGGTCAATCAATTAAGTACTAGTGAAACACTGGGGTCGATGTAATCGACTAGTCCCCTCCCCCAAAATTTCAAGGCCTTGTGCCTTCAGTAGAAAGGATTATTATTATTATCATTATAAGGCAGTGACCTGGCAGTTCGTTAGCACATCGGGTAAAATGCTTAGTGGCATTTGATCCATCTTTACATTCTGAGTTCAAATTCCGCTGAGGTCGACTTTGCTTTTCATCCTTTCTGGGTCGATGTAATCAACTAGCCTCCTTCCCGAAAATTTCAGGCTTTGTGCCTATAGTAGAAAGGATTATCATTATCATTATTATTATTATTATTATTGTTATTATTATTATCACGACAAGAGGAAGCTGGCTGAATCATTAGCACATCAGATAAAATACCTAGTAGCATTTCATCCAAATTTATGTTCTGAGTTCAAATTCCACTGAGGTCATCATTGCCTCTCGATCTTTCAGGTAAGTACTGGAGTATTTCCCTTCCCTCAAAAACTGCTGGCCCAATGCCAAAATTTGAAACCATTATTCTTATTATTACAACAACTCAAAAGCTGTTTCATATTGATTTTATTAACAGAGATGTTATCCTGGGGTTTGATGACAATAAGTCTCTTCTAATTTCAAGAATCTTTCTTAGGATTCTTTCAGAATACAGGATGACATTTTTCTGCAGGTTTACAATAAGTGTCTCAGTTCTGATATCCTTCAGTCATTTACATAGCAGTTAGGATATAGTGCCAGGTGCATTAGTTACTATAGAAGCAATTGTAACCTTTGTGTTCCACAATTTCTTCACCCCTCTGGCTAAGTCTTGATATTTCTCACTTTCTTTGATATCCATTCTATCATACAGTACAGCTAAGTCTATGATCTTACACATCTCCCCACCCTATGATCAAATCTGGTCTCCTTGCTTCAATAATATGGTCAGACTCTATGGGAGAAATTCCATAAGGTCCTGTAATTATCATTCACCATCACAGATTCTGGTTTATGGTCATAACACTTTTTTTGTCACTTCAGATCCACAAACTTAGCTAACATCCCAATGTACCCTTTTACCAACAGTCATGCCTGCAGTGATACTCATTTTTTGTCAGCTTACAGCATTCACTTAAGAGATGGTTAATAGTTTCATCTCCATTTCCAAGGAATGTTTCGTGGTTAGATCATAATCAAGTAAACCAGCAACCTCACACTCACAAGACACCAGAGAAAGGGAAGAGGGAAGAGGGAAGAGGTAAGAGAGAGAGAGAGAGAGAGAGAGAGAGAGAGAGAGAGAGAGAGAGAGAGAGAGAGAGAGAGAGAGAGACGAGAGAGAGAGAAGGAAGAAAGAGACAAATGAATGTTGTAATCTGAGAAGAGCAAAAAATGAAAGACAGTACTCAATACTATTATGTAGTGTGGAAAAATATTCAGAGACTCTCATCTCCAATCTTCAGAGGGTTGGAGATGAGAAGATTAGAGATGAGAACTCAGACCTATTTTTCCACACTAGAATGGGTTAGATGAATACATTTCATTGGAGTATTGTTTTACAGGGGGATATACTTCCTGTCCCTAATCTTTACAAATTTTTCAAGAACCGGATTACTTTATACCATGCATCATCGAAAGTGCAAAGCCAGTGGACAATTTGTTAACAAAGAACTGTCAACTAAAATCACCAGTTTTAGTGAAATGAAGGATGGAAACATCACACACGCACACACATGACAGGCTTGTAGAGTTTCTGTTTACCAAATTCATTAGCTAGAAATTGAACAACCTGAGATTATTGTAGATTTTACCTGCCCAAGGTGCAAGTATGTATAAATGAAAAACAAGTCACAGAGGGCATTCAGCCATAAATCAGCCTCAATGTAATATATTCCGTAAACCCATGGAAAAATGGAAATAAAGCTAACCAACAAATATAGGACAATGCCCGACACATTAACTATCTGTAACTTTTTCAAGCTACATAAATAAAAATACTTAAAGTTGAAGCATATAATACCATTGATTTCGTTGTTGGTCTTTCTATTAGTTTTTGTTAGCCACTGGCACCATGTCACATTTAAGTCCCAAGTGAACACTCATATACACACTTCATCAATTTTCATGTTATTTGAGAAACAGTCCTTCTATACCTACTTCTAAACATAAATACATATTTGCACATTTTTGTCTTTTTATAAAAAACTACACACACACATACAAATAATATATATATCAAACTATTAATATTCTGTTTTTGCCTCCCAACCACAAAATCTTTTATCAATATGGTAATAGTAATTTAAACAAATCCTACTGTCACAGGCAGAAAAATTTGAACCCAGTGCACTTAAATAAATGATGATTAAATGAATACATAAAAGCTATACAAACAAAAAGTAGAATATTTAAAACAATTGAATTTATATAAAACTGATACAAAAAAAAAGTATAGCAAATGCCAAACTTATTAAAAATAGAAATATATCAAATAGTTGCAGACAGTTAAATTTTAGGTTTTTTTTTATATACAACTGCACATGATTTTATTAGAGATATAGAGGTACGAGAGAAAGAGAGAGCATAGACTTTGTTTGCAACTCTTTTCTTTACAACTACACTTTGGACTAATTTCATTTTGACATATAACATTATGAATTTAGGTAATCCAGTTTAAACACTTTATCATTGGTTTCAATTAAAAGAGAAAGCTTTCACCTTTCAAAGAAACTGAAATTATTTATTTTAGTTATGATTCATCAACTCCTATCACTTGAAATGAATAAGTGTCAATTTTGATTTTTTTTTTTTTTTTAAAGGAAGATATTATTTTTTAAAGGAAGATAACTATTAATTAAGAACCAACTTATTGAAAATACCAGATAGCAAAATATATTTATCTTGGGCTTCATCTTTCTAAGTGCATCATTAAAGAATTTTCATTTCTTCTTTTTTTCCCCCAGCAGAAAAGCAATTACATGCCAATACTTACAAGAGAACAATTGCTTAAGTTGTCTGTATTTTCCAGAATAATTAATCTCATCTTTTGTATTCCTATCTATATGCCAGAAATGTATTTCTATTTAAAACCTAGAAAGTTGACATGAAAATGATTGATTGATTTAAAAAAAAACAACACTTGCTTGCTTCAAATTAAGACCAAAAGCAAAGAATTCAGTGGAAATATTGGGGAAAACAAACAAAGCTTCAAGTGAATAACGAAATAATAATAAAATATTTACAGCTTCCAATTTGGTCCCAAAGTTTACAGTGTAAGTCAATAAAAGATCTTAAAAGTCATCATCATTTTGTATGTCTATGATACCATTTCATGCTGACATAGTCAATTTGTCGTGGTTCTAAGCCAAGTCCTTGCATCCAGAATCCTACACTCAAACCTCACCACTTTTACTCATGTCATCTTTCAATCTTCTTCTGTGGACTTTTGTTTTCATTGTTTGACACTTTTCACCCAAATATTCCCCTCATGCATCATATGTCCATACTAGAGCAGTCTTCTATAATGATACTACTAATGCCGACTTTTATTGTCTGAACATACATCAAGCTCACATTGTACATCCAACAGAGCATGATTGCCTCATCTCTTTCCAACTTTTGTACACCTTCAACACTCCCTATACAAGCACCAAACAGTATGGCCTTCGCTCATTGACAGAAACTCTTTGTGCTGATAGAAGAAATTACACCCAGAACTTTTTCCATCCCATCTTTTAGCTGGTTGTTATACTTTTACCACATCCACCCATACAGCTGATTAGGGTACCTATGTAGGAGAAGCACTTCTTCAATGCACTCACTACTTGTGACTCCTGCATGTGCCTATGAAATATAAAATCCTTTTCTGTCAGCCATCCTGTTATCTTAAATGCACCCTTTGTATACCCATTGCTTGCTTTAGGTACATATTATAGAGTTCCTACCAACTCCTTTGCTATTGCTTCTCAATTAATAGGAGTGTTCGGTTCGCTGAGACTTTTGTCGTCTCTTAATTGAACTTTAGGCCAACCGATTACCCTATGTGTGTGTGTGTGTGCGTGTGTGTGTGCACGTATGTCAGTATGTGTGTATGTATATATGTATGTATGTATATTGTGAAGGTGTGCAGCCTAGTGGTTAGAGTATTCAGCTCATGATTGTAAGGTCATGAGTTCAATTCTTGACAGCATATTCTGTCCTTAAGCAAGACATTAGAACTACGTTAATCGTATGCATATCTGTGGAGAGCTCAGCCATTTGCACGTTAATTTCATGAGCTGGATCAACTGGAACCCTCACTGTCGTAATTGATGGAGTGCCTTGAAGTGGGACTGAATCTGAAACTACAACTCAAAAGAAACCGGAATTTTGCAATATTATTTTATTTACTTAGTTTTACATGTTTACACTTTTATCGCCATCAAATTAATCTCCATTTGAAGCAATGCATTGGCCCAGATGCATTTTTCTAATGTTCAAAGCAGTCCTTGAACTCTTATGAAGTGATGCCTTTTAATGCCTTCATTGTTTTTTTCTTCATTTCTTCCACATCTGCAAATTCTGTAGCACCAGCTTTCATCACCAGTGTTGTACCTTTGAAAAAAGGTCTGGATGAACTTCCAACTGTTCTTTCAGTTCACGAAATGCATTCAGTTATGACTGCTTTTGATCTACTGTGAGCAAGTGAGGCACAAATTTTGCTGTAACTCTTTTCATTCACAATTCCTCACCTAAAATTCATTGGCAGGTGCTCCATGTCACACCAATCATATCAACAAGTTTGTTAATTGTTCAGCGATGGCCCTCCAAGATCAGTTCATTCGTTTGAGAGGTTGACGGTTGCCCAGAATGAGGTTGGTCTTCAAGAGACAAGTGACCATTCCTAAAGTGTGAAAACCACTCGTAAACTTGTATTTTGCTCATGACAGCATCCTTGTAAGCTATTTGAATTTTTCCCAGCACAAAACAGAATTTCACAGAAGCATGCTGTTCCTTTGTTTCAGCCATCGCAAAAATCAACAAACAGGGAAGAAGCAATGCAAAACAAAGACACACCAAGTGGCAGTACAACATCACCCAATGAAGCCAGTTGGCAAACTGATGCCTGAGGGTTGCATCAAGTGGCTGCTAAAGGCAGAAGCCAGAACTACAATGAGCTTGTCCAACAGAGAATGTTTCCAGTTATTTTTGGGTACCTCCTTGTATATGGTCGCAAAGCTTCAGAGTAAACAACCTGAAGGAAAACAATCACTAACCATAGTTCATCATGAGCTGTTATGAAGCTAATTCACAGGATCAATTTATAGCTGAAAGTAAATTTAAGCTACTATATAATCAAAAAAGATCCCTCATTACAACTGATGACTGTGTACAGAGATATAAGGTGACATATTCTTTCTTGATGTATCTGTAGTCACAAGAAAAACCTTCCTAATAAACCAACAGCTGGCTGAAGTTAGAGAACAAGGAAAAATCACTGTTGCAGTTGCATCCTTATGCATTACTGTCACTATGGTTGTTGCATAGTTACAAAGTAAACTTCTTAAGCACATAGCCACATCTAGACCTATACACACACACACACACCTTGAAATAATCACATAAATATCATACTAGTGTATATAAAAAACAATTTGAAATTTTTCTTCTTGTTACCATTATATATTCAACTCACTTTATGTATTCCTTTGTCCTTTCTTTATATTATGAATTGTAAATCTCATTCTCTGTAAAAAGAAGGTAGTCTTTGACCAGATTATTTTATTTCTAAGATAGAAAGATCAGTTAAACATTCTATGTATGAATATCAATATAGACCTTATACATCTTCATTATGTGGGCTTTTGTGCAGAAGTATACTGTAAATAATTATATGCATTCAAAGCAAATCCTATTACTACTATGATAGTAATCTGCATATATTAAACCTAGAAGATATGAAATTAACTCCTTATCATTGCTTTAACGCCCAGATTTCCTTTATAGATATGTATTCATCTGAAAAATTTTGGTGGGGAAATTTATATTTTAACTTCTGAGAAACTGGAGGACAAGTGAAATCGGGAGAAATCAAAAAGAATATGAAGTACTACATAGATAAATGTGTGAGACACTTGGATTAGTGATCTATGGTAGTCATAAATAAGGTATGTTACTATAGCTGCTTTAGTCTGCTTAGCTGAAAATATAGGTGTCACTCACATTTCATACCAGAATGGTTAGTAGTAATAAGGAGAGCCAGTTCTTAAGATATTTGCCTCACCATTAGAAAATTTATACTTTTCAAATGTTAACCTGTCCATCATACTGTCACAGAAAAATGGATATGGAAAATAAATAATACATTAAAAATACACTTAGCAAATAAACTGATCAACAATGTGAAGTCCAAATGCCATAGAAGTTCACTGGTGGCTTGAATATTAATTGATCTAGTGTAAATGCAGTCAGCTGAAGCAAAAATAATTAAAACTAGTGACAATACAACACAATGTAGTTTTCTATTTGAACAAGCAGATATATGTTATATGGTTTCCAAGGAAGCAAGCACCAAACATAACCTGCCATAGGTCAAGTGATCGATGTAAAAAGATGAAGATAACTTCAAACCGTAGAAAGCAAAAGGTCACTATCTATGAGTGTACAAGTAAATTGCATTTGAAGAATGGAATGTATGAAATGGAAGAATGAAGGAGACAATGATGGCCAAGGTGCCCAGAGGAAGTTAGGTAACTGCTTCACAATTAACACCACACAAATGTTTCCTAACAATATTCTTAACAACTTCTATCCAAAATATATTTTTTAGCAAGCCAGTAAGGCTTTATCATTAGTATCCAAAATCCAAAGTAGGTATGTGTATTTATCAATGTAGCCATTACCTTTAACATGAAAGCTCAACTTCAAAATCAGTTGTTATTACAACTAAAGAGAACTTCCATTTGTAATAGAAAATAGTTTGTGTGTGCATGAGTGTGTGTGTGTGTGTGTGTGTGTGTGTGTGTGTGAGAGAGAGAGGCAGTGTGTGTGTGTGTGTGTGTAAAATAAATGAAGTTTTGACTGCTTGGAAATGCATATCTGTTATATTTAGCTTTACATACACATTATATTAGAGATATCATATGGAAATTTATGCAAAGAATGTTATCCTCATCACAGGCAATACCCCTGCAAGTTTTTCTATACTGATCTTGGACTATAATCAATTTCTAATAAATTATAGATTGTTAGTTCTACAAAAGCAGAAAGGAAAATGCTGGGATTTTACAATAATAATCTTTTAACTCTAAATTCTTTATATCTTAGTCTGCACTTTTATTTACAATAAAAATTCTCTTTTACACCTCCATTTTCATAACTTCATCAAGTATACAATATATATATTATACAACATTCATTTTAGAACTATATGCCAATAATCTGCCAAAAATCTAAAAAGATATAGTAATATATTGATTAGTTTCATTAGTGATGAACAAAGTTTACATTTGGCAATGGTTTGCAGAGTTGAAGTTGAGAAGAAGAAAAAAAATGGTTTTCTCATGGTCCCTGCTTCATTACATCCAATCTCAGATACTTGCAGTTGCCAAGCAGTCTATCACATGATTTCTGATTGACTACCATGGTAAGTTCTTGTTTTATATCCTAGGAACATCCTAAGCCACCATTGGCAGTGGTTGCTACTAGACACCAATAGTGCTTGTGCTTTGGCAAGCTAGTTTACTCATCTCTAATGGTCTAGAATTAGAGTCTATTTCTGTATAGCTATCCTGATAAGAAAGGTAAGCCCAGAACATAAGATTATTGACTGTCTCGATATAAGAAGAAGCAAAACAGAAAATAGAGAAAATGGTAATCAGATATTAGCTTTAAATTGTACTAAGATTCAGAATCTCCCAATCAAATATATCAATTTTACAAATTAGTTCCTACACAACAATGGTCAATCAAATGAACCAAGTGATTTCAATAATAACATTTACTCATTTGTTGATCATTTCAGTTCAATTAGATATTAGCAACCACTAAAACATCATCTATACAATACACCATTTGGCTTGAAAACATTACTGTCAGTCGGACATCTAGTCAATCGAAATATTCAATCTATTCATATTTTAATAAAACATAGGAAATAGTGAACGAAATTTAAAAGAAAACAAAAATGATCTATAACCAATTAGCATACTGCTGATAGTTCATCAGAAATGGATACTAAGTTACCATTATGTAGGTCTATCGTAGTATCAAAATGACAAGAATCTTTCAAGAAATTATTCTTCTTTTTTAAATAAAAATTCTAGGAATTTCCATTTGTCAAAAGAAAAACCAAGCTATTATCCCATTTGAGACTTCCTGGCAAATATCAACAACAACTGTTTTAAATCCCTAATGGAGTGGGTTTTAAATTTTTTTTTCTATTTTATTTCTCTGACTATTTTTCAATAGAAGTATCACAGACAAACCCACCCATGAAAATCTTTTCTTAAAAGATTATAATTTTTGTTGCTTTTTTTTTAATCTTTCAAAATTTAAAATATCAGTTTCCCAAGTTTTCTTTTTTCTTTTCTTTTAATCTGAATACATGAGTTAAATAGAAAAATCACTTATCTTTATCAAAGATGAGAAAAATAAAATGTTATAAAAGCAAGCAAGATGGTAAAAATTATAAAGAAAACTGTATTTGAATCAGTTTAAGAAAATAAAATGATCAAATATTTAATTATAAAGCATTAACTGCAGAGTCAGATTTTCAGGTTATTAATAAGAGATGCCTGTTTCTAATTGAGTCATGAAAACCAGAATTAATTAAAGTGTTGTTTTTAACAAGCTTTGTTAAACTATTATTCTCTATAATGATAGACAGTAAGGGAAATCAGATATATGAGGTCTAAGAGAGAAAATGTACATTCCATTATTTTAAGATCAAAAGCTAAAAGTTCAAAACTGACAGATGTCAATTTTGTTTCGACATTTAGCTGTCAATACTGAAATAGTTAGATGTCAAAATATCACCACCTTTTTTTCTGGTTTTTGCATAGTTAATTAAATTTGCTTAAAAAAAAAGTGGGTAGGATAGCAAGATATTCTACTTGATAACACCAGTAATACATAAAACAAAGCTAATAATCAATCAATCATCAACTGTGAAATTTTTTTTTAATTTATACTTAATATAATTGATAATTAATGGTGAATAAATTAATAGCACAGATCATTAGGAAATTGGCAATTTTGCCCACTGTTCTTCATGATTACCTTTATGATTACCTTCAATTAATGAGAACAATATGTTATCTATAGAAGAAAGAAAGGAAAAAAACTATCTGAATTAAGTTACCACCTCAAAGTTAAATGGAAAATTACTATGAATAATAATCCTTTCTGCTATATAACCATATGGCCTGAAGGAAGCAGATAGTTCATAACATTGATCCTAATTCTCAAGTGGTATTTTATTCCATCAACCCCGAGGGAATGAAAGACAAAGCTGTCTGCAGCAACATTTGTACTCAGAATGTAAAGAACCAAAAGAAATGCTGCAAAGTATTTTGACCTACATGCAAATGATTCTGCCAGCTTGCCACCATAATCATCATCATTTAATGTCCACTTTCCATGCTGGCATGGGTTGGATGGTTTGACAGGGACTGCTCAGCTGGAGGGCTGCCCAGGCCCCATAATAATAATAAATGTTTTTAAGGCAAAAATAAAACTTAAGATTTTATAAATGTAGCACCTACAGTGAGGCTTTGAAGAAAGAAAATCTGCAAGTGACATTTGTCATTGTTCATTGAAAGAGGCTGCCGGATGGCTGCTACATTTTTGTAACAGCTTATGTAAACTGGAGTATATTCAGAAATCCTGCAGGATCTTTGCAGCAGAAGTTAAGCAGGTAATCCTTATGTACTCTAACATTATGCTACAATTTAAAATCCCAATACAAGGCACAATTCATGTAGTACCATTTTCCTTATTATTTCTGGGTAATATTCAGCTTGAATAAATGGTTCCTAAACAATACTTGTCTCTTTACTCTTACCCAATGAGTTTTGTTTTCAGCTTTGAAAATAAATGGTATACATTCCAGTATTGTAAATAATTGAAGATAAATTACAAGCACATTAGTCTTTATGTTTTAATTGCTTCAATCATTAGACTGGAGCTGAACAAACTTACCCTAGTATTTAATTTTAAGTTTAGTACTTATTCTATCAGTCTTGTGTCAAACCACTAGATTCATGGAGACATAAACAAACCAACACCACTTGTCAAATGGTGGTGAAGAAATCACAAAAATACACACACACACATATATAAGGGCTTCGACACAGTTTCTGCCTACCAAATTCACCCACAAGGCATTGATCAGCTTGGGGTAACAGTAGAAGACACTTGCCCAAGGTTCCACACAGTGGGACTGAATCCAAAACCATGTTACAACGCAAGCTTCTTAACCACACAGCCATGTTGAATGTATGTTTAAACTATATTTGAAAGAGAATCAAGCGTAATTGAGCAGCAAAGATCAAATATAGGTTCCTACATATAAAACTGCATATATAATTAAACACACACAATCTTCCTTTTATGTCCACTTTCCATACTGGAATGAGTTGGATGGGTCATTACAGTCCAATATCTTTATTTGGTGCTATGGCCTTCCTAAATGAGATGCAGGACCACATCTCATTCATGTTCTACATGCTTTTTAGATTCCCTTGTTAAGACTGCTCAATTGACAGAATGTACTGGGGAAATTTTATCACCATACCAGAACCAGTGAAGTAGCTTTGAATGCCACAAGACTAAAGAGTCCTTACTATCCTACATTGTTTCTATTCATCAAGGTAAGGTGATCGAAGGGCAAATTGAACAGCTTATATATATATATGGTGGTTGTCTACTCCTTATGCAGAGTTTGACCACTTCCTGTACCTACACCTTAGAACCAGCATGGCATCTGATGTGGCTTTTTAAACCAGAGAAGGTTTTGAAAAGACACCCACATAGATTGCATATCTGATTTGGACCACCAAGAGCTGCAGTTAAGTTCTGATCTTTGTGGATCTTAAAATGCCTTTTGAGGCCTTCGTTAGATTTGCAGACCTTCCAGCATATATTGCATTGAAAGGTGTGCACAGACATATAGGCAGAATATATACCGTCATTGGTACTCCTACTACCATCAACCCTGCTGCAGCTGATGATATTTTCTACTGTAACAATAAATGTAGAGATGAGACTGAACATAAATCCTTCCATCAAAGCCAATGGAAATATTTCTTTGTTTTCACCTATTGATGAGTATTTTACCCAAAACAAAGTAATTACAGTATACTTAAGGTAACAAAGTAATTATTAAATTATCCTTAAGGTAACACAATATCTTGTTACTTTGATATTTATACATTCTTTTGAATTGTAAAAAGATTTCCAAACAAATTCTATTTTCATACATACATGACATGGATATGTCTGTATGATTAAGAAGTTTGCTTCCCAACCACATTGAAAAGTAGATAATACAATAATTTACTGGAAGTCTGGAGAAATACCATAATTTAAGGTTGGAAAACACCCTGAAGAGGGGTAGGGTCCACTAAGTTGATAAATGTCTCTTGACATTTCTTAGATGCCATGGCATTAACAGCTTGGATTAAAAGAACAAAACATAAAATATTGAAACAATGCTGTATATGGATATGAACATAAGAAAATCAATATATATGAAACACAGAAACACAGACATAGTTAAATATTACATACATATACACAAGTAGTCAATATTTCAAGATAATTGAGATGAGCTTGATAATATATTAAAATGAAGTTGGTGATGACTACTATCATACTATTAGATTTACACAGGTGGGATCAGATTTCAGCAAAATGATTACTATTGCAACACTACATTTACACAGATGTGGTCATATTTTCATATCTTCTAATTCATATCTTATACATACATAAACATATATGTGTGTGTGCGTGTCTGGATACACACACACACACATACAAATATGTATATATGTGAATGTGTATATATGCAAGTATCCATGTATATACATACACACACACACACACATATATAAGTGCACGTATTTACCTGTACAAATGCTTATGAGTATATATAGGATTTTGTAAGTGATTTTAATTCTTTAAAAACCACCCATATTTCTGAGTGTTTTAAAAGAAGGAAAATACATAAAATCATCTGAAATAATGTTCTATTTCCTGATATTAGCTCACAATCAACATATAAAGATTAATAGAGGTAGATTGGTGATACCAGAATTACTATACTCATCATGGAAAGCAATAACGGAGCAAAATTAATTGCAATTAAACTAATACAATGAAGAACAATGCATATACTATATTACTGAATTAGAATAAGCATTATAATACTTCTGGTGGGTATTGGGTTTTTTGGGGAATTTTTTTTTATAACTATGGAAACTAACTGAACCTAGCTTCAATATTCCCAAATACCTCACTCTCACTCTTTCTCTCTCTCAGCAGTGAATTCGCAGAGCTGTTAGAATACTGGATAGAATGCTTCCAGATATTTGCTCGGGTTTTCCAAATTCCACTGGGGCTAACTTCAGCCCTTACACATGGTCAATAAAGCGAAGGATACCAGACCAGGGTGGTGAATTGATAGAATTAGACATTTAGTCAAACAAACCACCACCCACTATATTACATGTAGTGAAGCAGTGGCAGGGTGGAGATACAAACACACACACACACACACAATACATCAGTGGTTCTTAACCATTTTTATTCTTTTGTAGTGTCCCTTTTAAAATATTGTTATGCCTAGCATCCACCTAAGTGATGAGTGAGGTGTCACAACTAAACTAACTTAAACAGGGATGATGATTTATAAATATTACTCAAAAAATGGATTGTATAATCTTTTAACAGTGAAATCATAAAAAATTAAGAAAGACATAGATAGTAAATTTACTTTACAAACTGCAAGTTAATTATGTTTCTGTGCCTGATGAGATCTAGCTAAACTATCTATATCAGGCCGAGCAACTGTGTAGATTCTACATAGTTCCTCGACCTGCTAGAAATAGCAGCACTACTTATCATTTTATTTTAATAACCATATAACCATTTATCCTGTATGATATAATGATTACCATAGGTAAAATTTAGTATGTTAATTATGTTACCTCACTAACACTCTCACTGCCTCTAAAACCTAACCTTTCAACATGCCCAGTAGCACCTTGGGGTGGTACCTCACTTTTGAGAAGCTCTGTATTATATTACACACACACACACACAAAATGAGCTTTGAGTCAGTTTCCAGCTAGCAAATTCACTCACAAGGCATTGGTCAGCATAGGGTGATAGTAGAAGACATTTGCTCAAAGTGTGGCACAAAACGTTTGCCAAATAAGCTTCTTAACCACATGGCCATACATATTTTACACATGCACATATACCTGTATGTGTGTGTGAGAGAGAGAGAGAGAGAGAGAGAGAGAGAGAGAGAATATCTAAGTGCATCGTTCTATTTTTAAGAGATGAGGAATTATGTACATAATTTACATTTGACGGATATTTGTCCTCGTCTTGTTTGTTGTTAACACAACATTTTGGCTGATATACCCTCCAGCCTTCTTCGGGTGTCTTGGGGAAATTTCGAACCTGGGTTCTCATTCCAAAGGTATTTTTTGATGTTGTTATTATTATTATTATTATTATTATTATTGTTGTTGTTGTTGTTCAGGTCACTGCTTGGAATCGAACTCGGAATCTTGGGGTTAACAACAAACAAGATGAGGACAAATATCCGTCGAATGTAAATAATCTAAGTGCATCTACTAGTACTCCTTTGCAGGTTCACCATGCATTTATAATAAGGGGTAACTGCAAAATACTATACTACACACTACAAAACAAAGATACAAAAATACTAGATTATAGATAATAGTTACATACCCTATAAAATTCCCCTCAAAAATAGAAGATAATCATAACTTTTTTATATTATTTATATTTGACGGATATTATATTATTTATATTATTTACATTTGACAGATAATTGTCAAATGTAAATAATGTACATAATTCCTCATCTCTTAAATATAGAACTACTTTTTTATAGTAACATGGGTTGAGTAGGTTTCACCACTTGTTGCAGTCATGTCATCTCCTTCATACTTTTCAGTATCCTGGGATCAAGCTTCACATCTTCCCATAATTTTTTCAGTCTTCCACTTGAATTGCCTGGCTCTCATGTATCAATTGTTATATTTCATATGTGCACTACATATCCCAATAAGTGTAGTCATCTCCTCGTCTCCTTTACCTACATCAGATCCCTTTTAACCCAATCTTTCTCTCAATTCAATTGTGCTATGTCATTCATGCATGATGCCATTACACAACCAGCCAAGCATGCTTCACTCATTTCATAGCAGCCTTTACACAATCTCACCATTCAATGCCCAACCTTCACTACCATGCAATACCACACTTTGTGCACAAGCTTCTAACAATTAGCCTTTAACTCAAAAGCAGACTTCTTTGTTCTCAACAGAAATAATAGAGCATTGAACTTTCCCTACTCTGACTACAATGCTTTAGTAATATTCCACTCTAACACTGGATAAAGTGAATTATGTAAAAGAAATTATCTATTACATGGGAAATGTCTTAGCTTAAAAAACATGTACATTTCATAGTTGCTCATACTGCTTGTTATTCTTTTGCATTTTCCATATACAAAATTTTTCTTCTCTTTCAGCTTGTATATGATTTTAATGTATCTCTTGTGTACACACACTTTAACACTGGGTACACAGTTTAAAACTCCTATCTACATCATTGTTGTACATCAAGCATGGCCACTTCCCTGATGTCAATGGAGTTATGTGTTCTTTCTTGCTAACTAAAACTTTTGTCTTTGCTAAGTTTACATTTAGATCTTTTGGTCTTGGGCTCTGCTCCCATATTTGGAAATTAACCTATCATTTCATTAAAAAAATTTTTTTTTTTTTTGATTCTGCTTATGCAAACTAGATTCTCAGTATACATTAAGATCCCACAGTTACCCAATGTAGAAGGGACTGCAAACCAAGCCCTGATGGATACCCATCTTCATATTAAATTTCTTGCTGAACATATTGACAGATCTTACCTAGCTGACACCATCTCTATACATGGCTTTCACAAGTTATTCACGAAGAAGAAAAGGATATCAGTGGTTTCTCCTCTCTGCACAAATTGAAATTTCATCTCATTGAAGCTAATCTTTTTCCTAATTACCTCAGCTATATAATATTTCTAGAAGTTAATTTTAAATTGTATTTCTTAATGTTGATTTCAGTGATTCAGTTATCCTTGAAATGTTTGTCACAAAATACACTTTGCATTTGTGGCATTACTACTGTATTTGTATGTCAACTATTTCTGTGGCATGGTTTATAAAAGCAGTAACACAATGTTTTACATACTTTTGAATTTCCACTGATGAAGACAACATACTTCTCTGAATGTTTGACTACGATCATATGCAGGGGATAGTGTGATTTTATTTTCAATCAACTTTTCACACCATCTTGACCAGCAGTTGCCCTTGCATGCAATCTCCCCAACCAAGCCACTTATGTTTTATCTAAGGCAGGGGTGGAGAAACCCCAGCCCACAGGTGCAACTGCGCCTGTGAGCCCATTTTATTGCGCCCACAGGCTGGTATATTTTATAAAATTTATACAATATTCATATGCTTATTTGCAACAAAAGTCACGTTTCTACTACGACTTAAAATGGTTAAACTTGAACAGAAAATTGTCCGGCAATTGCCATTTGAATGGAAATTTTGTTTTCACTATAAAACACATATTGCAAGGTTTGTACCACCCCCTTGAGACCCAACTACACTCTAACAGAAAAATATAGAATACTTCATATGTAATATAAACGTCCTAAATTCAGTGGTGGCATTAATGAAGATGTTACACATTAATTTCATGTCTTAAACTTATCGTTATTAATGTATCTTGAATTATACATAGATATATCATGATTTTCACAGATATAAGAGTGAACTTGTGATCTGCCCGCATACTAATTTTTTGCCCACCATGCTAAAAAGTTTCCCCACCCCTGATCTAAGGAAAGGGCTGCCTAATTGTAACAGTACAGTTTGATACCTGTATTGTTGCTGGAGGAGATGTCCTCCTGGGGCTATAAACAATAGTAGCATCGTCCCTTATGGGACAGCCACATTTAGTTGGCAAATATACTTATATATATA
>NC_068982.1:131183041-131183479 GCF_001194135.2 Octopus bimaculoides
ATATATATATATATATATATATATATATATACAAACACATACATATATATCACAACCACATAAACTTTCACTTTAAATCTTTTTCTTATAGCTTAGACAGAAGGAAGAGCAGCACCATACTTGGCACTCCATGACTTCGCAGGAGGAAATATTTCTCAGACAGGCTATGGGTACTTGCAATAGAGCGGACACCCTTAAATACAGCCAAGCAGCAGTGGGTGACATTAAAATAGGCAGCATTAAATGTACTACTCCAAAAGGGAATGGACCAACATTACAGACTTTCATACAGTTTATTGACTTTCAAATTCCTTCCACAAGGATTTTCTCAATCCAATAATATGATAGAAAAGCCCAAGATGCAGTACAGTCACACAGAACTCTGCCTCTGTCTGTCTGTCTCTCTCTCTGTCTATATATATATATATATATATATAT
>NC_068982.1:131184343-131185361 GCF_001194135.2 Octopus bimaculoides
AGCAACTTCTTCCTGGTTGGAAACCATGTTGGGTGTCAAGCAGCAAGTCATTTTCTTCAAGGAAGGCGATTAGTTTTCTTCTGAATATTCGTTCCATGACCTTGCTGATGTGCGCGGTCAGAGAGATAGGTCTGTAGTTCTTGGCCCCCGCTCTGCTACCTCCTCTATGAATAGGGCATATTATAGCCTCCTTCAGTTTTCTTGGAAGTTTGCCAGTTGCAAGGAAGCTCTGAAAGAGGGACTGCAGTGGTCTTGCTAGGACTCACTTACATACTTTTAGAAGGATTGCTGGGAATCCATCAGAGCCAGTAGCTGACCTTGGGTTCATTTCATATATAGCCCTTATTACATCGTCTTCCTTTTATTGATGTAATTGATCATCACTGTCTCTGTTTTTATATCTGCAGTGGTAAAAAAGTAAGTTGGATTGCTGACTTGCAAGTGTCCTAAGGGTGGAGTGAAAATACATTTGAAATGTTCATTTAGTATTTCACTTATTCTCATTGGGTTTCCTGTGAGTGTACCATCATTTTTGAGGCATGGCCCTATCCTGCAGTGCAGGACAAGTTATTATGGCATATCTTTCTCGCCTACGCACTAAGGAATAGAGACTTAATATCTTGAGTCTTTCCCAGTGGCTTATATGCTGCATAGAGGCTATCTTTTTCATGTAGCTTCGTTGAAATATATATATATATATATATATATATATATATGCATACACACACACACACATACATATATATATATATATATGGCAAACTTCCAAGAAAACTGAAGGAGGCTATAATATGCCCTATTCATAGAGGAGGTAGCAGAGCGGGAGCCAAGATAAATATATATGTGCATACATATATATATACTCATATATATATGTATACACATACATATATATATGCATACATATATATATGCATACATATATATATATACATACATATATATATATACATACATATATATATATACATACATATATATACATACATATATATATATACATACATATATATATATG
>NC_068982.1:131185371-131193316 GCF_001194135.2 Octopus bimaculoides
TCCAACCAGGAAGAAGTTGCTTGACTCAGCTCTTACAATACTATGACTGGGTGCTGAAACAGCTGCTCAACCACTCAAATATGGAAGTGATATATCTCGACTTTGCAAAGGTCTTTGATAAAATCTATCAGGAAATGATATGTCACAAACTGCATGATCTGTATCCCACTTGAACAAAAAGTTATTATTGTTGGTGTCATTTTCGCTTGGACTTTCCTGTGTCTCCTGTTTCTAAAGAAGAGCTTTGCTTGAAATGTAAAACTCCCTTTCTTTCCTTCTCTGAGCATCTTATCAATACTTTGCATGTATCACGTCCTTGCATTGTTGTTTTTTTTCTTGTTGTTCTCTTTTTCTCAGTTATTTTTTTTTCAATTAACTATATATCTATATATTATACAAAATATGGGGGTTTAGTTCACAAATGACTATATCATTGTTAAATTCCGCTATATTGGAAGTCTGCAATGTGTGTGTGTGTGTGTGTATATATATATATATATATATATATACACACACACACACACACACATACAGATACATACATATACATCATCATCATCATCGTTTAACGTCCGCTTTCCATGCTAGCATGGGTTGGACGATTAGACTGAGGACTGGCGAACCAGATGGCTGCACCAGGCTCCAATCTGATTTGGCAGAGTTTCTACAGCTGGATGCCCTTCCTAACGCCAACCACTCCGACAGTGTAGTGGGTGCATTTACGTGCCATCAGCACAAGGGCCAGTCAGGCAGTACTGGCAACGGCCACAACCAAATGGTGATTTTTACGTACCACCTGCACACGAGCCAGTCCTGCAGCACTGGCAACAACCTTGCTATATACACACACACACATATACAGAGTATTGAAAGCAATCTCTTGGATTCTAAGTCACAGCTACAGAGGTATATATACTCACACTCAGCTGGAACTCAGATAACATTAATAACCAAATGCACTTTTTTCTTTGACAAAATGGTATAATCAAAATATGATGTGTGTGTGTGTGTGTGTGTGTGTGTGTATGTATATATATGTATATGTGCCTACATTGAAAAAAATTAGTTTGTGAGTATATTCACGGACTATATTTGAACACTCACTTTTTTTTTTTTTGTTTTTAATAGTTTTACTGCAACAATTCAATAAGATTTTTAGGATACCAAGGTAAGAATATAAATTCAGAAATTCAGATATAAACTATATTACACATGGGGGATGGGGTAGAATTGAACAATTTGTTCTAGATATCTCTTATTTCTATTTCCTGAGCAGAAAGAAAAAAGAAGAAAATGATTTTTTTTTAAACAAAATATTCAATACATTTATCTAATATAAATGAAGAAAAATGAAATGTAGATAAAAATCAATAGGCAACTTATTCTACTTGACATAAATATAAAGATTGAAACAGCAATAATTCTAGTCTAAACTTAGCAATAATGCTAAAACTATTTTGGAACTGCTTCACTTATATCTTGACTTATTTGCATTTTAAGTAAATAAAAAGTAAAATAAAATAAAGTTTTTAAAAAATTTATTTGTTTATTCCCACCCCGTAGCTGAACTTAGTTCTGTTTGCAACATTTCTATAATCTAGGTCCTATATTACTGTGATAAAGTGTTCTTGTTGAAGTTTTGTTTCTTGTTTTTCTCATTCCTTTGTGTCTACAGGCACTATATATCTTTATTCATAATATATTTTCATGTCAAAATTTATGAAGAAATCTAATAAGATACTGGCAAATAATAATACTAGAATAAAACTGAGGCAACCTAGAGTCAATACTAATATGTAAAAGTAACGTTACTATCTAAAATAAGATCATTTAAGATTTATCAAAACCTGATCAACATTCAAAAAATGCAAGTTATGTGTTTGTTAAGTGCAGATCTGGAGATCTTCACCTAACAAATATGTAGTTTATGTAGTGAGATATGTTTTTTTTTTTTTTATATTCCTTTACACATTTTCTCTTTACATCTAACAGAAGATATGATTTGGTAAAGTTAGTAGCAAGCTGTGTTAAATGCTTAACAAAATTTTTAAAAAATTTAAAAAAGAGTTGACTATATTCTCAAAATCAGAAATGATTTCACTAAAGTTAAATATATTGATTAGGAAATAAAAATACATAGGTTTATGCTAACAGTATTCTCTTTGGTCAAGTATGAAAGGATGAAACTTTGAATAGTTCCAACTATTTAGCCATCGTCAGCAGCAGTATAGCATTCAAAATTGCTTGCTGGTTGTGTAGCGACTAGTTACTATATAGAAATATTCATAGAAACAATTGAGTGGCAACAGGAAATGAGACTAATTAATAATATAATTATAGAGAGATACTGACTGTGTATTTAATTAATAAATATAAAGGTAGTTTTGATTATTTTCTATGTTTTCCTCATCTGGATAACCACTGAAGGATTAAATGCGCTTAACATTTTTTTTTTCTTTTTGAACATTTCTCTATAATAACCTAGTTATTGCACTGCCAACGAGCAAAGGCTATATTTCCTCGGATGATAGCTAAGATTCCAGAAATGTTAGAGGTTGTGTCTCTTGCTTATTTGGCTAGAGATTGATAACCCCTAATATTTATGTCTTAATCACTTTTCTATGCTTATTTCTGTGGTTGAGAACACAATAAATAATTAAACATGCTTTTTTAATTACATATATATTTTCACAGAGTCAATGACCTTTTATGATTAAATTTACAATATCTAGTTTACCACCTAATTTATGCTAAAACTGACAGTCTTTGATCTGTCTGCAGTAGTGCTTATGTACTAGTTTTACTAGTATCAATTAAACTAATTATACTGCTGCTGTCTTTACAAAATTGGTCTCTGTCCAGCTAATGAATCCTTTTTGCTTTTTGGTGGGGAAATCAATATGCCATGTGGCAATGATGGCCAAACTTAGTCAGTGAGGTGCTTGCGACTCTCAACATAATACTGGGTTTTGGTGCTTTTTTACCTAAAACACTATACTCTAAGATGCAGGAATAGACAATATAGAATATGTACCTCTTTTACTTGCTTCAGTCATTAGACTAAGGCCATGCTGGAGCATTGCCTTTTAGGGTTGGTTGAACAAATCAACCTCCTTTAATTATTCTGTTAAACTTTTTTTTTTTTACCTAACTGCTAAGTTACAGGATGTAAACAAAACAACACTGGTTATCAAGCAGTGGGACAACAAGCCCAAACCTAAACACAAACATGCATATACATCCACACATTTACTTACATATATATACATAGATACCTATAAGCATACATATATAGATGCGTCCACACATGCTTACTACATGTATACATACACACCCACAACACATGCACACACGCACAGTGATGGATTTCTGTCAACTAAATTTACTCATAAAGCATTGCCTAGAAACAAACTCCTTACCCACATAGTCATGTCTGTACCTATATATTAATCTTAATTATAATTTTTAAAAAGTTACAACTCTAAAGCATAATATACATGTAAGTAGGTGGAGGTGCTCTCCTAATCAAACAACTTGGCCACCCTGAAGATACTGTACCCAGTTCAGTACTACAGTATGTTTAAACCATACTTCTCTTCCTTGGTCGAACTTTTCGTTACCCCTTTTCCCATATTTGAAAAGTTGAAAAAGTATACATATTTTCCTCTATAAAAATGGTGTTCATAGTATTCCATCAAGAGAATATTTTAATCATTAGCAACAACCGAGAACCAGAGTGTGGTTGCCTGTTCTATGGGTATATTTATTCTACCTATTCTACAATGGAAAAAGCTGGTGGGGAAATGAATAACAGTTCTTTGAAAAAAATAATTCCAATTAGGGTAGCATAGATTCTATGATACCAGAGATCACTGCTTCTCTCTTAATATATTGCAATAAAGAATTTTTTAAAAAACTGGAGAGAGAAAAACGAAATCAAAGTGATATGCCTAGGCACTGAAATAATATACTATCAACTATTTTTTCATAAAAGGAGAGAAAAAAAGTTTTTTAGACTTCTTAATAGCAGCTTGGGAGTTTAAATTTTTGGGTGTAATCAATTATAGCTTTGGGTAACTATCTCTAAAAAAGAAACTGCATACATAATATACATCAAAAGTAACAAATAATAATAGTAATAATAATAATAATAATTCTATATTATTATTATTATTATTATGATAATAGATAAAAAAGATAAAATTTATTATTTGAAATTGCTTTATTTTAAGACAAGGCAATAAAAAAAAATGAAGATAAATGAACTGGTACTTCAAGACTGTTGAGTGAATTTCTCACAAATGTAGGGAATGCAAGGAATGAAATCAGAATACTTATTAGTAGATTAAGAATTAAGTTATTAAGAAATAAAAAGATCCATGACGGTTTTTACCTCATGGTAGACTGAAGGTTGTGCCAACGAAGGAACCCTGTAGGTTTTAATTTTGGGGCTGCCATCAGGATATACAATCTCCTGCAAAGAGAGAAACAAAAACTAATTTAAAATAACATTAAGATTATTAAAACAAAAAACAAAAATAATATTAGGACTAATATAAATATTCCACTGTCCTATTTTTATTATTTGAGAAATATATTATAGTAGTTGTACAACATACAGAAATCAAATATTTCGTTTTATGAGATGGTAGGTGGCAGGCATATCATTGTTTTTTTGTAAAGAATGTTTTGAGAGAGAGAGAGAGAGAGAGAGAGAGAGAAAGAGAGAGAGAATGAATTGAAATATCTCCTGACCCTGAGACCCAATGTTTAGTTCCTGTTTTATGGTGTGAAACATATCTTTTACTGGACAGAACTTCAGTCAACATTCTCATATGAGTCGGTGCCTGTTCTCACAGTTGATAACTGAGACACATAGAAGAAAGTGTTTTGCTTAGAAACCCAATAGCCTCATGTCAGAATAGTGATTTCATAGGGGATTGACAATCCTGTTGGCAATCAACACAGCCATTTCACCTTCTATTAGATACTGCAGAGAACATACAATAGCATATGCCATTGGTGGTACTGCTGATGGTCAACAGTCACAGATGTTACAACTACAACTGGGTTAAGCACACCACCAATGATTCTCAGCCTATTTCTTTTATTTATTCCCTCATCTTGCTGTATTTCACAATTCAACCTCATTACTCCCACACAAAAAATATGACCTAAATAAACATAGAGCAATTAATACAATTTGTCACAATTTCCTAGTAATCTCCCACCTCTGAAACAAAAAGATGTGTAACTTTAAAAATATAATTTAATCAACTTTGTAAACTGACTCATGTTCTTTTACTAATTTCAGTCATTGAATTTCAGCCATACTGTGGTACTGCCTTTTAAAAGTTTAGTCAGCCATATCCAACCAAGCACTATTTTTAAGGCAGTGAGCTGGCAGAATCATTAGAACGCTTCCTGGTATTTCATATGTCTTCACATTCTGAATTCAAATACCACCAGGGTTGATTTGCCTTTCATCCTTTTGGGGGGTCAATAGATTAAGTACAAGTGAAATTCTGGGGTTGATGCAATCAACTAGTCCCCTCCCCCAAAACTTCAGGTCTTGTGCCAATAATAAAAAGGACTATTTTTAAGACTGATGTTGTCAAGCCAATAAGTCTTGAGACATAAGCATAAACACACATACAACACACATGAAAGACTTCCATACAATTTCACTCAGAAAACTTTGGTATAAGTTAAGTTAGAGAAAACACTTGCCCAAGGTATCACACAGAGAGACTGAACCCAAAACCACATGGTTGCTAAGTGAATTTTTTAACAATACAGCTATGCATGATCTGATATCATTTACATCCAGTCATGCAAAATTTTTGCCTATAGGAAATAAATTTCCCTTGGATGAGAATCATTGTTCAATACCATTGGTTCTCAACATTTTTTACCAATGGACCTCTTTGATTCCTATTTTACTCAAGTGAACCCCACAGCCATTCAATGCTTAAAAAATCATATATTTTTATAATGAAATATTATTAGGAATCATACAAAAAAAAAATTGTTACAATATTTTCTGTATTATAGAAGTATAACCAATTAAAGCACATAAATATTAACAGCAAAATCTTACATGTATCCCCACCCCAAGGGTTATATAGACTCAGTTGAGAACCACTGCTCTACACAAAGAAATTCTTGTCAACCTGCAATGAATTCTTAGATTCTATGGTGTCGTCCACCCCTATCATTAGAAAGTAGTATTACTACTAAGAGATACTGACTTTAACACTGGACACACCAAATCATGTAACATTTGCAACACAGATTCAACAAATGACAAACATATCATTTTTAATCATTCCCATAAAAACTAACTCTCACATTTAAAGTATTTATCATAATACCTAGAGGGACTGAAAAGGGAAGTTGACCCTGGCAAGATTTAGCTCAGTGAGAAATCACATTAGATTTAGTAAATCCTCTAGTCTGGTGGTCTGCAGTCTGCCTTTATTTTAGCAGAATAGAAATGAGAAGATTGTTCATGCCATACCTAATAGGATTAGTACTACTAAGAAAAGTTTCAAACTGGCTTCCATTAACTGAAATAAGAGAGTATTTATTTCTGTTTTTAAGACCCACAGTTTTATAGATTCTGTTTCACTGTCCTCTGAGATTTCACATTTGTAGGAGCAACTGATATATCAATAAACAGACTAGAAATTATAAGAAATTAGATCCATAACAACTAATTTCAACATTTACTGAGAAAATCTGACCATACAATATATAACTGAAGCTGATAACTCTCGTATCTAAAAGAGTTAAAGAACCTGATCTACATGTAGAATGAAAAATGAAAAAGAATAACATCCTTGTCAGGAAGGTTAATCAATCAGTGATAGGTACTCTAGATTAAGAAAATTCTAAACAATTAACTGTATTTATCATGCTTGTTTGTGTAGTAACATGGACTAAAAATGAAAATGAGGATGTGAGGTTGGGAATTAATGACAACACTAGACAATTCAGGTTTGATAATCTTTATCTCTTCTGAAGGCTATCCCCATGGCCGTTTTTATTTTCATGCTATCCTGAACTGTGGAAGACATGTAGCTAGGTAAGGCTTATCTGTACTTAATATAGATTAATTAATAGAAGAAAAGCACAACAAAAAACAACAAATATCCACATTAGTAGACAAACAAAGTTTTGCAGTAAAGTACAGAAGCAATAAAAGAGTATAGTGTGTGTACCATCATCAAGTTGGTTGCAAACTTCAGAGGACCAGCAGTCAATTTAGTTATAATAGAAGAGGCCAGGACTATGCAACCAATCAGTGGTCTAGCTATTGAAAAGTATTTGTCAGTATGGGTGTATTGCGTGAAGAAGAATACTGTTTAATAGTATTCTTCTATATTGAGATTGTTGAGAGTGTAGTAGCTATTCAGAGTTAAAATGATTGTTGTTGTTGTTGTCATTATTATTTGAAGAGAGAAAGCTAACCTTCAAGCTATAAATTTAATGATTTGGAGAATGTAGGGAGTCCTCCTGAGAGTTTGTTAGAAATTGTTGAACATAGATTCTTGTCAGGAGTATGATGATTACAATTATAAATATATATATATATATATATATATATATATATATATATATATATATAT
The DNA here is from genome assembly GCF_001194135.2 of Octopus bimaculoides. NCBI lineage: Eukaryota > Metazoa > Mollusca > Cephalopoda > Octopoda > Octopodidae > Octopus > Octopus bimaculoides. Next base: position 131,193,003 of record NC_068982.1, read on the forward strand.
ATATATATATATATATAAGTCAGTAAATAGTGGGGTTGTGTTAACCGCACGTGGAAAAATAGGAAAATGAAAAATAATAATAAGGCAGAATGCTAAACTGGAAGCATATTTTAATAAAGATTTCTAACCGGCTTTCATTGCATAGTAAATTTTCTAGAGGGAGAATGAAAATTTTTTTTACAAAGAAGTACAAAATGAAGAAAATAATATATAAAAAAATAAATATACCAATACATTATATTGTCTTTGAGCTTTTAAAGTTCAATGGTAGTTCATGTATATAATGGTTGGAAAAATAAGGATGCATGAGAATT
>NC_068982.1:131193862-131215122 GCF_001194135.2 Octopus bimaculoides
TATATATATATATATTATATATATATATATTAATGATAATGAAATATACATTGTGTACTTTCTTTTATCATGTTTAGTGTCTCAGTTGTGATGCTATTTCAGAGATCTCTATCCAAAATATCTACAGATCAGATTATGCATCATGCAGTGGGTTGATCTACAAAATAACCTTTCAATAGAGGTTTTTGGTTTCCTGTGGAGCCCCTCTAGTCAGGCACTTTTAAAAGAAGATTCCCTTGGTAAACATAGTTAGCAGGTGTCAAGGGAAACAATGTTAGTTTTGGTAAAGTACTTGGAGATGGCAAACAACTTGTGTGTGTGTGTGTATGTGTGTATGAGAGAGAGAGAGATTGATTGAGGCATTATTGGTTAATATACTTAGTTATTCTTTTCAATATTGTGTAGGGGTTTTCAGCAGACATGAACACACACATACATGTGTGCACGTGTGTGTGTGTATGTGTGTGCACATGTGCACCTCAAATCTCATCCTAATGTGATTATTAGTCAACACCTAACCTGACTAATACAAAACTCTAGATGAACTGATACTAACAACAAACTAAAACCTTGATCTAGATTCGATTAGTTATAAGACTCTTATAATCCCATAACCATATAATTAAATAATGGCCAACAGAAACAATTATAACTAGACCTGGATCCATATCATGCAAAGGAAAGCTCCTACTTATTTTGTAGGATCCAAACTAGTGATTGCTCCAGAGGGTTAAGAGAGTGAAGGTGCTGAGTGAATTGATCATTTATGAATGACATCACCATTGGATTAACAGCAATAAGACAGCAGGTAGGTGGCAGCAGGGTTTAAAAAGTTGTAAAATGTTGAACAAAGGAAGAAAAAGGGAAGTAGAATGCATGATAAATAACTAGACACAACCACACACACATTTGAATTAAAAATTAGATGACAAAATTAACCACATGACAATAAATACTTAATCACTTAACTATCAAAAGCTAGTAAAACTAATAGAGATCCTTAATCTTATCTCTCTCTCTCTCTCTCTCTCTCTATCATATACACCTATTTAGTGTTAATTTGCATACATATAAATTTCAAAAAAGGATAAAAAGCTTGGGAGGTGGAAATTTACACCAGATTGCTTAATAGAAAGTAAATGAAAGCTGAGTTTTCAGTCAATATGTCTGCTAAAAAGATTCAAGTGGGGAGTGGGGGGAGAAATCAATCAATAGCTAGAAATAGAAAAGAGAGAGAGAAAGAGAGAGATAAGCTAGTGTATGAAGTTTGACTTATTGTATTGGCTTGCATGTTTTACCAATTCAAGCGCGTACAGCTGCACTAGCTCTTTATTCCTGTTGCTGTACACATTCTCTATTTTCATTTTCTTTTTCCTCCTTATATTTTACTCGAGAGAAAAAAGCTGGGTGGTGAGCTTGTGAGTGAGTGTGTGCACGCGCGTGTGTGAATGAGAAAGCATGTGTGTGTAATGGAGATTATTGGTCAAGACCTATCAAATAGTCATTAAGTCCTAAAACAAGGCAAAAAAAAAAACAGAAAATGTCAAATTGACTAACTACAGTTTGAAATGACAAGAAGCAAATGATAAAAAAAAAAAGTGAAAGGAACAGAAGCAAGAGGGGGGAAAAATACACACACACACACACACACATGCATGTACACACCATCAATGAATGCACATACTCAACAGCTATCAGTCGATGGGTGAAGGAGAGGAAGGTGATAAGGATGGCAGTGGGTGAAGTAATTAGTATAATCAATTTTCAAAGCTGAAGAACAGTTTTCAACTGTAACATACAAAGCTATGTAGCAATCACATTAATGGTTCCATGTGTTGTGGTAAACTTTAAAAGAGATATGACATGAAAGTTAAGAGCTCTTTTCAGCTCAGTCACTTCTTCACCCAACCCCCACCAATCCTCACTGCCCACCAATGCCTTTCTCTCTAATGCTCTTTGCAAAAGCTAGGTATAAGGCCAATTTGAGGTGAGGAGGAGAGGGAAGAGATGATAGAGTTGATTAAATCAGCCCTTAGTATGTTCCTGGTATTTATTCTCATCAACCTAGCATAGATGAAATGACAAATAGGCCATGTGTAATTAGATGCACAAATATTTGTTTCTGTGTGTGGGTGTGTGTAACCATGATAATCATTCAATTAATACTACAAAAAAAAAGAAGTCTTATTAGCATAATAAAAATAGTTTTCTTTCTTCTATTTAATAGAATTTTAAAAAATAAACAATGGGAAGTTTATTTTTTTATTTTCATTTAAGATCACTAAATACAAAGACTAAAACAGTAAAATACAAAATTTTAAAGCAGTATGCCTAAAAATATATTTAAAACACACAAAACAACTATATATTTATATGAAAAAATATCCAAATGAAAATGACTGCTATAACTGAGATTAGACTGAGAGAGAAGAAAGGATGAACTCATTAGAAAAATGCATTTGCCGTGTGCATGTGTGGTTCATGCATGAGTGCATGCACATACACAAGAGAAGATCAATGCACTATGACAAATTGTAAGAGTATTTTCAAAATATTTTAAATATCAATTCATGAACAAAAATGTCTAATTGAGTTGCAAATTATATCATTCAGGAAAATAAAATAAAATAAATGAAAACTTAATATGTCCAACAAGAAAGTCTTCTAAAATTAAAATAATAATAATAATAATAATAATAATAATAATAATAACTTAGAGCTAACGTTTCAAAAAAAACAATACATAAAACAAAATTTATTTTACTTGAAACAACTCCACAATAATAACAACACAGCGATAATTAAGAAAATAATAAGAAATCACTAAATTAGATGTTATTAAAAGTGAATTGTGGCTGTACTTTAATTGCAAGAACAACAATACCGGAAATCAAGTCGGCACTCCCAGACACAGATAATTAATATCTGACCAAACTCAGTACTATGCAATGGTTAAGCAACCATTTACATTTATCAGAAGCTTAAAGCATAATCTGCCTTTATTAATTTCAAAGAACAGCTTTAAAAATCCAAGTAAATTTGTAAATCTAAGTCAATATTATTCAGAAAAACATCCAACTAATAACCAGATGTAAGTTTTAAATTATGTCTTCAGCCTCCACCCACATCTATCTGCAGTCATTTTGTTGTTTAACTCCAGGTCAAACAACCTGATGATCAAAGGGATTCCAGCTATAACTATCCCATCCTTTTGAATGCTAGGGACTACACTGTCCAGTGCATCCTTCTTAGATTATAGGTAGTGGTTTGAGGACGATACAGTTGCTTTTTCAAGCAGATCGGCACTTTCATTGGCTGTTTTTCACACAATAGCAACCACCTCAGTTAAACTATTTTTACAAATACATTTTATTCATATCTCATGTCATAACCATACATACATACATACGTATGTATGTATATGTATATATATATTTGATATATTTCAGCAAATGTTTTCTACTATAGCCTGAGGCCAACCGAGGCTTTGTGAGTGGATTTGGTAGATGAAAGGTGACAGAAGCCTGTTGTGTGAGCGTGTGTATGTATGTGTGTGTATATAAAAATATGTATGTATGTATGTATGTATGTATATATGTATATATATATATATATATATATATATAGAGTAAAGACCCCACTTCGGTCATGAATGACCATGGGATTGCACCTAGAAAGTTACCCTCTGAGGCACAAGTTTGAGCAAGGTTGTTTGGAAGACCAGCAGTGCATACCAGCCTCCCCTCTCTATGCCACTGAGGTTATACAAGGGAAAGGCAAAAGCTGATACAGCTTGGCACCAATGATGTCACAACTCATTTCTATAGCTGAGTTAACTGGAGCAACAAGAAATAAAGTGTCTTGCTCAAGAACACAACACACAGTCCAATCCAGGAAACAAACTGACTGCAGCATGAGTGTGAGCTCGACACTCTAATGACTGAGCCATGCACCTATTATATATGTATGTGTGTGTGTGTCTTTGTTTGTTCCCCACCACCACTTAACAACTGGTGTTGGTGTGTTTACATCCCTGTAACTTAATGGTTCAGTAAAAGAGTCCACTAGAATAAGTACCAGGCTTAAAACATCTCAGGGTTGATTTCTACAACTGGAAAAACCCTTCAAGGCAGTGCCCCAGCATTGCCATGGCCAATACCTTTGGCATTATGTTGTACTTGAGAAGAAGACCCATCAAGCCAAGTAAAATTGCAGTCGTGACAGATACCGGTGTCACACAAATGGCACCCATGCTGGTGGCACGTAAAAGTACCTTTCAAGCATTGATCCTCATGGAGGCCAGGATCAAGAACATTTCGGATTATGCCAGGCTTCGAGCATTGGGCCTCATGGAGACAATGACCGAGTCCATTTGTCATTAGAAGAAGAAAACCCATCAAACCAAGTAAAACCGCAGTCGTGGCAGATACTGGTGTCATGCAAAGCTGGCATGGTTTCTATAGTTGGATGCTGTTTTTAAAACCAACAACATCACAGTGATATATATATATATATATATATATATATATATATATAGCATAGGCAAATGATTTAGAAGTTTGTTTCACAATCATGACGTTCTGGCTTTGATCTTCTTAAATGGCATCTTGTGCAAGAGTCTTCTACTATAGTCTCAAGTCAACCCGAGCTATGTAAATGAAATTCTCTAGACAGAAATTGTGAGGAAGACCATGAAATGAATTGTTTCAGGGATCCAAAGGTCCAGCTTTGTCACAGTTGTGAGACACTGATACAGCCTGGAAATCATGTTAAGGGGACATATGTCTGCGAATTAATACACACCATTTATATATTAATTCAATGAGTAGGTAGGGTAACTTAGATAATTAAACAACCAAATACATGTTGTTAAAACTAGTAGAGACTCATTTACATTCTGTTGTGTATATATACATATATATATATCACCATCATCTAGGGTCCATCTATGATGGCGTAGGTTGAACAGTTCAAAAGCATCTGAAATATCAGAGACTTGCATTGTGTTCCGATGTCTGCTTTGATATGGTTTCTACAGCTGGATTCCCATTCTAATACCAGTCACTTTACATAGTGTACTGTTTTTTTTTGTCTTTTTTTTTCAGGGCACCAGCACTAGTGAATATCAATTTGTAGCATGTAAGACCAACAGCCTAAAGTGACCCTATAACTGAATAAGAAATAGAAGGGAGAGAATGCCACCATGATTATAGGCAGAGATGAAATGAGCGCAACAGACTTATAGTTGTGCACACACACACACACACACAGTCACTTTGCAACCATAGAGTTCGAGGTTCAATCTTACTGCACAACATTCTGGATAAATGCTTTTCAGTGCTTTGGGGAACTCAAGCCTTCTGAGTAAATTTGGGTAGATGAAACCCGTTGGATGGATTGTACTTGTAATTCGAATGTTTAGCCTTATCACACTGTTTTTCTGATTCCATTTGAGAATTACACTAAAGGTACACACATCAGTATAATATTCAGTCACTTAACATGCTAATTCACCCAGGATGTTCTTATGTCAAAAGCCCACCATTAAATAATATAGATAGGTAGGTAGATAGAGTAATAGACAGACAGCTACACACACACACACACACACATGAATGACATGATTAATAACACAGAAGCTTCAAAGAGTCTTTGTAATCAAGTCACCTAGAAATATGCTCACCCAAATCTTTTACATTTTTCTCTCTACAATGTGTTACACTGAATTTATTCTTTGATCATATTCAGGTAGAGCTTTATTTCAAAGTCAAATCTGTTGATTCAGATTTGAACATGCAGCCACAGTTCCTCAGTAACAGACACTAAATAGGTAAAACTATAATTTCTTGTAAACTTTCAACTTGACACCAAACACATATTTTTAGAGTCTGCCTTTATGTCCAAAAGAGTATGTGAAGAAATAAAGCTCTAAGAGACATAAAAAGAGAAGAAAAAAAAAGAATGATCACAATATACCACAGATAAGAACATAAAATACAACACTGTTTCAGTGAGAGTTCTTATACAAAAACTAATTTGATAAAAGAGAAAGAAAAAAAACTTATATTTTACTTAAGAAATAAAAGAAAAAAAAAACATTTGCTATGCCTTTGATTAGTTAGATGATTTTTCAACATTGAGAAAAGAGTGAGCTTTTTATGTTGAATATCATGATACTTATTTAAAAAAAAAAAAGAATTTTATAAAAAAATTAATAAATTCTAGAATCTGTTTCTAAAAGTATAGTATTTTAATGAACTACCATTAGATTTGAAAATAAAACAAGCCTAAGTGAAAAGTATTTATATGTTGTTGTTTTTTCCAGTTTTTAATCAAATACTAGAGTAACAGATACACATAGTCTATATAATAGCTGCATGTGTGTGTGTGTATAAATATAAATAACATGCAATATTTACATATACGCATTTGCAGACACATCTATATACATGTACATACACATATATACATACATACAGATACATATATATGTACACATACACATATGTATGCACATGTACATATATATACATATATAGACATACATATACAGATACACACACACACACACAGGCGAATGTACATGTGCATACACATACGCACATACTTTTAATTATCATTATTATTATTATTTTGGATCAACAAGTTACCAAATTGACTCAAGGACTGAGATTTTCATGCATGGCACTTGATAAATGCCATGTACATAAGTCTTAGCCTTTGGGTCACTTTGGCAACCTTCTGCCAATTAGAACAAAACACATGTACTGAGTTTTGTTTATTTGTTTAACCAAACACACACACACACACACACATTATATATATATATATATATATATATATATATATACATACACATGACTATTGTTACACATATATTTGCACATATGTATACATGCATATCTATACACACACGCACACACACATATATATATACATACACATATATACATGTACATACACACACATATTTATACATATATATACTCATACATACTTATATGCATGCATACATATACACACAAATACACACAGGACAAACTTTTAATTGGTTAATCAAAGTCTCCATAGAGTATCATGGGATATATCCAGTATTGGCAGGCACTAACTGTAGCTGTAGTGGTAATAATTGTAGAAGTAGTAGTAGTGGTAGGAGCAGTAGTAGTGATGGTTGTGGTAGTTGTAGTAGATATCCAACTCAGCAAATCAGTGGTACAACTGCTGATACAGTATGAAACTGGTGACTACCAGCAATCATCCACTGACGTGCTGCGAAGAACAGTGATCTCATCATCAGGACGTTATTCATCACAAAACAGCCACAGTGCACCGTAAGATTCTAAACAAACAAACAGTCCTAGTTCTTGGCAGATGAAAAAAATCCAAAATAATAATAATGTTAATAACAAAAGAAGGAAACTTTTAAGTATGATACCATTTTGTCAATATTCTCCACAAAGTAGTAGTAGTAGTAGTAGTAGTAGTAGTAGTAGTAGTAGTAGCAGTAGTAGTAGTAGTAGTAACAGTAGTAGTAGCAGCAGCAATAATAATAATAATAATAGCAGCCATTGATAAACTATAACATTTTTTTTTCTTTATCAATACAGAAAGGAAAAAAAAAAAAAGACTAAAGGCTTCTGCAATGATGTGTCCTGTCAATAATGGTTATTTGTACCTTTTTCTTTAAATGTATTTGATACAGTTTTAAAAAAAGGGGCTCATAATATATAAAGTATAAATGAGATTTGGGACAGTTGGGGGGATTCACAGTTGAGTATGCATAAATATGTACGTATGTATAAATGCGTATGTGTGCTTATGTATGTAGGTGTGTGTGTATACGTATGTATGAATAGAATATTCACAGATATTTGAAGAAAAGTGAGACTGATATTAACATGAGTTGGTATTAGTTAGAAACCCCCAAAATAGTCAATATTTCATAAAGTTTTACGCTGCCATTAGTGTTAATAAAAGGTGAAAACAAGTAGCAGAACACACACACACACACACGTATATACAAATATAAGCACAGTTGAAATAATCTATAAGAACTATCTATCTTTGAAACAAGACTTTGCCAGCACCTTGGAGATACAACAGTAATCTCAGACCTTACAAAAAACAAAAAAAAAAGAAAGAAAGAAAGAAAGAAAAAAAAATCATTCGGCCAAGATTCAAGGTGAGTCTGTTAAGCAAGCTGCTTGAGGGGGAAGAGGTGGAGGGAGAAAAAAAAAGAGACAGTGGTGAAGGAGGGGAGAGAGAGAGAGAGAAGGGAGAGGAGAGAGAAAGAGCAACTGATGGCTCCTGGAGAGCTGAGATGTGCTGGGGGAAGCGGGTTACTGGCTCCAAGGTGGAGGACATGGGGGAGGAGGAGCAGTGGTGGTGGGGGGAGGGAAAAGCTCTTGTAAAAGTTGATGTTAGCTTTGAACATGACGCGCACTGCAGAGAGGTGTACTTCCGGATTCCAATAAAAGGAAATATTTCTAATCATTCTCAACTTTCAATCAATACCTGCCCATTACAGCTATTAATAACATGGATTCTCTCAATGCATTACTTGTGCAAAGTTCATTCAGACAGCTCAAAAATAGACTCCATAAATTTTTAATCAGTACTGTCTATAAATGGAAAAATGTTGGAGATGACAGTAAAAAAAAAAAAAGCAAAAAAATTTCAAATAACAACGACCAGTTATAATGAAAGTAAAATAAAATAAAATAAAATGTTAAAAACAAAAGAAAAATAATTATGAAAAGAAAACAGATATTTGAGCTAATAACCAATACATACAGTAGATGATGATAATCTTCTAATTAAGGCATAGGCCAGTAGTTTTCAGGTGTGGAAACTAGTCAATATCACTGACTTCAGTACCAAACTGGTACCTTACTTTAGTGAGCTGAGTGGGATGAAAAGCGAAGTTGACCTCAATGAGATTCAGACATGGGCCACACAGGGGACTTTAACACATCACTGCATTTCATCCTATGCCTTGATGAATTTGCCACCCATCATTTATTTTAATAATAATAATGATTTCTTTTATTTGCCACCAGGGCAAAGGATACAAACACAGACATAAAGTGTGGGGATTTACATATAATGGAATGATAAAATAAAAAGTATACATGGTATATTTTAGAAGAAGCGAAGTATACATAGTATATGACAATAGAAAAAGAATGGGGTGGGGAAGGATCATGATAGGATCCCCCTGATTTAGGAGGACCTCTAGGGATAATTAAGGAACCCCACCATCCAAGATCACCATGAGTGCCAAGAATGAGAGCCCACTCCAACTACTTTCTTCCGACTCACAGGTCTACATAATAATAATAATGATTTCATTCATTTATAGGGAGAGTCAATTCAATTACAGTGATCCCAGTTCTTAACTGGTATATGTTACATTGACCCCTACCCCACCCAAAAGAATAAAAGGCAAAGTCAACTTTGGTGGCATTTGAATTCAAAATGTAAAACAAAACAAAAACAAAATGCTACTAAACATTTTGTCCAGTCTGCTAACAATTCTGCCATAATAATAATAATAATAATAATAATAATAATAATAATAATAATAATAATAATGGTGATGATAAAAATAATAAAAATAATAATAATAATAATAATAATGGTGATGATAAAAATAATAATAACAATAATAATAATAATAATAATAATTTGTAATGGAGAGCTGACACTAAAATCAGAGGCTCTCAATCAGTGAATGGGTCAGTTATATGCAAACAGAAAGAAACCTGGTAAATTCTAAAACAAATATAAATAAAACAGAACAAACAATAGGTTTAATAATTTAAAGAAAGACTAACTATCCACTTTGGCTGGGAGGCAAACCCTAATCACACACCTTAGCTCAAGAGAAATATGTCTTTTTACTGATAAGAACAGAGAGGAAAACTCAATTCAGATAACAATTCTAGGCGGGTTTTTACATTCACATTTCTAAAGAATCACAACAAAATAGAATTTCAGAATTTTTTAAAATCTTTCGCTTCCCCTCTTTCTCCCTCTTTTAAATCTTTTAAATTTCATATAAAAGACTTTGTTTTGTTTTGTTGTTGCTTTTTTTTTTAATGTTGAAAGTTTAAATAACAAAAGACGAGAGGCTCATTAAAAGATATCTTACTCTATCACCACAAGTTCACTGAAAATTAAAAAGGAAGTTGTAATGAAAGCTCAGTCTCAAATGCATAATTCCATTTCTCAAATTATGAAACTTAAGTCATAGAAGTCAGCCATTTCTGAGTTAAGCCTGCTCTTAAATGGGAGCTTTCATTTCTTCAATGAAGTGAACTTTTAACTAAGGTAAAAGAAAAATAAAATAAAAGTAAAATTTAAAAAATTAAATAAAAGACAAAAAAAAATTAATTTGAAAAGTACAAATAAATTAAATAAAAGAGAAATTTTTTTCCAAGAATGAAATGAAAAGGACAAAACAATTATTTTTTCTCTTCTATTAGAGATATCTCAAATATGCAGATGACTGTTAGACTGAGCTGAGCCCCAACATGCAGACAGGGTGAGGGAAAGCATGTTTTAACACTGGAGCTTATTAACTACAGAGATATAAAGTGGGGAAAGAGATTAGGTGTGTTTAATGGTAGGAAAGACTTGCTGAAGGAGGGGCTGCCTTAAATCCATTACAGTATGGTTGTCTTCATTGATTTCTTTCAGGTTAGTCAAATCTAATTATTAATTTGGTCAAAATTAGAGCGACCATCTACCTGAAGAAGGAAAATATATGTACAATATATATGTATAAATTCCATCCTAGAATTATTATTGTTATTATTATTATTAGTATATATATATATATATATAGAGAGAGAGAGAGAGAAAGACTGACTAGGAATAAGATGTGGAAGTGTTTGAAAAGTGAAGTATAGTGGTGAAATAAAGTAGCTGATGATTTAATTTTCTCCTCCAGTAGCATGAGAGAGAGAGAGAGAGAGAGAGAGAGAGAGAGAGATGATGATGAAATATAAAAACTAAAAACTAATTGTAGTTGAATATTTATACACTTCAGAAATACTTGACCTTTGCATCCAATTTAGTGAAGCTGGTGGAAATGCACTTAGGCTTCATAGGCACTAAGCAACTAAAGGGAATAAATGCCAAAGAGAGGGTGAGTGGCTCAAATAAGGAGAGAGAGAGAGAGAAAAAAAAAAGGCATCTAAGAAGAAAAAATGATGAAATAGTCTCAAGCATTGTGCTACTAGGCGTGGCTGTAGTTAGTGGAAGTCTTATGGATATGACACACCCTGATAACATACAAGAGCAGGATACCCAAAAGCCCAATAACCTCAGCCGACCAACATCAATCCATGACTACTTCCACGTCATGATATCTGAACCCACTAAGTTAGTATGGGATCCTAACTTAGAGATTCTAATTCCATTCAGCATATCTTTCCTGTCATTCAGCTCTTTTTTCTTTTCTTTGTTTCCTCCTTTCTTTCTTTTTTTTTCAACTGGTTAGTCATTGGTGTGTGTGTGTGTGTGTGGATGGTGACTAAGTCGCCTTCTCAACTAAGCTACCTTCCCCACCCTGCCTCCCCTTCTAATTAAAAAAAAGGGGGGGGGAAGAGAGAGAGACAATCATCATATAAGAAAAATAATATAGCATTTAAATCATAGTTCAGTCCTCCCACACTATTACCTGAATGAGGTATTTTAAATTATAGATAGATACTGTAGCATACTAGAAACGGTATTTGCTTGCTAAATTTTGTCAATTTGTAAAATTACTATTTATGAAAAATATACCAAAAAAAATAATAATTCATAGTTAAGTGCGCGCGCGTGTGTGTAATAGAGAGAGGGGAAGGGAGAGAGAGAGAGAGGGAAACATTGGGAACACTTATAAATTAAGTAACAAACAACGAATCGAAGAGCTGGCGCACGTTAACAGGTATTGAAACACTAGGAAAGAGCATGAGAAAGAGAGAGAAGTTTGTAAGTAGTGTGCAATTTAAAAAAAGAAAATGCTCAGATAACCTAATAGGTTAGATACCTTAAGAAGGAAAAAAAAAATCATTAAAAAAATCGAACGTTTATATAGAAATTTCTCACACATACAACCACTCACAAAATAAATCTATAAAATATTCATTGTCGAGTGGAAAATATGTCTAATATAAGTATGACAGCTTAAACAAAAATATAATAAGATAAAATAATTATAATTAAAACTAGTAAAAAAAAAAAAAGACAGATAGAAAGTAAGAAAGAACGAGAGAGAATAAGAAGCTAAGATTTTCTTGTGTACGCGTTCCATATTCCGTAAAAGAGAACGTGCTCCATCGGAAGAGTAGTGTCCCGGGACGGGAGATTCATGCTATGACATCTAAAACCAGACAAATCTTAGCAGACAGAAAACGTAGAACACAGAGATACATAAAACCAATACAATGATAATAATTACATGTAATATTAAGGCAGCCATAGATTTGCTTTGATGATTAACGAACAAAAAAGAAAAAATATATATATATTAAAAAAAGGACAAAAATATGAATGGTAGTGAAAATCAAAACCGAAGGCGATCAGAAAACAGGAAAGGAATGACAGAAAGTTAAGGCTAAAGGGCGACTAGAGCATCTAAAAAAACTACCACGAATAATTAGACATGAAACCTTAGAGTTTTGTGCAAAGGAAAAGAATTTGTAGCGATTCTAATAAACAATAATATTGATAATAAAGCAGCTGAAAAGAAAGATGGCAACAGTTAGTAGCAGAAGCTATAGTCGGTAAGAATGGTAACATTTTAAACAAGAGATGTACTTGTTTTCCTTTTTAGGTTTCATTTTCTGGTTTTGTTTTTTTGTTGTTACTTTTTTTTTTAATTATCCGAAAATAAATTACCGCACACACCGGAAAGTTGGCTACATCTAATGAATACGTTTGCAGCTGATAACGTCAACACATGCAAAAACCTATGTCAATAAACGATGGTATCATCGCTTGTGCGTGTGTGTGTTCCGTTTTCTTTCTTTCTTTTTTTTTTTCCTAGTATTTTCCTTTTTAACATCGTGTTGATGACCAGGCGATAGAAAGGTAACTCAAAAGCGATCCATAGCAGAAACTATAGAAAAATTTATAAATACTAACTAATAATGATGAATAAACAAGAATTTTAAAACTATTGCTATAATACATGCGATGGAACTCCGTATCAAGAATGAACGTCATTGCTTTATTTATTTATTTATTACAAGCGGAACAGTTACCACTTTCTATATAAAAAGACAAATAGATTTAATGTGCGCTCGATGTCATCACACACATACACACACACACACTATGTATAATCCCAAGCACTCCTGCATCGCAACTCATTCATCATATAGGCCGAATAAACTCAGAAATGGAGGGCAATCTGAAGAGTAAAACTGATAAGTAAGGATGGGTCCAAGCCTAAACAAATAACTATACATGCAAACACTTACACATTACATACATACAATACACGCATATATATACAGACAGAATAAGATAGATACATACATTCACACACACACATACATAAACAAAATATATATATACACACACACACAGAAAAAAGTACATGTGCATGTATCTATAACAACTACATGTATACACATAATTCAGATATATAAGACAAATATATGCCTAATGATAACCTGTGAACGAGTTTGAATTAGTAACATCTTGCATTTTAATTAATTGTTTTCTGTGGCCCATTAGTGATGAGCAGGCATTGGACACTCACTCAACCCTCCCATCTGATCCAGCGGTGCATCTAGGATGTGACAGTTCAGGGCAAAAAGAGAAGCACAAGCAATCCCCTTGTGAAGTATCTTACGCCGGGATACATGCTACCAGGTCCAAAAATTCGTGCACATATAGACAACACACACACATACACAAGTGTTATGGACCCATGCAGTTCAAAGTTTCGTGGGCTCAGGAGCTTTACTTCTCTGGGATAGGGCTTCTGTGAGGAGCCAACAAAACTTTAAGGTGCTTCAGGCCGAATCAATGTGTGTTTGAAATAACGATCTATGTAATAAATGTGTTGAGTGCCTTTTTCTTTCATTTGTTCACTTGCTAATGTATATAACATACACACACACACACATTTACATATACATACACATATATGCTTACATATATATATATATGTATATATATGTACATGATTACTTATATAGACATAAATACATATATCACATACATGAATACGAATATATATATATATATATACATACATATATATATATATATATATATACATACACATATATACATATACGCATATATATATACACATATATATATAAATACTTATATATGTACATATATATAAATACTTACATATGTACATACACACACACATATATATATACATATATATATATATATATATATAAATACTTATATATGTACATACATATATATATACACACACACACAACGCATATACATGCATATATATTTATACACGTCATTCTCGATACATATCTATATACATAAATATAGAGATACATATATATATATAATTTAATTATAAATATATATCATACATATGTATTCATATAAATATATATATATATGTATATATATATATATATATATATATATATATATATATATATATATATATATATATATATATATATATATACACATACATATATTCAATTATACATATATCTATACATATATATTCATATAAATACATATATATATATATAAATATATATATATATATATTCAATTATACATACATAATCTATACATATATTCATATAAATATACATATATATATATATTCAATTACACACACGTGCATGTATATATTCATGCACTTTTATATATTCAGACATATATGCTTATATATATATGTGTGTGTGTGTATGTGTGTGAGTATGTGTGTGTGTGTGTATATATATATATACATATATGCTAATATATATACATACATATATACATACAAATATATATTCATACATATATATATATATATATATATATATACAAATATATATTCATACATATATATATATATATACTCATATTTTAGTTATATGTAGAGACGTGTATATCTATTCATACGTGTATATATTTATACACGTGTGTGTATACATATACTCATATATATATATATATACACAAATAATCATACATGAATATACATTTATAAGCATATAAATACATGACACACACATACATACACAAATACAAACATACACACATATACATATGTATATACATATATGTATATCTACATATAGATATACACACACACGCGTATATATGTATGTATATATGTACACACATACAAAAATGTGTATACAGATACATATGTGCATATAAATCCAATATAGACACCACTATTCATGTACATACAAATATACATATGTGCATACATATATACTTATACACATATGCATACATGTACGTATCAATGTATATATGCGTATATGCAAACATTCTTATATACATACATATGTACCTCTCTCTCTCTCTCACACACACACACACACACACAGATGTGCGTGTGCCCGGGCACAGAGGCAAAGCATACATGCAAGTTCGTATAAGACACATGTATCGATACACAAATACACACGTACAGAAACACATGTATTGGCATCGAATAGATATGGACGCACGCGCGCGCAGACATAGGCATGTACATACATATGTTGATACATAAATACACGTACATATGTATTAACATGTGTCTGTTCATATGCGTGTGTGCGTGCGTATACGCACATCTATTTCCCTCTTTTGTATGCACACACAAATACATATGTATCTCTCTCTCTCTCTCTCTCTGTCTTTCGGCACACACAAACACACACACACGGAATAAGTACTCCACACATGAAATAGAAAACTTTTCACCACCGTTAAAAACTGAAATTTTTTGTCCTTACTCCCAAGATTCGCGTTACCTTTCAAAACGTAGTAACACGAAACTTAGGGCAACAACTTAAAAAAAAAAAAAAAAGTTAAAACATCTCAGCATCAAACGCTGTTATTATCTTACACACATACAGTGATCACGAACGTAAAGAAAAGCGAAAGTAAGTCAGTAGCAACCAATGAATAGAAAGGTCCACACCCACTACACCATCGAATACTACAAAAATATAAGTTAAATGCTGTAAATTATAGTGATAGAATAATTTGGTACCCTCAGTAGTAATCGTAAACTAAAACCAGGGAGCCTGTACTCACCTCTAACAGCCATTTGAATATACTTGTAAACAGACTGTAAAAAGGAAAACTTGCATCTCCTGATAGCAGCTGAACCTGCGAGGACGTCCTTTAAGAAGGCACTCTACTACAATGATACGTAAGGAAGAGAAGGACACCGGTATATATAGCCATGCATACGTCCCATGACTGGTAACGGATCGGCACTTTCCATTTAACCCACAGGGGGGAGACAGTCATCGGATTAGGACGCGCAAATACCTAAGTAAGCCGCAAAGGTCGATGAGCAGATACAATAGGTGTAAAGAGAAGCGGAATTATCTCTTTTTAAAGTCAATCCAATTAACAAAGGCTTTGTGTATGCGCGTGATTAGGACTGTGTATGCGTATGCACACCAGAAAATACACTTAAATAAATAAAAATAAACAGTTCAATGGCACGAAGAACAGGTATTAAAGTCAAAACAAAAGCTATCACTCCCCGTATAGGAAAGTGGGTGAGAACTCTGACAAATTTCGACCAATCAGACGACGTCTTACTGCCAGCCATTCATTGAAAGTCGGCAGTAGGGAGGAGGCTGTATGAGTAGAGTAAATTAAAAGTTGACACTGATCATACACTAATACCCAAATCGATATACATATATTGATGTGCACTAGTGGCCAGTTGCCAAAATCTCGCCATTAAATTTCATTACGTGCAAGTATTAAAAATTGATGCCAACCGATGATAGAAGTACTTATGTATGAAATTGTCCGTTTTATCCGCACCGACAAACTGTGTGTGTGCGCGTGGTGTTCTAAGAGACATAAGGTGGGAGGGGGGCGAACAGCGTATACACTACACAGGCAAAGAATGGAAATTGGAAATGTCGTCATTCAATCGATACATTTATTCATAATTTTATTTCTCAGTGAAACATATATACAGTCATGTTAATAATTTCGCTTTAAGTTTTTTTCATTTATTTTTTTAATTATTTGAATGAAAGTATATAAGTATATTTATCAGTGGGTGTGCGCAGTGAAGTCGCCAATGCACGATCATAAAGAAAGACAGACAGACAGAATTATACATACACATTGATTTAGTCGATAAACTAATTTTTATTCAAAGGAGTGCCATTGTATTTTCCACCTGACTACGTAGATAGTTTGTGTGGTAATCCCATCAAAACTGCACGCTAATCAGCTTTGTAGTAATTAAGACGATTTTGTCACATGAGCACGTTTTTCACTGACAGCTGATCTATCTATCTACCTGCACCAGATCAACATCCGCATGGCGCACAGATTCGATTAAAAGTTAGGATATATTTCCTCTTCAAACTTAAAAAAGAAAAACAAAAAAATAATATCTACATTTGTCAAAAATATGACAAGAGAAAGAAAAACGCACTCAAACAAGTACAAGTAACATAGAATATGCTTCCATAAACTTAAAAGCACTGCAAACATCGTACAAGTAAACGCGCGTGCGCATACTGAACCGAAAGTAAAAACTTTGAAGTCTAAAAGGATGCGATATTTTAATTTTACTTTCTAGTTTATTTGTTAAAAGTGCATTAACATTTTGTTGTTGCTTTTTTGTTTTTAGTTACTGACATTGCATCAACTCGTTAACATATAATAGATCGATGACATACTGACATATATCGATTTGCAGGTAAACCACTCCACAGATCCCATATATGATACTATAACTAGTTAGTACGCGGTCATTACGTAAGATTTCCACCGAACCTGATGACACTGTTGACTGAAGTTAGTTTCTATAGTACTTTGAGGTTTTTCTTTTCTTCCTTTCTCTTTTCTAACGCCTCTCTCTCTCCCTCTCTCTCTATTTGAGAAGCACTTTTGATTATTACAATAAAACATAAAATTATTGTTACATTCAAAGAGGCATTCTAAGTAAATCCGTTTTTATCATAGCAGTTTACAACAATTAACTGCATATGAGAAGTTATTTAGCCTCAGCGGACATTCCTTTTTATAGAACTTGTTAAACCAGTAAATACAGCGACGCATTATAAAATAGCATAATAAATCGCACCTACAGAACATGAAAGATTGGTGTTTCTTCATAACTAAATAATAATGCACAAAGTTTTCTTGCCCCGAAAAGGACAGTTACTACTATGTACATATTAAAATAGACAGAGGATTTCCTTGTTACTGACAAAAAATTGTATTTCATTCATTTTAGAAAACAGAATTTTATTTATGAGACTGTTGTTTAACCCTGGGAAAACCTTCGTTGAACATCCAACCTCATGACTAAAAGAGTTCCAACCACGACGGTCTCGTTGTTTCAGACCAAGGACTATATAGTCCAATGTGTTCTGTTTTTTTTTCAAGAAAGTAGGGCACACATGAGGGAATTTAACTGTTATTTCTAGCTCAAAAAGTTTATATGTAAGCACATTTCTTACCAAACAATGTAGATACAAATGAAGATATGACATAAACGTTAGCAAATGGGAAAAGATTAACCTATGAAATGTCCATAGGCATTTTAATTAATGACTTCATTTAACTCGGGCACAAATCCAATCTGTTGTAAGGTGTGGATATAATCACTTAAACCAATGTCAATAGATTAATTATACTATTTCATAGTTGCAATAAAGCATTCAACCTGGTGTTCTTGGGTGTCAGTCACTTCCACAACATTCTAATTACCATGTTGTAACTAAAACTTCTATAAAATATTAATATAAACTTTTTAAAAAAACCAATAGGATAATAATGGTTTCATTAGGCGCAAGTCTAATAATTTGGTGTGAGGGTTAAGTCAAGCACGTTGATTCCAATGCTCAACTGGTGCCAAAAGGATGAAAGGCAAAGTCAATATCACTGGAATTTGAACCCAGAACGTAAGGATGGACGAAATACTACTAAGCACTTTGCTCAGAGTGCTAATGATTCTGCAAGTGCAATGCCTTACAATATGATGATAATAAAATACAAATGAATAAATGTCTGTCATATAAGGCAGAATAGAAATAAAGGGAAATGATAGGTAAAATAAAGAATTCATGAAGGGAAAAAAAAAAAAAGTTTTGCCTTGATATACCTTTGATAAATCATCTAAACTACTTACATTGTCTTCACATCACAACTTATTAGTATCTTATACCTCTAACTTTAGTGGCATAATTTTCCTCATATTAATACTTTCATATTTATACATCTAGACCTGTTTCAGTACACCCATCTTCAGGCAATTATCATACCTACAGGATTCAGTTCATTAATATTCTTTTATCTGTGTTGTGTTCACACACTTATATGTAATTCTTTTGTTAGTAATTTCAATGCCAAGAGCTAGAATACTATTAAGACATACACAGGACCAATTAATAATAAAACAAAAACAAAAAAATACATTTGTAGCTTATAACAGAATATATGAAGACAGGGGAAAAGAATATCTCTGTAACAGGTAATAATAATGATACCCTAAAAGGGAAAACAAAAATCTTAAGTCATGCCAATTAGGCATGTCAAAGTTGGTAATTAGTCGGAATATTCATTATCGTTATGAACAGATCAACAAACAGAAATTAAATATTAGAGTTAATAAGTGGAGAATTGTGAGCATGGACACAAAAAATTGAAAGAAGCTACTAAAGAAATAAGAAAACTAATAAAGTATTAGTCAATATCATTTACAGCACAACAGATGAGCAGGTATATATTTTACTGCCTGCATAGATCATTATTCTGAGCGTAGAAACAAGCTGAGTCATAACACATCAGTTTCCTACTGGCCAAAGGGGTTGAGCATTCATAGTTTATTATCAATACTATGATTAAATCCTAACAAAGACACTTAAATTTCAATGACCCTCTCTATATAAAGAGTCCGGTGCAACTGTAATCAGTGGCAGCACGGTGTATTTCAAAATTGTTTCATTGGTTTTCATTACTAATTTCCAATACTCCTGTGAGTGATATAGTTTAATATATTCATCTCTCTGGAGATATATGTCTGACAACCGTTACAGTGAGGTGAAAACTGAGACAAGTATCAGTCAAGCTCATTTATTATGTAAAATGCCTCTCAAAGACGGAGAGCATACATATAGTGTAAGACAAACAGTAATTTCCACCTAGGGCTATAAGAACGGGGTTCGACTAGTACACTGTTCTGAAACTTCAAGACCCAGGAGGAGCAGGCTGTAAATGTCTAATGTGCCCCTCTCTACAAATAAAGCAAAAAATCAATAAAAAATCACTCCTTGGAGTAGCTGGTAAACAGTCTTGTTCCATCTTGTAAAATTTCTTCTTGGGACCCTGTGTCCATTACACCAAATACAAGCAATGTGCTAGACACATCAGTATGTCAACTGAGTGACAAAGGAATTAAAGAATTACACCAACTACTATTCAATAATATCTACTCGATGGTTTCGATTCTTCAACATTTTTCTAACTTACACAAGTTTTTATTCCTGTACTGTTTTCCAAAATAGTAAACTTCAAATACAATCTTATGAAATGAGTGAAACTTGCAAATTCCAACCCAGACATTCACTTAATATCATTTTTAATTATTTTAATTTTTATTGTGTGCACATCATCTGTAATTTGTGCATGGGATGAAGACATCAACAGTGGTCTCAATGAAAAAAACAAAATAGTTAATAATTTAATCAGTGCCAGTGATTAGTACATAAATTAAATTAGTTGTAACTAACTATCATTTCATCTGTCATGCCGCAAAACTAATCCTCATGTAACATTGGTTGGTCAATTCAACAGCAGTATCTTACAGCTACAATCCTAATATCATACAAGTGCAACACCAATATCGTAAATAATCAATCTAAGAAAATTTGATACGGTACCAGTTTAATTTCAACATAGAAAGATTACATAAAGTATTAAGTATAGCATAATTTTTATTATTTGCACTAATTCACACTCTGCAGTTACCAACAATGAAAAACATATTACCATGGACAGCTGGATAATAGCCTCCCATCCCCCACCCTCAACAATACACACACACACACACACACACACACACACACACA
>NC_068982.1:131215216-131219226 GCF_001194135.2 Octopus bimaculoides
TATATATATAAATCACAAATGAAAAATGGATGAAAAGTTTTTTTAATCTTATTCAGTAATTTCCACCTATTTTTAAAGCCCTATTTAAAAAATAGAAGACTAAATCCCTTTCAATATATATTATTTAACATAATCCAAGCAGTGTGTTGCCAGAAATACTTGAAAACTGGACTAAGAGTATTACATGTATTACAGTATTTGCTTTTGTATCTGTCGGTTCTGATTTCAAATCCTACCAGTTTAGCTATGCCTTCTATCTCTTCAGAGATGATAAAATAACAGTATTATACTGGAAATAGTCACATCCAGCTTATATTTACTTCCTTCAGTAGCCCATAGAAAGTTTTCTAGAAGCATAATAGCATTTTGAACAGGGTACTTAACTATGTACTCCAAAGTTTAAACCCAGTGCTGATATTTCTTTGTATTTCTGAAACGAACACCTTGTTCTAAATTGTCTCAAATTACCAAACTCTGATGTCAGTAACAGATGGAACAGAGCCCCTAAGTGGGTGAAAGAGGTGATCTCTGAGGATCCAAGATCTTTCCAGATTTTTTCAAATTCAATGTTGTTTCATGATTTGAGTTTTGCTGATAATAAGCATTCTATATGATGGAAATCGGAGTATCACGGGCATATAATATACATAAAGGCAAGGGGCAAATGTGAAAAAAAACAAAAACATCCAGAGCAGGCTATTACAAAAAGAAATTGCTGAGCTCTGACCTCACTGTTGCTAATATGCATGCAGTTTTCTTGTATAGTTAACTAAACTTGATAAACATCCAATCCAGGAAACAATTTATATCTAGACTACTCAACATTATTAATGTGGGATGAAGTAACTGCTCTCAAGAACCTTAAGAAACTTAGAGTATAAATATATTACATTGCACTATATAGGAAGAACTGGTCTGAGGACAAGATAAGAAAATAAAATTTACAGTGCCCTTATCATTAAATGCGATGGGTGTACCATCTCAAGGACAGCCAGCTGTAACTTGTCAGCAAGAACAGTCTGATAACATGTATCATGCTTTTGCTAATTCTTTTAGAAGAAATTTCAGGTGTGGCAACAAGGCCTGGAATCTAATGGCCTTAAAGTCAATTTAGCAAAACCGAAAGTCCTAGTAGGAAAACTGACAAATCAAAAGTCCCTTCTGGGAGATGGCACTGCTTGATATGTAAGAAGGTAGAAACTTCACACATTGTACCTAGTGCAAGCTTTGGACACATAAGAGGTGTAGCAATATCATAGGAAGATTAATGAAGAAAATAGTCTTTGTGTGTGGCAAATATATAGGTACAATAAGCACTAAAATGCGCAGATGATAGATGTTGGTAACTAAGAGCCTTTCCCTCAGAATGAAAGACAGATTGTATGATGCCTGGGTATGTACAGCAATGATACAGGGTAGTGAAATATGGGCTTTGACTACAGAGGACTTACAAAGACTTGAAAGAAATGAAGCTAGCATGCTCCACTGGATGGGTAATGTCAGTGTGCACGCACAACAAAGTGTAAATGATTTAAGAGGAAAACTGGGTATAAGAGGCACCAGATATTGTGTGCAAGAGAGAAGACTGTGCTGTTTTGGTCATGTTATGCATATGGATGAGGATTGCTGCATCAAAAGCATTGAGCTCTAATTGTGGATGGTACCTGTGGAAGAGGTAGACCCAGGAAGACATGGGACAAAGTGGTGAGAAAGGATCTTTGGATGCTGAGCCTCACTAACCAGGAGATTTGGCGATTCACTTTACTTCATAAATGCATCAAGCTAAGTAAAATCGTTGTCTTCCACACATACAGGTTTGTCCTGTCAGGTGCCAGTGTCACATAAAGAGCACCTGTGCCGGTGCTGTGCAAATGCACCTGTGCCAGTGTTGTGTAAACACACCTGAGCCAGTGGCACATAAAAAAGCACCAAGCATTCTGTTAAGTGATTGGCTTTAAGAAAGGCATCCAGCCATAGAAACCATGCCACAATAGAAAACTGGAGTCTGGACAGCTCCACATCAAACCATCCAACCCATGCCAGTATGGAAAGTGGGCATTAAATGATGATGATGGTGATGATGATAGACACAATGTGATATAAACATTCACTAGGTGCCCTCATCTTTGACCCAGTAAGACATGCAGGATGTAATGACTGAAAGGAGAGAAAATTGCATTAGCAACCAGATGGTATTCAGTAGACTGGGACATCATGAATTGAAATATCTTGTGCAATGACACAATGCACTGCTCAGTCCATGAAGTAACTTCACAACTTTATGATTGTAAGCTGAATACCCTAATAAATTAGGCGATATACCTTCATCATACTGCTTTATGCTAAATACTCATTGCTACATGAGCTGAACTAATCAAGATTAAGTACCTTCATCAGGAATGTAACAAGACTGCAAATCACTATTGTCTCTTTAAGTTAATGATCAGCATCAAATCTTGAAATCCAAACTTAAAGTTTAAACACTGTTCTCTAGAATATACTATTCAGGTTATTTCATTCAAATTTACAAATTTTCTTTTATGTATACTCTTTCATAATTTAAATTGAAAAGTGTGTGAATGCCTGAAGTAACAGATTAACTATAAAATGGCCAGCTAAGACACCAGGATTCCGCACTCTTTCACCACAATTAAATTGTGTCAAGCGTGCACACACATTAACACATGCACGCACACACACACACACACACACACACACACACACACACACACAGCATCATCATCCTCATAATCTAATTTCCATTTTCCATGCTGGCATGAACTGAATGGTTTGACAGGGACTGACAAACCAGCACCAATGTTCTCTTTGTGTGTAAGTTGGTTGCCCTTTCTAATGCCAACCACTTTACAGAGAGTTCTTGATGCTTTACTTGTGGCACTGGAAACTAGTAAGGTTACCAAGTAAATCACAAGACAAGACTTCTTCAAATGAGTGAGGGTACAGAACTGAGGGAGGTGAAAGTGTGATAGAGAGACAGAAACAGGAGTCTTACTGAAGAGGAGATACACAGCTGGAAAGAGAGAGAGAGAGAGTGAAGGCATATCCTCAAGGCAAAAAGAGAATATAAGATAGAGAACAGCAACAGAGGAATAGAAATGGTGGATAAGTAAGTAAGTTTGTGAGAATGTGATAGGCATGGTGTTACAAATCCAACATGGGATTGAGGTGGAGGCATGGTCATCAGTGAATATCACTCAACATCCCAAGTCACTAGTTCTACGGAGGGAAGGATTGTCATGCGATACAATCCCCAGCTGTTAGCAGAACAATAAGGTTAAAACTGAGAAGGTTAAAACTTCAGCACTGAGTTTGATACCTTCAAGTGTAACATTCACTGGTTTTAGTTGGGGAAGATTTGTGATGCATTTGGTTAAGAGTAGAGACCAAGCATACACATCAACCACCCCCAAGAGAGAACTGAATTCTGTGAACACATTAATTGGCTGCACAGAGGTATTTTACAAAAATCACTAAGTTTATTGCCAAAGATTCAGCATGATCTAAAAAATTAAATTATACAGGAAGTAATTAGCAGTGTATCTCTTCAAACTCAGTTGAAATATACCACTAATTAACAATACAATAAACTAGGCAAAATTTGAATCTTTAAATGAGGGGAAACCAATTAAACATATAACTACTATCTTTCTCTCCCACATCTTTCAACAGTTCAATTAATCTACTTAAAAAGGTGTGTGTATTTGTGTCTGATCACGTATATTATCATGCCATGTTAAGAGATGATGACAGTAGTGATTTTATATTATACATGTGTGTGTGAACATATTTATATTATATATATATATATATATATATATATATATATATGATTAAGTGCAGGCATGACCATGTGGTTTGGAAGTTTATTTCCCAACCACATGGCTTTGGGTTTCAGTTTCCATGTATGGTACCTTGAGCAAAGATCTTCTAGTTTGGGTCAATCAAAGCTTTGTGAGAAGATTTAGTAGACAGAAACTAAAAGCCCATCA
>NC_068982.1:131219376-131220159 GCF_001194135.2 Octopus bimaculoides
CTAGCATCATAGCATCGTAATTATGAAATATCAATAAAACTGTCAAAAGCTTGTTTATTTTTGTTTTTTGATTTATTATTAGTGTTACTTAATATGTTTTGCTAAAACTGCTGTTTCTTTTCAGATATCACCAGAAAAAGGTAATTAAAATTCATTAAAATGACAGATTTATCAAACTTTCAAAGAGGTCAAATTGTTGGTACTCATATGGCAGGCGCTAGTGTAATGAAAACAGCCAAAATGTTTGGTGTATCAAGAAATACTGTCTCAAAAGTAATGACAGCCTTTGAGAAAGAGGGAAAAAACCTCTTCATCAAAACAAAACTCTGGAAGAAAACCAAAACTTTCAGATAGAGGCAGTCGGCCTCTTATGCAAATTGTTAGAAAGGAACACAAAAGTACAACTCCCAAAATTACTGCAGAGCTTAATGATCACTTCGTGAACCCAGTTTCCACAAAAACTGTTCACCAGTCACAGAAGGGGGATCACTTACACTAGAAACATTGTAAATAGGGAAGTGCTGTAACGGATGTGCTTAGCTTATACTTTCACACAATAACTTAATATATACTTATATTATTAATAAATATAACATGAAGGATAATAGAATTTTTCATTAACCAAAATAGTGCAAATTAAACAATTTTGATTAAATGATAACCATTCATTGGATGATATTTAAATTATCCATGAATTTTCTCACAGGTCAAGCTAATTATTATCAAGTCAAGTAGAAAGTTACATAAGTGACTAAAGAGCCAAGAGCTTTATGCATGGAACTC
>NC_068982.1:131220682-131232258 GCF_001194135.2 Octopus bimaculoides
AAAGTCAACTAAGTCAATGACAATAAACTAAACCAACTTGAGTAATTTTGTAACTATTAGTAACATGATCTAACTGGAGTGTGTGTGTGTGTGTGTGTGTGTGTGTGTGTACATGTACAGAGAGAGGAGAGAGGGGGGGGGAGATTAATTAGCAGAAAAGAAGACAGGGTTCTACTACCATCTGGGAAATGGTTAGGCTTCATATGCAAAAAAGGAGTATGTAGGAATTCCATACAATATACCAGATTTGAACCATCGTTATGCAAGAGGTGTAGTGGGATCACAAGCAGAGTGATAGAGAAGGACTCTGTTTGTAGGAGATACACATGAGTAGTGAGCTGTAAAAACCACCATGAAATGAATTCTAGGTGACCTAACTAGAAGTGAAGGAAGGTATTTCTAAAGCTAAACAGCCACAATAAGAAAACAATATAGAAAGATCAGGGAACTTAATTGGCACTAAAAGGATTCAGTGTCTGAGCTAAAGGGAACATTGTACAATACTTGAGCATAAAGTTTGATATCGGTTAGTTATGAAACAGAGGCATTGAATGCAAAGGATGTGTAAAGGCTGGAAAAAATGAGGCAGGCATGCTATGTCGGATGTGTGCCGTTACTGTGCATGAATGACAACACAAATGAACTGAGAGATAACAGAGTAGAAGGCAAATTAGATATAGTTTGCAACAGGGAAGACACAATGGCATGCAAAGGACGATGATGATGATGATAAAGTATGAATTTTAAAGTACTTATGTATTTACTTATACAGCCAAATGTTAAATGAGGTTCATTATATAATATTTGGATAAGAAAGACTTTAGTCTTTCTTATCCAAATGTCATGTCTTTTGTCATCTTATCCAAATGTCATGTCTTTTGCATATGATCCTTCCTAGTGGAAAGAACATATGCAAAAGAAAGATAGAGGAAGACGTAGAAGAAAGTCTAATCTCAGAAGGACGAACTTCATAAAGACAAAAGGAAAGGACAGAGACAAGTGACATGACACTAAGCTGGAGAAGACTCATACAATCTATCCAAGTATGGATGAACAGACATAAAACATTATGATGGTGTGTGTGTAATTATTTGGAAGCCTTTAACTGTGGGAGGAAGTTTTTAAAAATGTAAACACATTCAAGCTATATCTTTGATGTTTGAAGAAAAAGGAGATCCTTGATGAATTTATTTCATGGTTTGTTGACTGGTTATCAGAAGAGATATGCCCTGACTCTGTCCCCACCACAACCACCACCTCTGACCTATCCTCTCTGCCATTGAAAGTATAGCATATTCAGAAAATAGAAATCAAACTACCCCTGCAGTGAATAACCTAATTAGAATAATTGTGCTTTTGGCTACTCATCATTAATTAAATATATATTTATGCACAACACAGACACATATGTATGTGTTTATATACATCTGTGCTTGACAGACAGATATACTAATAAGTAATATATACACACAAAGACAACACACACAATTGTATGTGAGTCTAAGAAAAATGCTTCTGTATAACAAAAAATCCACTATGAGCATGTTTAAATAGTGTAGTAAGATTTCAAAAGGAAAGAAACAGACTAAATGGTAAGGCAGTGAATGAATGAATGAATGAATGAATAAGTGAATGAGTGAGTGAGTGAGTGAAAGTGAGTGAGAAGAAACATAATAGCAAAAGGAAGAAGAAATGGGATGGGGTAGGAATCGGAAATTGTATTGACACAATATTAATGCAGTAGTAATATTGTAATGCCTGAGTAAAATGCAGAATATGACAAGAACTGGAACAGTAATGAAAGTTAGAGAAGTGGAAACAGTTTTATGGATTGATCAGTGATCTTCTTGACAATCATTCCAGTATACAGAATTGGTCTATAGTTGCCATAACAACAGGTTAGCATAGACTTATATCGTAGTGTGTAAGTCATTAAGCAAATTATTACAGATCCAGATAACCAGAATTCTATTGAACAGTTTAAAAGTGTGCAGCATCATTAAAAGTTCAGCAGAACTCTTGTAGGAACCTTCAACAAGAGGGTCACTTCAGTAACGAGATTCATCATGGGTAGTTGATGGATGCTCCAAAATATCACCATTAGGTAAAATTGGAATGTTACCACTGCAGGTTAGAACTGATCAACAACTTCTCAAATTACTTAAATGAAAAGAAGTAAACAAAAATAGAACTTTTTTTTATTTTTGCATTTTTCAGAAGACAGCAGTATGACATTCAGAAAGAATCAATCATATCGACATGGGTGGAGAGTCAATATAGTGTAAAGAACATTGAGGAAAAAAAGGGATTTAATCAAGAATTTATGTTTTTGTTTGAATTTTCTGAAACATCATGTTATGAGTCATAAGGAAATTGAACTTCTGTTAATCCTACAGAAGGGATTTTCAACTGCCTACATACACATGGTACTTACATAGAGCTAAGTAAACTGAACTAGTAATAATTGTCTTGCCCATTGCATATCTGTAGATTAAATATGAACCACTGCCTAATCAGATGGTAGCATGACTGCCTTTAAACCTGGCCAGCTTTAACTCTGAAAGTGTTTGTATCATTTCAGTGTCATATCGTACTAAATTTATCCAAGTAATGTTGCACAAGATCCTTCATGCCCAGAAGCTTTATTCAACAGAATAGGAAAACAACCTTACAAAGACTTCACCAAATGTAAGCATACAAAATGAATGTAACACTATAACAATAGCACAACAATAATCAAGTTCAAAAATCATAATAAAAATGTATACAGGATTAAAAAAGACATATTTTCTTTTGTGCTGGATATATCACAATATATGTACATATCATATGCACCTACTCATAGATGTATAATTGCATTCATACAAACATGCACTCAACTGCATGATAAGCTGGCCACTGAAAAGTCAATGATTCATCTCTTACTACCAATGTTGTGCTGTGTTTCTGACCAAAGCACTTGGCTCATACAAGATCTGCTCACTTAGCTACACAGAAAGAAGATTCATAAATACAGAGTAGGTCTGTTGCTATTGCCAGCACTGTAAAAATAATATTCAAGCTCTCCTAGGAATCTGGAAAAAGTATTACAATATAATATGGCATTTACTTCTTCAAGAGATCTTGAAACTACAAGATTATTGAGAGTCCAAAGTTCCTGTAATGCCTTCAAAAGTATTTAAAAACAATATGTTGCCTACAAGTGTATATCATGAATATGGGACATTTAAACACACATTGACTATTTCAGACACTGTTAAACATAATATAGAGTATGTTAGTGGTACATCATTATAAAATTCGTATCCTTTCACTGGAACAAAGGACAAAATACTTGTACAATTACAGAAACCTGCTTTCTTACAGGAGAAATTGTTATTCTTGATTGTTTACCCTAAAGTCAGCTCTGATCAGGTAGATCTACAAAGATGTTCAATTTGTAACCATCTCATCTCATACATTATCTTTTTTTTGTACCCCTTTTTTCTTATCATTTTAGCACATCTAGAACTACTATATCCAATTCATCACTTTTCTAGCAGTTGGTAAAATGTAATTTTGACAGAAATTTGAGTTATTTCTTGCAGGTGAAACACAGAAACCCCTTCTTGTGGCATAAAAAGAAACGTTTCCTCCAAATGCAAAGAAAATAATAGCATCTAAATGATAAATACAAGTAAGTCATTCACTCAGCAAAACAGCAAAGACATTGTAGAAATTCTCAGAGTTACATTCTACTCATACATGTGTATGTACATGCATGTAGATACATAGACATCTATAAATATATGTATTAAATACATGAAAATAAATGTAAGATATTTTAGGAAGTTCAGCTTGTAGCTCTCACTACTTGGGATTATCTGAAGTCTGAAGAAATTGTTATTTTTCAATTGAAAACTTAGTCATTCATAATTACTAAAATTAAATAATAATAAAAACACAGGAAAGCATACATACAAATGAATAAAAAGGTTTAGATGGCTTAACTCTTAGAAAACAAGCCTAGTCACATTATTACTGACTTTCACCAAGGAAGTACCTCCTCAAAGTATTGGGTTCTTATACAACATAAAACTTGAAACATTGGTAAGGAAATGAGATACAACATTCATTGTTCTAACTGAAATGGCGAAAACTAGAAACTGAAGGCAGTTTGTGAGGATAGTTCTTTAGACATTAACATTTGTTTTTTTGTTTTTTTAATCTACAAAATTTCATCTCCTTCAATAGTTAAAGAAAAACTAAGCATAAGCTAATTTTGGTAAAGAAATTGCTCATATCCAAGAAACTTATTATCTTTAGAAAGAATAAATGACAAAGTTGATCACAATACAAAATCTCCAAAACATATAACATCCAATATAGTCAGCAAAGCCTAACCCTGCATTGAGCAATAATAGAGACGGGTGAAATGTGTCCATGAAGTTTAACAATAAGAAAATGAAAAGTGGAAACATCATTTATGTACACAACACATACAGACAACTAGAACAATTAAATATTTGTAATTTTGAGATAAGGTGTAGCCAGTATAGTAAATTAACAATCAAGCTATTAATCTATTTGTGCATACAAGTATACATATGTTATTATTTACATAGCATTTAAGGTAGCAAGCTGGTAAAATCATAACTGTGCAGGACAAAATTCTTAATGGCATTTCTTCTGTCTCACATTCTGAGTTCAAATTCACAAAGGTTGACTTTGCCTTTCATCCTTTCAAGATTTATAAAATGAGTACCAGTTGAACCTTTGGATCAAAGTAACTAACTAGCTTCTTCGCCACAGATTTCAGGCCTTATGCTTTAGTAGTATTTCAAAGCAGATAGACATCAACTGCCTCAAAGGTTTATGAGAGGGTTCAGCAACTTCTTTTAGTAATGCTTGACATATGATTATTTTACATCTACTCATTGCCATATGTATATCATAGATCTTACATATAGAAATGAGCCCAACTGTGTCCCCACCACATCTCAATGCTCAATGACCCACAAATACATTAAATTTGAAGACTTTTTAGGAAAGGTATGAGGACCAACAGGTCCAACCTCTGGTCTATACTTTCTTATACATGTTTTGGTGTCGGAGTAACTTGACATACAAACGTTTAAGAGGAACATTAATGACACTAATTTTACTGTCCTCAGAGAACCTGTGAAGAACATGAGCACCACCCTTGCTTACAAATCCAGCAAGTAAAGAGAAAAAATTATTACAAGTCAAAAAATCAAATCAATGGAAGTTCTATTTAGTTGCATGACTTTATAAAAATAGCTGCCACAACTCCTACAATTTTATTGTACCAGGTGCATTAGATGGTATAGTTCAAGATACACTAAGTATGAATATAAGACAGAATGGTCATTGCTGGAAACATTTGATCAAAGATTTATTCAGTCAGGACTGATTTGGAGCCAAACAATAACTCATCACAGATTAATTGTAGACTTCATAAAAAAAAAGAGAAAAAATGCTTTGCAACCATGCAGTTTTGAGTTCAGTTCCACTGCATGTCACCTTGGGCAAGTGTCTTCTATTATAACCTTGAGCCAACTGATGCCTTGTCAATGAATTTGGTAGACAGAAACTGTGTGGAAGCTTGTTTGGAAGGCAGCGAGCTGGCAGAAATGTTACCCTGCCGGGTGAAATACTCAGCAGTATTTCGTCTGCCGTTACGTTCTGAGTTCAAATTCCACCAAGGTCGACTTTGTCTTTCATCCTTTCGGGGTCAATAAATTAAGTACCAGTTACGCACTGGGGTCGATGTAATCGACTTAATCCCTTTGTCTGTCCTTGTTCGTCCCCTCTATGTTTAGCCCCTTGTGGGCAATAAAGACATAAGGAACTGTGTGGAAGCTTGTTCTGTGTGAGTGCCCCCCCCCACCTCCCACTGCTTGACAGTCGATATTGGTTTGTTTAGGTCCCTGTAACTCAGAGATCTGGCAAAAGAGACCGGTGCCCCAGTGTGCCTGCACTCCAATGACTGAAACAAGTAAAAGATAAAGATAAATGTTTGAGACAAAACTAAACTCTTCTCAAATTATTATTTACTGATGCAGTATAAATATACATACAGTAATGGAAGAAAGATGGGTATTTGAAAATAAGAACTTAGCTTTTATGATATATTGAAGAGATACCAAGCACAATCCTGATAAAGCAACATGTAAAAGAAACTAGTCATGGTTTCAGTTTTCTTACGTTTGCTTCTTTATTTCTTTTTAGGAGTTTTTAGAGGTGAAGAAGACTGAAATAATGGCATTCACTAAGAGGTCATACATTTTTGGTTACTGCACCAGATGAGCTGCAACAAGGCCTCCTTAATAGCATTATAATTACCATAGCAGCATAAATATTAAAATCACTACAATATATGCACAAACTTGATATTTAATGGAGGACAGATGATTATTTCAGTTTTAGGGATGTATTTAAAACTTTAGTATCTTCTGATCATATTGTTCATTTGGGAGATATGGTTATCTATAGAGGTCAGCCATATTAGTTGATTGTAGTAATGGTAGAGTAGCAATAATAGTGCTTATCATCATCGTCATTTAATGTCCATATTCCATGTTGGCATGGGTTGGACAGAATAGAAAACAGATAATATTAACTGCAGATTAATAACAGACCTAAAGCATGGCTTTTAATACTTCAAGGTGACTTATAGGTCCAAGTATACCAAGATAAAATTTGGTCTGCAACCAGACTATCATGCAATGACTGGGAAGCAGCATAGCAGTCAGAATATTCTGCTGTTCTTCTTCACTTCAGTCATGAATGATCAAAAGTTCCAATGGCTATGGTAACACAGACATATAAGTTGAACTGTCAGTACATGATAATTTCAATTCATTGATATTTATTGGAGATGGTTGGCACAGAATTTGGGGCCTATTTTGATTTTTCAGCTTTATTGGCATAGCTACCTGTTTATCTTCTTCAGGTGGTAAATATAACGATTTTAGGACATTGTTGTAAAAGTATAGTGGAATATTATTAATGTGTCTAGGTGTTTATAGGTTATTACATACGTAAATGAGTGTTAGAGAAGGCGGCAGCTATAACACTTTGAAAACTGGAGTATATATATATATATATATATATATATATATATATATACACATATAGAGCAAACAGCTAATAGGTGGATACTAATGACCAAACATCAAACTCTTATTTTGTTTTGTTATATTTTGTGTTATTTCCCCAATATATTTCCACTTTCATTATTGAAGTACTTCAAATTTGTGCTTACTAGTGAATCTGTTGTTATGTTACAGAAGTGACTGTTTAGTTTCCTTTTAATAGCACTTTGAATTATCATCATTAAATAAGTAATAATTAAATGAATGTATCAACATTTTGCTGTGAAGCACTATACAACAGTATAGATTTACTCAACAAGGTATGATTTTATTTATTCAGAACTCTTACACATCACTAGCAAGTATCTAATGCATCTGCAGATGCAGTACAAATCATGAATAGGTTGCAGAGATGTGACAAAAGACCTTGATTGTAATAAATAACAAACGTAATAAAGAGAATAATTGATTAAGAGCTCATGCATTTATTAATTGGTAAATTGATAAACAAACATGACTTAGCCACTACACTTAGCATCCTTTGATCAGCTGAAGGTAACTGATCTACCTTGTATTCTTTAATCTGGGGAAGGTAGCTTCTACAACTATCATTTATCAATCTAGAGAAGGTTTCTGACAGGGTACCATGATTTGTAGTTTAGGGGATACTAATAAAATTAGGCTTATGAAAGTTATGCAAATAATGTACAGAGATACTGTCAGCAGGGTGAGAGTTGGTAATGAGTTCAATGATGGATTTAACATACATTTAGATAACCTTCAGGTAGGACTAGCTGTACATAAGAAATGTATACTCAGGTCAGGTGTAGGAGCATGTGCCATTGCAGCATGTTGCTGCACACACCATTTGTATGTTCCCGGATCCTCTCAGGCAACCAGTAGAGCAGGGTCCCAGTCAGTCTCGTCTCTATGAGACACCTCCTCATCTGTCATGACCATGTGGTTGGCCAACATAAGCCATCAACCCAAGCAGAACCTCAGTGAAGAGTTGCATGGCCAAACAGTCTGAGCTAGCACTCCAGATACAAGTGACAGGACACATCCCAGTTTCTGAGTAGAGTCATTAGTTAGTTATGAAATCTAACCAATGGTAACCCATAATCCAATGTCCTGGTACCAAAGAAGTTCATGTGGCTCACAACTATAGAACAAGACAGAGAGGACTATAAACCTAAACACATGCACCTTTTGTCCCCCTGCTCAGATATCAGCAGCACAAAA
Source organism: Octopus bimaculoides (assembly GCF_001194135.2). Classification (NCBI taxonomy): domain Eukaryota; kingdom Metazoa; phylum Mollusca; class Cephalopoda; order Octopoda; family Octopodidae; genus Octopus; species Octopus bimaculoides. Next base: position 131,229,022 of record NC_068982.1, read on the forward strand.
CACTGTGTATACTGATGGCTTAATTTACATAGGCAAATCTGTTGAAGATTTTAAAGAAATTTGAAGAAATTCCAAACATCAAAGCAAAACTTAGGACCAACACATCTCAAAGTAAACCAAGCAAAGACAAAGGTTTTAGTTTGTAGACCCTACTGATATCAGGGAAATGGCAATGCTTAATATGTAATAAAGAAGTAGGTAAGAATTCTATACAGTGTTCCTGATACAATCTATGGGTTTGATGTGATCAGAAGCAGAGAAGGAAGTCTTTGTATATGGCAACAGCACTTAGCAGTTAGAGCTACAAAAAATAATTTTTTCCAAATACTTGGAAGGCTCAAGAAATAGTTGATAGCTTTTGTTACTTAGATGGTTCATTTATCAGCTGAGGTGGGTACCCTGAGCACATGGTAGCCAGAGTAAGAATGGGGTGAAAAAGTTCAGGGAGCTATCGTCTCTGCTAGCAACAAAAAGATTTTCTTTCTTTCTTTCTTTCTTTCTCTCTCTCTCTCTCTCTCTCTCTCTCTCTCTCTCTCTCTGTGAAAAGAGTAAATTGTATGATGCTTATGAACAAAGCATAATGTTGCATGGTAGCTAAACAGGAGCATTGGATGCTGGTGATATGTGAAGGCTGAAAGAAATGCAATGAACAATTTCTGTTTGATGTGTAATAATAATGTGCATGAATGAGAAAGCTGAGAGAAAACTGCATACAAAAGGAACCACATGCATTGTGCAAAAACAGGACACTGTGTTGGTACTGATATGATGTATATGGAGGATTACTGTTAGGTGAAAGAGTACCAAGTAATCCAATTGGAGGGGAAATCCCAGGAGAAAAAAAAGTATGCAAAGAAATGGTGAAAACTGTTGCCATTACTTTACTGCTCTTCCTTTTACTTGTATCAATTATAATTCTCTTTTGACTTTGTTTATTCTAATATATTTTTATAGGGATTTTTGAGTTTTTTTAATCATTTGTTTTTACATATATGTTTTTGTGTGTGAGTTTTTTTAAAAGATGGATATATGCTTGTTGTGTGTCTATGTTAAAGATGGATATATGCTTGTGTGTGCTTAGTTAAAAGTAGTTTTTGTATGGGTCTGTGTCTGCATGATAACACTTACATATTTGTGTAAATGCTTATATGCATGCGTAAGCGTATAAGTGCGAATGTATGAAGCTATAGATGCATATATCAATAGATATGAAACAAACGTGTCTGTTTCTATATGTATGTGTATATGGGGTGGATTTGTCACATTTTACTAAACGCACAAAATACAATGCATGTGAATGTTTATAATGTGTGTGTGTGTGTGTGTTTGCATGCATGCGTGTGCTTAGTATATGTTAGACTATATGTATGTGTGTGTAGATGCAAACATACATGTGTGTGTATACAATCACACTCATTTCCACAACTGAGCATGTGTGTGTGTGTGTGTGTGTGTGTGTGTGTGTGTGTCTGTGTGTGTGTGTGTTCAGTTATTTATATGTGTTAATCTCTGTATTGTGTTAGCATTTGTATTTTGTGTACATGTATGTAGGCAAAAATTCTACATGCCCATGCATAATACCATATCTTTTCATATTACATACACATTAATCAATTATATGAGCGATTTTAAATTTGTGTACCGCAATCCCATGACATTAACAGTATTTTTAAAACATTCAATTGATTTCTTTACTGAAGCTATAAATACACCTCCCAGAAAGTTTTGAATCCAGTTTCCACACAAAACTCTAGTCCCTGAGTAACTTCTAAATCATCTGAAAATAATAAAAATACACATACTCTATATAACATGTTGAGTTCACTTTTCTTCTATTTGGAAAAACAAGACCTATACATTCATTCATTCATGTAACATTAGTTGAGTTTGAATGGAGAGTTATTTGAGACAAGATTTTACAGAGGGATGATCTTCCTGTTGCTAACCTTTATCCAATTTTTTTCAAGTAACAGATTTCGTCATTCATCTGGTCCTTGAAAGTGTAGAGCAACAGTTACAATGTCAATAAGGAGCACTAATATCAGCACCACTTAGCTCAAGGGACAAGCATGTAATATAAAATATTCACTCACATTTGCACACACGTGCGCACATATATATACATTTAGATATCATCATCATCAATGTTCTCTTTTCTATGCTTGCATGGGTCAGATGGAGTCCATTTGAGGCAGATTTTCTACAGCTGGATGTCCTGCATGTCGACAATCTTCATCCTTACACGTTTCCAAGCAAAGTTATACCTCCCTGTGGCCAGGCATGTGCTTGCAAAATTTTGGAAATGAATGATACTGCCTGTGTGTCATTGACACTCACAACTGTCATGCAATGTCAAGACAAAGAGACACAAACACATACACACATATATTTACACACACACACATACACTCTACATTTGTGCTTCTTTTCATTTTCCATCAACAAAATTTACTTACAAGACTTTGATCAGCCCAAGGCTAGAGTAAAACCCGAAAGGATGAAAGGCAAAGTCAACCGCGTCAGAATTTGAACTCAGAATGTAAAGACAGATGAAATACCACTAAGCATTTTTCCCAGCATGCTATCATTTCTGCCAGCTCACCGCCTTTGGATGGATAGATGTATTAACATCTGTTTTTATACTTAGTAATAATAAAAGCAATTTTACATTAATCTGAAAACTTACTCCATACTTTTGTACAGTACAAATTTAGTATTCTTTAACAAGTATTAACAGTGACTTAAAAGTTTCATCAGCTAAGTCAGCATCAGACTGTGGTGCATTAAGTTAATCTTGGCTTTATATAGACTCTGTTGAGATATAATTTTCTGGGAGTTCAGTTAAATGGTAATTAGGTTGAAGAGTTGGTAGTAAAATATATATATATATTTATATATATATATGGCCGTTGCCAGTACCGCCTGACTGGCTCCTGTAGGATTTTCGAGCGAGATCGTTGCCAGTGCCCCTGGACTGGCTTGTGCGGGTGGCACATAAAAGACACCATTTCGAGCGTGGCCGTTTTCGTGCGGGTGACACGTAAAAGCACCCACTACACTCTCTGAGTGGTTGGCGTTAGGAAGGGCATCCAGCTGTAGAAACTCTGCCAAATCAGACTGGAGCCTGGTGTTGCCATCCGGTTTCACCAGTCCTCAGTCAAATCGTCCAACCCATGCTAGCATGGAAAGCGAACGTTAAACGATGATGATGATGATATATATATATATATATATATA
>NC_068982.1:131232645-131238570 GCF_001194135.2 Octopus bimaculoides
ATATATATATATATATATATATATATATATATATATATATACACTTCCACTAAACTCCCTTAAATGGCATTGGCCAGCCTGAGGCTATAGAAGATGCACAATGTGCTGCACAGAGGGATTGAACCCAGAACCACATACATGCAAAGTGAACATCTTAACCACACCGCCAAGGTCCTTATATATATTTATATGTAAGTATATATTGTGATTCTCAATAACATAAAATTAATTTCTTACTCAGCCTGGGTGTTAACCAGCGTATCAATTTCAAAGATAATTTTTGTGTACATTGATTTCACACTTCCAATAAGGAAACTAAAGAGATAATGGGTTTGCTCTTAAAGTCAAATATTGCAAATAAATAAGGTTACCCATCCATAGTACTTGAACCAAATTCATCATCATCATCATCGTTTAACATCCGCTTTCCATGCTAGCATGGGTTGGACGATTTGACTGAGGACTGGTGAAACCGGATGGCTACACCAGGCTCCAATCTGATTTGGCAGAGTTTCTACAGCTGGATGCCCTTCCTAACGCCAACCACTCCGAGAGTGTAGTGGGTGCTTTTACGTGCCACCCGCACGAGGTCAGTCAGGCGGTATTGGCAACGGCCACGCTCAAATGGTGTATTTTATGTGCCACCCACACAAGAGCCAGTCCAGGGGCACTGGCGACCATCTCGCTCGAAAGTCCATTACACATGCCACGGGCACAAGTGCCAGAAAGGCGACGCTGGGCACAGGTGCCATCCCGATTTCACTTGCCCCAATAAGTCTTCGCAAGTTGAGTTTCGTGTCCAATGAAGGAGACGACGTTGGCATGAATGCCAGTCGTCGAATTTAGTTCGGTTTCGATTTCACTTACCTCAACAGGTCTTCGCAAGCGGAGTTTAGTGTCCAAGTCTAAGTAGAGCACTGCTGATATAGAATTTTATGGGCTATCATATACAACTGCCAATCAGCAGATAATTGTATGTTCTTTAGTATGTTTAACTTTTATGGATAAGGCCATGCTGGAACACTGAAAGTATTACCTTTAATACTCAATGATATTTTGTTTTGATGATTTATTATTTGTATATTGATAATAGATATAAAGACAATGCTTGGTTCGTAGCCCATTATATTCCATACAGTTACAATACTGTTTGTATTTCATCAGACAATATCTCTCACCAATATATTTCACTTAAAATAATTTGGAAAAAAACATTGATGAAGTGCAAATATATTTTGATTAAGATAGAAACGTTATTGTATTCTTCTGTATTTTTCATTTAGGATCCTTTTTAAATATATGTATGCTTACAGGTTGGTGATCTCCAACAAAAATCTATTCTTAATAGTTTGCTAAATTTGATACAAGCAATCCAACAGGATATAGTTGATTTTTGTTTTTCCTTTTTTTTTTCTTTTTTATCTTTGTGATAATTAATTAATTGATGTATCAAATAAAAGCAATTGTTACCTCAGCTAGCTCAAAGAAAATGAGATATTTGGTAGGTATATACTATATATAAAATTAATGAAGTAACCACGAAAGAAATGTTTTTAACAATCCAAAAGAAAGAGGCGGGGAATAATTCAATGCTTCAGGGGGGGGGGGATCCTGAACTGATTTACTAATTATTGAAATAAGCAGTGTGCTCAGCCAACAAATATATTTCTACTTAGTCAGTCATCCAGCTCAACATGTGGTTTTAGTGGTTGAATTTGAAAGTAAAAAGGTTTCTTTTTAAACTGTCACCTAAAAACCATAGAAAGAAGTCAGTAACAAAATTGTTGAATAGGCACCTTCCACTAATATCATGACATTGACTCATAAGACTCCAGAAAAACAAAAGAGAAACCCAAAGATTCAAAAGCCTGAAGCCCAGGCAACATCACAATGTGCATATGCACCTATGCAGACTCTCAAATGCTTTAGAAAGACTCACCATTGGTATCATTCACACTCATATTCACCTCTCTAAATCAGACCACTACATTCAGAAACCACATGCCTTATGAACTTTACACAGATACATGATGGCTTCAACAACAACAAAATTTTCTCATCTTTGATCTCATTGTTTGTTTACACCTGAGGTCTCGGATATGAAACATCACAAGAAAATCAGTTCTGGCTATAATTTCTATAGAAAATCTATAGAGATGACCTTAACATGCTGGAGTGTGTGGTAAGGTCATTAGCTATGTAAAGCATGGTATATCTTAAGCAACTAATATATGGATCACTACTAGTCATTCAGTCAAGTATTTTTATACCTTAGATATGCTTAATTAGAAATAATTTAAGGTTCCACATCATTAAAAACCTACTCAATGAACAGACAAAATTTTCTTTGACAAATTTTTTATCATCTTGAAAATTTAGATCATACATGTAAGTTCTAAGTCATAAGATATAATGAAAATATAGGAAGAATAGTTATAGCTAGAATGCCAATAAAGCAGTTCTTTGAGCAATTACTTCCATGCATGTGGTCCATTAAAGCAGATTTGATCAATGCTACTCAACAGCAACAACAATAATAATCTTACAAAGTTACACAGCTGAAGCATTAATCCCAAATGAATATATCAGTATTTTATTTGCTAGATCTTGATAAATACACAACTAATTCTACAGGAATTCAGGGTAGAGATGTTTAAAAACAAAATGTGCTTGTTTCTTATTTTATATTTGGAAATAGATTATACTGAATATATTACATACACAGAATTAGAAATAATACATTACCAAAAATTTTATCAAAGATCTGAAATTTACAACAGAAGCCATTTTTGTTTTATGGTTCCAATTCAGCTTTAGAACAAAACTTCTGATAATGTCAAATGTAAGTGATTATTCAGTTTGAAATTACATTGTACAGATGAAACTTTTAACTGCAATTTGTCCCTTTGATTTGATTCTGATAGAAATAACTTAAATAAGAACCTATTTTTCTATCTTCAAATCATTTAAAAATGTTTGTGCATTAAAACAAACAAAATATACCCTTATATTTGTTGACAGGTAAGTAAACAGAGTAAAATGGATTTCAAAAACATCAGAAAGTAAAGAGTACAAGGAAAAAAATATGATGTAACAACAGTCAATTATTGGATATATCCCACTTTATGTCTCAACTGATTTATTAACTATGTCACACTGTGGTGTTACCGATCAAGTACTCTGTCAGAATCAATTCTAATTTTTACTAGCTGAGTGGACTGGAACAAGGGCCCAATATGCCTTCTAGACCAAGAATCAAAGAGCCCAATTTCCATATCACTAAGCCATGTACATTATCAAAATAAATTTCTGAATATCTGGTTTCTAAAAATGAAACGGGTTTCAAAACCCTAGTGAGTCTACTATTCATGTACACTTATAAATTCAAGAGCTCAAAAGATAAATGATCAAATCAATATGATCTTCTGAGGGAAACACAAGTAAATTAGTAATTATCAGCCATTTTAGTATTTCATGATGCTTATGAGCAGGATACTTCCTTCTGTGAACTTCAATGCATCTAACTGCAAACAATGGGAACTGATCTTTTGACAATGTGACTTAACAACAGACTGGCTATATGGATATTTGTCTATCATCAACTTAATGCTACTGAATCTGGAGATATGAACTGTATTACGAGCTTATGACTCACAAAAACAACTATCACTATTGCCTGTGGAAATTATAGTGAAGATCTGTTACACCTGAAAAACTAATCCTGATGGAAATCTGAAATGTTGGATATGATCACATTCACATCTACAAATGTTCAGGCAATGTCATTAAGAAGTTTGCTTCAGAATCATAAGGCTTAGGGTGCATTCTGACTGCATTGTACTGTCTGACTGGTGTCTCCCACTATGCCCATGGGCTGGTCAATAGACAGAAACTCTAAAAATCTCATTGTATATATACATATATAGATGTAAACACACACACACACACACACACACACACACACACACACACACACACACACATATATATATACCCTCAGTGGCATCACATCTGTCAGTCTCAAAAGACCATGGATCTGCATGTAGAGAATTATGTGTCAGCTACTAACGGCAGTGCAGTGAATGCTGTGACTGTACAGGCCCACAAGAGAGTGGCTGTCTTAAATGCAGTGACAGCATTTGAAGATACTCTCCTACAACACTACTGCATTTTCCTTCCATCGAATACAGATGTATGCATTTGAGTTTTCCCCTTGACTCAATATATGCATGCTGATTAAAAAAGTCACAGTTCATACAAACGGAGTCATTCTCTATAACCTTCAGTGAAAACACATTTGTCCATTGAACTGTTCATTGTTTGAAGGACTAAGGTAAATATCACCTTGCTTAGAAACAGATGAGGGTTGGTGACAGGAAGAGCATCCAACCATATAGAATTTACCTCATTAAAGTTCATATGATCCATGCAAACATGGGAAAGTGGATGTTAACATGATCAAGCTGATGATAGATGTGATCAACTAGAATACCATCAACTCAGAAGGAAAAAAAGTGGAAAATAACAAAATCATTATTTCAAAAACAGTTGGTGATCAATAATCTGTTTAAAACAGTTTCTCCAAACATTAAACTCATTTAAGATAATACAGTATTATCATACATTTTTTTCTAATCTTTTCTCTAAAGCTAATCCATGATTATATCAAAAACAGCTAATCATGGATTAGGAGGTTAATCAACACTAGTGAATTAGCAAAAGGGAATGCAGAAGCACCTCCCTATACTAGGTCATTATAATGGTATTTGGCTATCACATATCTCATGGTAACAGTCAGTTCAGCTGGAATCTATTTCTCTTTAAAATATCGTACACAATTATAATTTTGTACAAATGCTATTTTAGCTTGGGCCATTTTGTTTTTTTTATTGCAAAAGGATTTACCCTGGTTTCAAAACATATCTTTGCAACATTTTTAGTAAATAACTTAATAACACATGAAATTACTTTTTAGGCTGCTAATCTCATTTTTTGTGTTTTACAAAGCATTACATCTCAAATAGTTTGCTTCCTCTTTCTTGTCAAGTACCACGTTCATCTTATTAAAGTATATGTACTCAGAAAGAGATCAAAATTACTAAACTTCATTTTGCACAAAATTTTTAAAGTTTTGCCCAGGTTTGGTTATGGGATTATTCCAAGTAGATAACAGAGTCAGAAATCTGCATGAAATAAAAATAGCCATAAAACTAGTGACCATGCAACAGGTCACACCAAATTTGCAATGGTGATAATTTGTATGATCTTAACTTGAGAATGGACTCACGAACCTTTATTTCAAACAGGGTTCCTATACTCAACACAGTACATAAAAGTAGAGAAATCCCAAATAAAATAAATGATATCCAGTCATAACCTCAGTATACACACACACATATATATATAATATATATAATACATATAAATTTGTAATATCGTATCATATCGTATATATTTACCCACAATATGTTAAATCATACTGTATGTTTATATAATGTAATGTATTATCTTAAATTGTTACATATTTTTATACAACTTGGAAACTATGCGTGTTTATAAATATTTTTAAATAAATATTTTAAACATTCATGATATTTCTGAAGTTTATATCATTGTATATGCCTGTATACTTTATTTTATCTTACTTTTTAGACATTTTAGAGACTTAAAACTATATATTTTTTTATTCTAGAATGATTTGAACACACATACATATATATTAAATCTTGCATTGGATATATGGTATTGTTCCTGTGGTCTTCCACCCGGATGTATCCATTCTTACCATAATTTATATATACATATATATAGAATCCAAACAAAGCAGAACAAGAAAAAACAATAACGCAAGGATGTGGTACAATATATATATACATTATATATATATATATATATATATATATATATATATATATATATATATAT
>NC_068982.1:131239950-131249500 GCF_001194135.2 Octopus bimaculoides
CACCTGAAACTTCTCCTCTAGTTCTGATAGTGACTCCGCAATTAGGGCAAGGTCATCAGCATAGAGGAGCTCCCAGGGGCAACCTGTCTTGAACTCCTCTGTGATTGCCTGGAGGACTATGGTAAATAGTCCTCCATATATACATACACATATATATATATATATATATATATATATATATATACACACACACACACACACACACATATATATATATATATACACACAAACACACATACACATATATACACACAGACACACACACACACACACACACATATATATATATACACACACACATAATACATATATATGAGCATGCAAACACACTCACATACACATAAATACATTACATAACTATAAAAGATATGACACCTGATGATAAAGGGAAATAAATCATATAAATTTGTATTCAAAGAAACAAGAGAGATCATATTAATAGTCTTCAGGTTCTGTGATATTTCCAATCTGAACCTTAAATTTCATCAATAGATAACAAACTCCACAATTATGAGTCCTGCCACCAGTAATGATAATATTCCTAAAATGGTAAAGTTTATCACTCATCATCACAGACCAGAGTTTATAGAACTGACAGGTCTCACTGAAATGTGTAGAATAGAAGCATCATTGTGATCTAGTTGAAATATTCTGTGGTAATTGTTATAATTGTGAATAACATACATAGGAAAGCTATGTAGAGAAACCGAAACAATTTTATATTTCTAATTTTGCATAGGAGAAGGATAACAAAAGCAATGTGTTGAGATTCTCGGCTTGTATCAGAGCCAAGATTCTAAAGCCAAATGGTTGATGTCCTGTGGGCATTTATTTAATCAAAAGGGATATAAAACCAAGCTGTATATAGCAATAATTATTAACAAAGGATGTTCCTCTATATCAGCACTATCAAATATAGTTAAGTGATTTTCTTCTTCCCTCAATATATATATATATATATATATATATATATATATATATATATATATACATATATATATGTATGTGTTTGATTCCAGCTAACCTTGATTATTTTGAAACATTTGAAAGTTTATTGGGGTGGGGTGTAGATTCTAGAGTTTTCAAGACTTACTTAAGACTTTGAAGCTAAGCATTAACAATATAATAATTAACTAGTCTTTCATCGAGAAACACAATATTAGCTTGTTGATAAATTAACTTCTGAACTCTTCCAATTGATTTACTCCGAAATATCAAGTCATCAATAAATCATATTTTTAGATTCCTGAAACCACATGAAAACCGTTTGCTTGCTGTTTGCACAATTTCATTGTTTATGACTTTTATTTCTTCTCTATTCAAACATAGGTTCAACTTCTGGATATAGAATTTTGTTAGGAAGAGACATAAAATATTTTGTAGCATCTGTCTGGTTCCTTTTTAATTCAGTAAAGCAGAAGAAAAAGGAAAGCAAAAATTATATAATAATGATAGAAACCTATCATTAATATTGAAATGTACAACTCTCAAATAAATATAATTACAGACACAGATGAGAAAAAGAAAATTATAAAAATATTCAAATCTTCAAAAACATATTTCCAATCTTTTAAGGAAATATTCTATTTCTGTTTCCAAATAATTTCTGTAAACTGTTGGGTGAGTTTATTTTGCTGTTGCATGCCCTTCCTAATGCCAACCAAATTTGTTTCCCATCCAATCAAACTGAAAAATGATGAACTCAATGCAATATCTAGACATGATTAAATTATCAAGACAAATAAATAACTTATTATTAAATAAAATAAAACTTATTAAATAAAATAATGTATTAAACAAATAAATAACTTATGGATCAGCAACTTAGCCACTCAAATACTGCATCATATCTCTGAAACTGTTGTTCTTAATCAGAATAGAAAGAAGATAAAACAAAAGAAATGCTTTGAGGCATACAATGAATCCAAGGAGAATGCTAAAATGAAAATCTCATTGGCTTAAAGCTTTCATGCAGCAAATGGCTATATTCTCTTTATGATTGATTTATGTTGCTGACAGCTAGATGATGTGAAATAGCTAACTAATCGAACTAGACATAGCCACAATTACCATGGCACTAATTTCAGTTTTGCCTTCGTAAATTTCCACAATGTCTATTCACATTTGTTCAAGCTTAATAACCTATTTTGTTGTTTCTGTGAAGTAGTGCTCCAACAATATAAATATTTCATCACAGTCATAAAAAAAAAACTAACTTCATGAAGGCTACAACTTCCATGCAACTATTATATATATATATATATATATATATATATATATGTATATATACAGTCTTGTTGGAAGAGAAGTGTGATGAGGCCCATGAATGGAAGCATGCCAGATATGAGAGCTTTCTGGAGGACAGCAGTGAGAAGGGATGGCAGGTATGCCTTTTCCTAGTCAAGGTTGGCTGTAGGGGATTTCCTGCTCAGTCGGCATAGAGGATGCTTACAATAATTGGAATGAAAGATAAGGAATGAAGGGTATGGCTGTGCATAGGATGGGAGAGGCAGCTGAATGAGTCTCTTGTTGGCTTTGAATTTAGAGAGAAGAGTTGAGCTGGAAGGAGGACATGAGGAGCAGTGACTTGGCCACCTCTGCTGACCCACCAACAGGAGGGTGTTACAGTTCAGGGTCATAACAGCTGATGAACGTTGGATACCATTTGATGACATCAATTCCTCCTGGCATTTGAAAATAAATTATCATCTTATTTGTATTTTATAGTATTATATTTGAAAACAAATGAATTGGTTATTTCAAAACAATGCTGTACAGCCTGAAAACTCATGGACCCTAACAGCAGAGATGTAGAGGAAACTGATAGCATGCCAATATAAAAGAGAAAGATCAATGCCCAGTGAAACACATAAAAACAGAAAGAAAACAAATGGATGAATGTAGACAGTATTCTTATCTTTGTAAAAAAACATGGATGTGTGAAAGATATTTTAGCAGAAGGACAGACAGCCATTGGACAAAAATCAAAAGGGAACAGTGACCAATGACAGGGTAAAAATGAATCCTTTGAAAGAGCTGGTGCAATGAGATCACCAAATCTTGGTCCACATCAACTGGCAACATCATGTGAGTGACCAATAAAACTCAGAATAATGAGGCTTTCATCCAGAAGTAGGTTAACAACAATTTCAAGACGGAATCTACTATATGTTTTTTGAGTGGTATGAAGACACACAAATAAAAGAATTATGACATTTGTTAGTATCAAGTTGGTGATTCTTTAGTTTAAGCTTGTTTGTACAGAGACCTTGTTGATTGATTTATAGCCCTACCTTTTTTGCCTATTTTGATGGAAGAAATAAATACCTGGTAGACTAAATTGAAAAAGATACTTAGATACTTAGGGATGCTGTTATACCATTTTGGTGAATGGAAAAATCACCTCCTTATAGGTGTTATTAACACACACACACACACACACACACACACACACACATACATACATACATACATACATACATATATACATATATATATATATATATATATATATATATATATATATATATATATATATATATATATATGTATATATGTATATATTGAAGCATGAGCAATGAAAGCAGAAGATTTGCAACAATTAAACAGGAATGGGTCCAGTCTGGTGTATTGAATGTAAACTTACAAGAAAAACTAGAGACCAAATGAACTGAAAAGCAGTAGGTGTCAAAGATAATATAAACGAGTGAGATAACTATTCGAATACAAATAAATAATAGATATGTAATGACAATAAACTTCATCAACTTTGATATAATGAAAATATTCTGTATTCTCAAATTTGCCTGATTATCTTAAAGAATTCTGTATAATACAATGGAAGTGTAAAATTACAAACTATAAATACAGTTGTTGATTGCAAGACATTTCTATGATTCAAAGTTTTGACTACTAAAAGTTTTTCCCAATAATGTTTGCTATCAATTTACATTTTGTATAGTGTCATCCGTGATTTTCGAATTACACAGAAATATATACATGCCATCATTCATATTACAAAATCAGATGTTTGATGTGGGATGTGTGTATATGCCTGCAAATATGTAGGTGTATGTGTATATGTTGAAAAACTTGCAAAAATAGGAAGGTCAAGAGAGGAAAAGAGAAAGAGGAAGAATGATAGGCACCAAGAGTTAGAGTGTGAGAGACAGGCAGAAAAGAAAATGTAACTGAAGTGAGAGGCACTGACAACCACTAAATATACTGTTATGAAGTAAGTGGATAGAAGGGACAAACACAATGATAAGCATGATAGATTTAATCTGCTGCCCAGTCAGACACAACCATGAGAACTAGGGTAACTTAAGCACAGAAGTCCACTCATAGAGCAAGCATCCAGGTTAGATAACCAGTTTGAGAATACCTTCTTCCTTTCCTCCCTTCCTCTCATCAATCTATGTAAAAAGTTTGGGCACTGAACCTTCTCCTAACTAAGCAATAAAATATAACTGTACCACATGATCAAATAAAAAAAATATAGCCAATAAATCACATGATTAACAAACATAATACTTTTTTTTTACTGTTATTGTTTTCGATATATGCCAAGTTTTAATTATATTTTGTTGTTGGTCGAAATAGAAAAAGACAATAAACTATGATGTATTGATGCCAGTAGTACATAGTGATTACATAAAACTAGTGAAAATTTATAATTAAGTATACTTTTTTTCTTTTATCTGAGTTATACTTTGATGAAGATGAATTGAGATATACTCTGGTAAAACTTATTACAATATAGACTATGTCCTTAAGGGTGAACATTAGCCAGGTTGATTGTCCAGCCCAATTGATTTTGCATCTAACTCCACGTGATCAATTGCAATATGTTTATTAGCTAAAAAGAAGCTCGTTCTTTGGCCCACCTAGTGAAGTGGAGTAATAAAGAAATAAAATTTTGCTACAGGAAGGAATTCTAAATATATGAGACAGATCTTTCACTTTGTGTCCCTATTCCATGCAATTATTAGCTGAATAAATACATATAACTGAGGCTGTGCTTTACTGCCAGATGCCCTTCTTGTCAAGAACCTCTATCTGCTTTCTGACCAAAGATCCCCCCCTCCCCGGACTTATCTTCAAAAGTGCAGAGCTAGATTTCTTGACAGAGCATGACAACATAACATCACTATTTTTGTCTTTCTGCAGAGTGTTTTCATATGAACATTCACTTATGCAAACATGTATTTATATATATTATGAGCTCCCCATGCAGTTTCTGTCAAACAATTCCAATCAAAGAGCATTGATTGGCTCAAGGCTATAGTGAAGGACACTGAACCAGAGTACAACGCACCTCAATAGAGATGAAACCACATGATTATGAAGCAAGCTCCACATCCACACAGCCATGTCTTCTTTAATATGGCATATCAGAATTTCGTTTCTGTTTTATTTCTCACTTGAGACTAGTATCACAATCCTGAATTATTTATAATGATCTCTAATTACTTGTTGAGCAGTAAGATAATGAGCTGAGACACACTATTGAGTTCATGTGTGACTTTTTATAGAAATACACACACATATGTGCACATACATACAAACACACAAACATTTATATGCTTTGATATGTGTCCATATAAACATGTGCGTCTCTTCTTTCTCCTTCTCATTGTCCCTTCAATAATTTTATTAATTCCTCTGCATTACGCAACAAATTTTACAAAAATAAACACAAATGTATTTATTGCAGAAAAAGAAAAAAATTATTCTCGCATATTTAAAACTTGCATTAGTACCTATAATATTATGTGTATATATAAATATAAACAAACATTTGCTTTTTATAAGTGTCGAAATGTGTATTGTAAGACACAAATAAGATGATAATTTATTTATGAATGCAGAAATCCCATTAGAACAGTAGAAACACTGGGAAAATTACTCTTACAAAGCAGAAAAATTTATCAACAACCAGCCATGGAACTCGAACTCACATCCCTTGAAGATTCCAGCCAAGTGCTTTACCATTAAGCTAAACTGGTCACTGACAAATCTATCTGCAATTTTAGTCTTCAAGAGATGTGGGTTTGAGTCCCATGGCTGGTTGTTGACAAATTTTTTTGTTATGTAAGTGTAATCTACCCAATATTTCTGCTGTTCTAAAGGCATTTGAAAATAAATTATCATCTTATTTGTATCTTATAGTATTATATGTGAAATCAAATGAATTAGTAACTTCAAAACAATGCTGTACAGCCTGAAAACTCATGGACCCTAACAGCAGAGATGTAGAGGAAACTGATAGCATGCCAATATAAAAGAGAAAGATCAATGCCCAGTGAAACACATAAAGACAGAAAGAAAAAAATGGATGAATGTAGACAGTATTCTTATCTTTGTAAAAAAAAACATGGATGTGTGAAAGATATTTTAGCAGAAGGACAGACAGCCATTGGACAAAAATCAAAAGGGAACAATGACCAATGACAGGGTAAAAATGAATCCTTTGAAAGAGCTGGTGCAATGAGATCACCAAATCTTGGACCACATCAACTAGCAACATCATGTGAGTGACCAATAAAACTCAGAATAATGAGGCTTTCATCCAGAAGTAGGTTATCAACAATTTCAACACGGAATCTACTATATGTTTTTTGGGTGGTATGAAGGCACACAAATAAAAGAATTATGACATTTGTTAGTATCATGATCCAAGTTGGTGATTCTTTAGTTTAAGCCTTTTTGTACAGAGATCTTGTTGATTGACTGATAGCCCTACCTTTTCTGTCTATTTTGATTGAAAAAATAAATACCTGGTAGACTAAATCGAAAAAGATACTTAGATACTTAGGGATGTTGTTATACCATAATGATAAGCTCTAAACACTAGTTGACAATAGCTTATCTAACTCTGCCAAAATAACAGACATTTGATAAACCTAGTAAAGGAATATTTCAGCAACAAAAGAAAAAGAAAAAAGGAAAAACATATTTCTTGCTGTCAAGAGTAATTCACTATAAAAGTACTACCACTTTAATAATTCTATGAAAGAAACTGAAAACATGAAATAGTCCAGAATAAAAGTCAATAAATACAAAAACAACAAAAAAAAAGCAAAGAGAATAATGATTTTTGATTTATTGGACTGATAAACTCTGATTGCACAAACTAAATTCATCTCAAATTTCAGCACACACAAGCAAGAAGATAAAAGAAAGTTGGAAGTTTCAGTCAATTTGGCTAAACTGTTATTGTGTCAAAAAGTAGAAACAAAAATAATTACAACAAAAACAAGTGAATCCGTTCCTAGTTTAAGGCTAAAATATCAAATTGTCTGATTGGCAGATGTTCAAATCTAACAGGAAGTTTGGGATGTTATAAAAAAGAAACCCAATAAACTGAATCAATATCTTGAGTTTTACATTTCTGCTTTCGTTATCTCTGAAAACAAGAATTACAAATGGCTGAGTTAAAAGGATACTTGGCCAACTAGTTGAGGGGTCAATAGTTTATATGTAATCACTGATGCTGGACTATGTTACAAAGGCATACAACTCACAAAAATCCAATCCATTGACCTGTAAATTAAGTATCATGTGAAGTACAATTTACTCTTTTAAACAGTCACACGATACATAATTGATCTCAGTAGAAAATTCAAGGCCTCTCTTGCATTTAATTTAGAGTTTAACTTTGCCAGATTGAACTTGTCCTTGATTCACTACAATGAAGACAATCTTTAATAGTGCTCCAATGACACAACAGGGTGCCTACATCTCCAGAGCCTGCAAATGGTATAGGCAATCTTACATTTACAGGCATATGAAAGAGAAAAACTATATACTCTGTATAGAGACTGGCCTCAGTTACATCATTAAAAATTAACAAACAAATCAATTTAGCTTCATGCACATTACTTTATAGAATTGGTACTTGTCAGTCAAAAGTCTATTATTACAATGAAGCAAGCTACAAATGCTGTTACACAACCAAGTTAATCACAATATTTTTCATTTAGGAAAAAAAAAATCGGACTATTCTGGTTGATGAATAAAAAGAGTTGATGAATCAATATTCAATTTTCTTCAGCTATCTTTCAGGTCATTGTGGTGTTCTTTCCAGTTATTAAATTCAAATCATTATAAGAATACAACAGCTTTAATAGGTCACAATTCTAATTGAAATTTTATTAATGTATTTATTATTTTAGCTATTTCAAAAACAAAACTGTAATATCTCGTCACACATTGTAAGTATTTCTACTAAGGCAAAAAACATCATTTAGTAATTCAAAATAGATTTCCTGTTTCCTTCTACAAAGAGATAACATGATTAGAACATAACATGGGTTTTATGAAAATATAAATTCAAATATTTGAAGAAATTGTTTTGGCTAATATTTTACACTTGCTCTCTAACTTCAAAAGTAAACGAGAGAAAAATTATGAGACTGGCTCTAGTAAAAACATATTTTACTTATGGCATACTTTAGAGCAAATAAGTTGGTGCACTTTGTGTATGAAGTCACAAAAACATCAAAAAATGTATTAATAAAAATGGAATATCTACACAGTGAGTCTCCAGTATTCACTAATGAAGACTCAATTATTCAATCAACACTGAATTACCTGCTCCTAAGTTAACATGTAAGTGGTTAAGAATTCCTTAAACATGTGTAGCCCTAATTTTATTCCCAGACACAATCAGTCAGACACTGAATGAGTATTGTGTACCTTTTGAATTATAAGTACAATTCACCCAATGAGTTTCTGTACATTTTCAACCTGAGGCCACAGAAAATGACGTTTGCCCAAGATGCCATGCATTGGAACTGATTACAGGATCTTGTGGTGACGAAACAAACACTTTAAACAGTAGGCCATATTGCACCTACATATCTAAATATATATATTTAGTGACCGAGACCTTTAGCGAAATGCCCATTACATTCCCAGAGTGGTTGGTGTTAGGAAGGGCATCCAGCCATAGAAACCATGCAAAATCAGACTGGAACCTGGTGCAGCTGTTTGACTTACCAGTTCCAGTCAAATCATCTAACCCATGCCCCTATGGAAAGCAGACATATGATGATGATGATCATGACAATATATATATATATATATATATCATCATCATCATCATCATTTAACGTTTGTTTTCCATGCTGGCATGAGTTGGACAGTTCGACTAGAGTCTCCAGGTTTCAGTCTGATCTGGCAGTATTTCTACAGCTGGTTTTACATGCCACTGGCACAGGGATCACAACAATTTCCATTTGATTTTGATGTACTTGACTCAATAGGTTTCCTCATGCACGGAGTCTCCTATATGTATGTATGTATGTACGTACGTATGTATATATGGCGTCGTAAATTTATCAAATGCTATCTCCAGTAAACATTGGTGCCTTGTTGTACCACTACTATATATATATATATATATATATATATATATATATATAAAATATATACTCTTTTATTACATTATTTACATTATTTACATTTGACATATTTGTCCTCATCTTGTTTGTTAACACAACATTTCGGCTGATATACCCTCCAGCCTTCATCAGGTGTCTTGGGG
>NC_068982.1:131249677-131284395 GCF_001194135.2 Octopus bimaculoides
TATTATTATTATTATTATTATTCAGGTCACTGCCTGGAATCGAACTAGGAATCTTGGGGTTAGTAGCCCATGCTCTTAACCACTACATCATATGCCCACAGGTATACGGTGAGTTCGATTCCAGGCAGTGACCTGAATAATAATAATAATAATAATAATAATAATAATAATAACAACAATAATAATAATAACAACAACAACATTGAAATATACCTTAGGAATGAGAACCCAGGTTTGAAATTTCCCCAAGACACCTGATGAAGGCTGGAGGGTATATCAGCCGAAACATTGTGTTAACAACAAACAAGATGAGGACAAATATCCATCTAATGTAAATAATTCCTCATCTCTTAAATATAGAACTGGAATACTCTTTTATTTGTTTCAGTCATTTGACTACGGCCATGCTGAAGCACCGCCTTTAGTCAAACAAATCAACACTAGGATTTATTCTTTGTAAGCCTAGCACTTATTCTATCAGTTACTTTTGCCAAACTGGTAAGTTATGGGGACATAAACACACCAGTATCGGTTGTCAAGCGATGGTAGGTGGACAAACACAGATACACAAACATATACATATATATATGTATATATATGACAGGCTTCTCTCAGTTTCCATCTACCAAATCCACTCATAAGGCTTTGGTCGGCCCAAGGTGCCGTGCAGTGGGACTGAACCCAGAACCATGTGGTTGGTAAGCAAGCTACTTACCACACAGCCACTTCTGATAATATATATATATATATATATATATATATATATATATATATATATATATATATATATATATATATATATATATATATATATATATAGATGTATAGAAAACGTTTAACTGCATATAATTTAAAATGCAAGACTTTAACATATATAAATTAAATTTGTTCACCATTTTCAGATGTGGAAATCCCTGAAGAACAATCAACATAAGGTCACTATATAAATTTGTTTCTCTTTAAAAGAAAGAATGTTTTTCTCTTGATGTCTTTTGATTAGTTGCAAGACAAATTCATTTTAATAAATTCTTTTTTAAATTGAAAATGATGAATGGTAAAGTTAGAAGTATTTGTATTCAGAAACTATGTCACACTACTGACACAGTTCCATTTTATTCCAATTGTACTTTTGGAAATTCCTTAATAAACCTAAAACTATTTTCACTTCTCTATTAGTTTATCAGCTACATAGTTAATTTATTAAAACAGAAATTGATTGGATTGACTTAATCCAGTTACCAACAGACATGTATTTTGTATCCATTCACTGCATTCAACCCTTTTCTCTATTAATCACTTCAATATGTTTCACTGCGAGTAATTGATTTAATTCTTTTATATAAACACTCTCATACATATTTGAAACCATTCAATGGTTTCTGAACTTCAGTCAATTGCTGCTATTAGATTATGCCTCTTTTATTTTTTCCCAGTTGTTATTAAACTATTTTATTACATTCTATCTGTGCATAAACTAGTGGTGTAGTAAATTTGCTAGTTATGAAACAAAATGACTGTTTCACTATAAATTAGCTGTCAAAAGTGCAACATTTTTCTAGACAATCCTATTCACAGAAACAGGTTTCAATCTATTGGTGTTAATGTTTCACTAATGGTTACCATGAAATAAACCCAAGATCTTCCACAATATCATATTCAAACAGAAACTCTAAGAATGACAACTAATACAACCTTATTGACTCTTTTGTTACCATATTTCCATTGAAATACACTGCCTATGATTCAATAAACTTTTGATACAACTAAGAAGTTAGTAAAATAACTTTGTCATTATTAAGCTAGAGTTCAGATCTTCAATTAGCATGAAATTTTGATGGAAGATTTTAATTCAGATCACTTTAAACAAAAATTTCTATCATAGAGCCAGAATCAGTCTTAGGCAAGTTGTATCTAAAAGGTCAGTTATATTTGATAAGCTGTACAAGCAAGTTCACTGAATCAAAACTACTAGAGTTATGCAAATTAGAAACAATATGCACATTCACAAAGCAGCACTGAATCTATCTTCAATGTGAAACATCCTTAATATAGCTAGGACTACATCCCAATGACTGTCCCTTCTATATAAGGGCAGAAGATAATTATTGATATTCTACAAAGACGAACTGAGGGCTCCCAATGGTGTATTACTTTCACATCTGGGATGATACTACTGCTGTACATACAGACAGACATCCTCGACTACATCTAGAAAAAGGCTATCCATCATAGATGGCATAAAATCACTCACAAAGATATTCCAGTCACCGGCGATGGGCATGCTGTCTCCTCTCTGCTTTTTCTACTGTTACTATAGGAGCCTCTTCCCCCTTGGAGCTAGCTAGGCTTATATCACCTCCACTCAAATACTCCTGATCCACTTATCTATCCTCCTCTCAACACCTTTGTTATCCAAGCAATCTAGGTGCCACACAAATTATTCCCTTCCTTCTCATATCTTTTCCATAAGTGTTGATTTACAAAAGTTTAAGAACATTAATGGCATCAATCTCACTCATCTAGGAGGATCTTCAAAGGCCAAAGGCTCACTCCCTTCCTGTTGGACCCAGCAACTAAACACATTTCAAGTAATGAAGTAGTTTTATGAGAAAGGAAAGATAACTAGAAAAGGGTTAATTTCATGATTCAAAAACAGACTTTAAGTGACTGTTTCAAATATCATCATATCATCCAGAAAATCAGATGTGGTTATACACTGCTCATCACAATGTTCTTCCTTGCATTGTTGTAGCCTTCAAATGATGCCACTCTGCTGCTTAGGTGGGGTAGACCAACATTCTCCACTGAACGGGATACCAGTCAGTTGTGGAGTTATCTATTTACAACTGAGTGAACTGGAGCAACGTAAAATAAAGCACTTTGCTAAAGAACACAATATATCATCAGTCTAGGAATTGAAACCACAATCTTATGATAGCAAGTGCAACACCCTAACCACTAGGCCATGTGTCTTCACATTTCAAATAAAATTAATCAATAAATGAATCCTCAACTAAAACTCCAAACGGAAATTTTAAATTATTTACAATGGACGGGTAGGTGTCCTCACCTTGTTTGATGTTATCACAACGTTTCCGTTGATGTACTCTCCAGTGTTCTGGTGGAATTTTGATCCCAACCTTCTATCTGACTAACGGATTACACTGTTCTCATTCCTAAGGTATGTTGCTGATGACAGCTGATCAGAACGCCTGATGAAGGCTAAAATGTTGTGATAACAACAAACAAGGTGAGCACACCTACCCATCCATTGTAAATAATGTACATAATTCCTCATCTAAAAAATACAGAAATTTTAAAATTTCCAAAAGCAAAACAGTAAAAAATGCTCTGAATAAGACAAATAAATTTGAGGTGTATTTGGAGTTATCC
Source organism: Octopus bimaculoides (assembly GCF_001194135.2). Classification (NCBI taxonomy): domain Eukaryota; kingdom Metazoa; phylum Mollusca; class Cephalopoda; order Octopoda; family Octopodidae; genus Octopus; species Octopus bimaculoides. Next base: position 131,253,071 of record NC_068982.1, read on the forward strand.
AACTGAAAATATCTACTATAAGTAAAAAAGAAATGGTTAATTCTAAAACTTTCTTTAACAACAAATCTAACATATTAAAAGTAGGTATATTAATATCAAAATATGGAATGTAAATTTTTGTATACATTTATAATTCCACTGTTTAAGAGTGATATATTACAAAAGTTTACAAACAAAAAATAAACTCGATATAAATCTAGTTGAATTAGAATGTCATTTACTACTTTTAAATGATAGCAAAATAATTTATGAATGAAAGAAAAATAACAGACAAATCTGGGGAAAACATGAATATCATGACTTCTAATTTCTTTTCCTTAGAATGCTGAAGCTTCATACACATATAAGAAATCATTTATGCATTCCAGAAAGGTGAAAACTGAGGGCAATAAAGCAATAACACTAATCTCATGGGTCATTCCATCACCTGCTTTTTAATCTAATTCAACAAAAGGTTTGACAAGCTTTCTCTTCTTATTTTATCTTGTTTAAGTTGTTGCATTTAAAAGGCTAAGAGTAATTAACTCACTAAGTTCTAAACAGCAGACATTAGTGCATGCAAGTCAACAACAGATGGCCTCCAAGAAGACAAAAGAATCTTTTTAAATACTTTTAAAGCAGCTGAGATGTAATATGACAATGGTAGAAAAAAAAAATATCAAGGGAGACAATCAAAGAACACAAGACTAATTGATCAAAATTATGTAACTAATATAATTCATATAAAATGTTTAGAAACAAAATAGACAAAATGTAAATGCAGATATTATTCTGAGTTCATTTTATTGGGGCAATAGTTGAAGGCATGCCAATTTAAACATGAAAGTTCTGATTAATTGGGTGGTTATGAGCTTCAATACTGCAAGATATTAACAAAGTTTCTCTAAAATTAAAAGATAGTTTGCTTCATTTTGACTCATTGAGAAAAAAATAAAAGCACCATGTTTATTTAGGAAAGATATCTGACCAAGAGATACTGGATGTCAAGAGTTTGTACAAGGGTCTAAATTGATCTATAATGAAACCAAATACAAAGTAAAAACCCCTTTGTGTATTGTTTTAAGCTATTAGAATATTAAATGTACAGGACAAAATTCATAATAGCATTTTCTCATTCGTTTTGATGAAAGAAGATCAGTAAAACTGAAGATTATCTTATTAAATGATATAGCTGAATTGCAGAAGATTGCATATAATTTCATGTCAAATGCTAACAGTGTATGGATATAATTTTTTGAAAACTTTCAGCAAATCAGCTCTGTTACTGCCATCATGGTTTTTCAAATACAGTCATATAAGGTTAGATATAGGGCAACAGTAAAGATAAGTGATGAATAAACAAATCTAAAAAAGTGGAAGAAAAAGTTTATTCAGAAGAAATTAAGCAAATAGGCCACTGAGGTGTTTAAGTCTTTATTCTTGTATGCTTTTTTGTTTTATTGATTTTGTTGTTGAATTTTGAGCTAGGCTTTGGTTAATCTGAGAAAAACGAAACACAAAAACACGAGAAAAGCTGCCTTTTCATGCAAAGAGTAGGCCAACATACTCGAAGCCCCTGTTCGATAGCTCTTATTATGCAAATTTCTTGAGAACAATACTTTGTAAATCCACCTTATTGTCATATGCATAATAGACAAAGATTTCCAGACCTTATGATGCTGAGCAGGTGGGTCCTAATGCATTTTGAGGAGGGAGAAAATTGGCTACAGGAGCAAAATTGAGAAACAATACATGAATACTGCTACAACAAAATCTGCTCAACTTTTCACATTGTTGCTGAATTGAAATAAAACACTTTATTTAACAATTACACAATATTTTTTACACCATCTGCCTTCCATAACTTGTACTAAGAACAAGTGGCAATCCACAAAGAAGCCATTCTGGTGAAGAAGTTTGAAACAACAGCAGCTATCTGTTTCTTCACCTAGTGACTAAGAAAATTAAGCTGTCTGCTGAAAAAGAAGTTATATTTCATAATTTATACTAAATGAAAAACAACTTTTAACCAACACCAAATTATTAAATAAAAATATTACCTAAAATTATTTCACCAAAATAAAGCTAATTTTCAAATTAAACAGAATGGAAGATTTAACACATTGATAAAAAGGAAAGTAAATGAAGACAAATATCAGACTAAGAATTCAAAATGGAAAGTAATTGCTTGTGCAACAAATAAAAGAAATTAACATACAAAGATGCTTTCATGGAATTTAAGACAAAAGGAAAGATATAGCCTTGTTTCATCTCTCAATTTAAGCAATCTTTGTAGAGATATATATTACATGGAGAAATGGAGATTCAATAAATTTAACCAAGAAATTCAAACTGGTAAGTAAAGCTTATTTTGCTATATTTGTATAAAATGTATAATTTCTTAAGTGTACATGAATATGTCAGATTTGCATAACATCAACATAGTATAATTATTAAATTTTAAATTGTTTTTTTAAAAAATGACAAGGTTAATGCAGAATGAGCATTATAAGTTCTGTAAGTTTCCAGTGCATGTGGTTCTTCAGTTTCATAAAGAGACCTAGAATATTTCAAAATATTAATAGTGTTTCTAAGTTATTAACTAATAATAGAGACACATGGATGAAAGACTACACACTACTTATGAGAACTGCTGGATAAAATAGGATAACAACAATACATCAGCAAAGCATTTCTTTGCAATACTAAATGCAACACCACAGTAGCTCATTCACAGCAAAGCTGTTGTTGTGTCTGGAGACAAACCTAGTAACTAAATGAATAGTTTCATTTACACAGTTACCTATAAAAACCCCACAATCCCATTAACATAAGCTGTCTATAGATACAAAGCTTCTTAATTATTCATAAGGTAGGTAGAAAATGAATGCAGTAACCAATGGCTCATAGGATAAATCAAGAAGAAAGCCATGGAAATCACATGTTTGCCAATACTGAATATAAACGCCAAAACTAAACAAAAACAACCTCTGGCAGATGGTATCATCTGTTGTTTGTGGTAAGGATCAAACCTTTTCACAAGCTATGACTTTTCTTTCGAATATTGTAATAAAAAAAATAAAATAAAAAGAAAGCCCCTACTCTTTGTGCTAATTTGATTTTAATTGACAATGAAAAGGAGTGGATTATCAGGTGTAATAAAGATGTGTTTTACCTATTAACCCCCTCTCCTAGGGTGTCAGCTGGGTTCCACAGCTGATAGAATGGCTCATTGTCTGCTGTGGGTGTTAAGACAAAGAGCTTCCAAATGAAAAAATCCAAAACAGGTGTTTGTTTTTTTCTCTCACCAACAGCATGCAAAAACAACTAAACATGCTTTTCTTTATCATTCATCCAAAGGGTTTTAGAGACAAAAGAAGAACACAATGCTAGAAGATACATCATAACCTTATACAAAGTTTCATAACACACATACACAACTATGTATATAGACATATATATATACACGCATATATATGTAGGCACATAAATTTATATACATACGTACATAAACACACACACACACACACACATATATATATGTATGCATGTGTATGTGTATACATGTACACACACACACAAAGTCTATTCATCAAATAATTCCCTAATAATTAAAGTTAGTATCTGCAATATTTAAGAGTTTGTATATATATCGGTAGTAGGGGGTAACTGAGAGCACACTCACACTCACACATGTATATATGAACATACACACATTTGTATATATGAACACACATATGTATATATAAACACACAATGAGGTGTTTTATGACCATCTGATGGTTATTATTTAAAACAAACCAAATGCTGAGTTAAATTGGATAAGCTGAAATAATTTCTCATCTTCATTACCACAGATATATTCCATGTGATATCTCAATGCTTAATATGCATTAGGAAATGTCATGTATGTGTGTGTCTGTGTGTGTATTTATACTGAGATGCTAACTAGTATATAAAGATGAAAGAGGAGTTCCAGAAGATTGCAATTCTGGGAAATAGTGTTTGGAAAATGAAACAGTACTGATGATGAGAGGGGGAAATATTGGTGCGTTAGAGGGATCTTGGTGGGTGTGGAAGGTAGTGCAATAGCTTAAAAGAACATAAAACATGGTATGGCAGTAGGAGAGACAATGGAGGGAAAGAGCGCATTTGTGTTCTAGTGGTCGTAACCAATAGAAATTAGTGAAAGTTTTGTCAATTAAGCAGATGTGCTCTAAAATGCTTCACTGTGTAGCAGCAGCAAGGTTCCAAATATTTGATCAGTGCTTCATTATGAACTGTCCTTGTACTTTGTAGATGGTCTGTAATTATTCATAGAAGTTGCAGCTTCTAGAGATGGTCTAGATTTTGAAATGGATGTTTTGCTACATTATAGTGGTTGTGAACTGCAAAATTTCAGCTGTATGTTGTTCATAAATAGGGAAGAGTAGCATTGCAATACAGTTTCTTTGATACAAGATGGTTGGACTAAATTTGACAGTTTGCATCAAAGGAAAAGAAAACACAATATCCCATCCAAAAATAAAAGTACTTTTAAAAAATCAAAAAATATCAACTAGATTATGGCTGGGAGATAAGTTTATTCGAAATAGTCATCTTCCGCTTCCAAAACTCCAGAACCTGGTGCATACATTCCTCATTATGTCCTTGGGAAGATCTTCAAATACCGCCTTGATCTTGCCCACTAGCTTGGCCTTGGTGTTGCAGGCAGAGTGGTTGATGTCTTTCTCAACTGTATCTCAGACCTAATAATCCATAGGATTACAATTGGGGGAATTAAGTGGCCAGAAATTGGGGCTGGTGAAGTCATAAAAATTCTCAGACAACCATGTCTGACTCTTTTCAGAGATATGGCAAGTAGCCAAATCTTGCTGCCACACATGACCTTCCAGCAGCAAGCCTCTCCATCCAAGATTGACCATAGTCTCCAGCAGCTTCACACAGTTTTCTGAATTGAGTCTAAGGCCCTGTTCAAAGATGTGAGGATGAATTCCAGTGTGCAGGTGCAGTCAGAATGCCCACTGTATCCCTTCCTGCTGGCCACAGATTCACAGTCATGATGTCAGCATTTTGATACCCAAGTAACTATTTTCCAATATTTGAAAAGCTTCCAGTCCTTCATGTCAGCTAAATTTTTCTCAACCACACCTTTAATCTTTCTGCTTTCCAACACTGTTGACTACCAACACATCAAACTGTTTCTGAAAAAAAAGGAGACATAAAAAAATCATCAAATTTAGCTCAAACACCCTGTATCTGTAATGACTGATCGTTGGTACCATTGAAGGAGACAAAATAATCATGCCCTCTATAGAGAATCCTTCAAAGTTCCTGTTCATTAGAGCAGTGCAAGTCTGGCACAAGGTTCGTAGGTAATGTCTGGATAATATACAAGCACAGAGAATTAAGTAAGAGACAAAAATTGAATCATCCGTAGAGAAATATGATTGGCTATAAGTAACAAGAAGTATGTTGTGGTAGGGAAGATTGATGAATGCACAGATGAGTCAACAGAATATGAATCAAGTAGAGCCTCTATCAACACAACAGGGAACTGTGACAAAAAATTACGGATACACATGATAATAGATCAGCGGCAGTGATAGGTAAGCAACTTTATTTAGAAGTTTTCATTTAGAAACAATCAATGATTCTCCTAATGTTGTCTATCCCCAAACCATCCTTGCTTGATGAAAGAACTGATAGAACTGACAATGTATGGCCCGGAATTAACTAAAGATAAACTCCGCACAGATGGCACTCAAACCCTACCCAGCCTAAATCACTTGAAAAACAGATACTCCTGCAGGACAAGCCTAAAAGCCTCTCTATGCAAGACATAGATATGAAACTCAATAAATTCATGACAATAATGCGACCATATGCATTAAATATGTTCCAGAGAAGAGAGCCAATACACACAAAAACATTATTCTCTGAGACAGAAGAATACTCATGCGGCGGAGAATTAAGATCTCGAATCGTTTAAACAAACACCTTAATGACAGCGTGAAATCCCACCTGACAGAGGAACTCTTCAAGATAGAAAATAAACTCAAAATCTCTCATGAAAAAGACAGAGAAGAAAGAGAAACCAGGACAGTCGAAAATATAAAAAGAAATCTTAAAGCCTTCAACATGTTGGCAAAGGTATCTGCCTCAGTACGCTATAAGATAGAGCCACTATTTGGTAGAAATGGCTCACTAACTGCAGACTCGGGGAAGATAAGTGAAGCACTAAATAAACAATTCCAAAGTGTTTTCACTTCTCCACTGGAAAATATGCAAATAAACAAGCAGAAGGAGTTTTGAGATGTAACGAAACCTTTCGGAAAAGAGGCAACCATCGATTACATCGACATAACAGAAGAGGATGTAATATTGGCCATTGATGAGATCATATCAAATTCAGCAACAAGCCCAGATGGACTCCCGGCTGTTCTCTTAAAGTCATGTAAAAAGGCTCTGGCAAAGCCACTGCAGATACCCTTTCAGAGTTTTCTTGTGTGTGATAAACTTCCCAACATGCTAATAGAGGGTATAATATGCCCTGTCCATAAAGGAGAAAGCAGAGCAGATGCTAAAAACTACAGGCCCATCTCTCTGACCTTGGATGTTAGCCAGACAATGGAACACATTGTCAGCAAAAGGCTGATGTTCCTAGAAGAAAACAACCTTCTCACAAACACGCAACATGGCTTCCGTCCAGGGAGGAGCTGCCTCATACAGTTGCTGCAGTACTTTGTCTGGGTACTGAAGCAACAGCTAAACCAGTCAGCTGTAGACGTGATATACCTCGACTTTGCCAAGGCCTTTGACAAGGTTGATCATGGCATGATATGTCACAAGCTGCGAAACCTTAGTATTACTGGGAAACTGGGAGAGTGGTTGCATGATTTTCTGAAGGACAGGAGTCAGACAGTTGTAGCCAATGGTGCTCACTCTGAAAAGACACCAATTCTCAGCAGAGTCCCACAGGGAACTGTGCTGGGGCCACTGCTATTTGTGGTGTCCCGCTCAGACATGCCCTCTGTGGTACAGTCAGACAATCTGATTAATTATGCTGATGACACAAATGTATCCAGTGCAGTTAGGAACCCAGAGGACATCATAAAACTTCAGAAAGACTTCAACAAAATCTACAAATGGGCTAACAAAAATAACATGCAGTTTAATGCTATGAAATTTCAGGCACTCCACTATCGGTCCAACACCAGGCTAAAATTGGAATACACTGTATTATATATATATATATATATATATCTTTGTTTCAGTGGTTCCTCAAAAGAATGGATCACCCATTCCTGTGAATGACCAGGCAGAAAAGGATAGGAGAGCCAAGGAAGCAGTAACTAGAAGCCCCTATGTGCCAGTGGTCCTACAAAGGAATGGAGACCTCACCCCATTGGACAACCAGAAGAAAAAAGTTCCCACCACAACAAAAGGAAGGACTGAACACAAACACAAACATAAAGTCCACATAATGCATATAAATGAAGATAGTTGCATCAAGAGGTGCTGATCCCTAATTGTAGAGGGAACATGTGGAAGGGATAGACTCAGGAAGACATGGGACAAAGTGATGACAAAGGATCTACAGATGTTGGAATTCACTGAAGGAATGACAAGGGACCGATACTCCTGGTGGTTTGCTGTGCTTGAAAAGTCACATGAAGCTAAGTTAAAGTGTGGTTGTCCTTGCATACAGGCTCGTCCCCTGTATCCTTCTCCAGCTGATCATTCCTAATCTTGCAGGCATGTAGGTGTCAGTTCCACATAAAAAGTACCCATACTCATGCCACATAAACACATCCATGCCACTTCTGCATAAAGGCATCTAGTACACTCTGTAAAGTGGTTAGTGTTCAGAAGGGCATCTGGCCATAGAAACCATGCCAAAATGGATATGAAGCTTCTGTCAAACCATCCAATCCATGCCAACATGGAAAACAGACTTTAAATGATGATGATATTACATAATACTTATTTTTCTGGTAGCAATTAAAAATTAACTCTGACCTTCTTTTTAAGATGGTTTTTCCCTTGCAGATACTGAGGAGATGAAACTATTTTGACATATTTAAGTTAGGGTATATGATGCATATATAAAATGTGCAGAGCTGTTTTTAGCTTGCTAAATACAAGCTTATAAGGTGGTGTATTGATGAATAACTAAAGCAATTAGGCAGAGGTATAAATGTTACTTGGGTTACATATGTGTGAATGACTTGGTAACATGTACCCTGCTTTTACTAATTGTTTTAGATACCTATGTAGTTGTGAGCAGATACAGACATCCTCTCAGCCTTCTCATCTTTGACCAAGCAGAATATGCAGAATGCAATAGCTGGAGGGAGAGGGGGCTGCACCAACACCAAGCTAGTACTCATTGCAACTGAGTAGACTAGAGCAGCATGAAATAAATGGTCTTGCTCAAAGCAATAATGCACCACTACTTACTGATCATGAGCCAAACACCTAATTGCTTAGGCTATGCATCTTCACTGCTGAAAATAGATAATGTACAATGATAAGCTTTGGCTTTTACATGCAGCATTTGTACATATCATAATGTAAAAGCTTCTCATAGCTTGAAGGAATTGATGAAAGTAGTACCTTAGTTTTATGTAATTAAGAGAATGAGAAATAAATACCAACTCCATACAGAAAACCAATCTATTATAAATAAAATTTCCAGAGGATCTGGTACCTAAATCATGGAGTAGAATAAACAGAGATATGAAGAGTTAATGACTGTGTCAAAATACCCAGTAGATTTAAGCATAAGCCCTATGCCTAAGTGTAAGTATTTATTTCAAATTTTGGTACAAGGCCAGCATTTTCAGAGGAGGGTGTAAGTCAACTAAATTAACCCCAGTGCTCAATTTGTGCTTATTTCATCAACCTCAAAAGGATGAAAAACAGCCAACTTCGGCAGGATTTGAACTCAGAACATAAAGACAGGCAAAATGTCACTAAGCATCTAGCTTGGTATGGAATTGATTCTGCCAGCTCACCACCCTATCCTAAGTGTAAGTGTTAATGGAAAGGTATCTATATGCAAACTCATTTAATCAAGCTAACATTAAAAATAAATGTTAAAATGGAGCAACAACATAACTAGTTGTTGAAGCAGTTATGCTGGCAAAGTTGGTAAGAAACACTTAAATTAGTGTGGTAATACAGGTGTGTTGAGAGTAGATTGTGGCAATCTGGTAAATGGATATGAAGTAAATCTATGTTAAGTGGAATAAGAGAAGGTTAAGGAATATTTTAAATGATGTAATCATCGTTGAGAACATGAATAAGAATAGAACAATGCAAAAGATAGCAGCAATGAGGATGTATCTAAACAGCGGAAATGAATGTAAAATTGAAATTGCAAAGCATAATGCATTAATGATGATGACAACGGTGGTCGTGGTGATGGTGACAACAATGATGCTAGTAGACATGAGAATGGTAAGAACAGTAGAAAAATGAAAGATATAATTTTAGTTTTGGTCTTCCAGATTCAAATTCTGCCAATGTCAACTTTTCATGCATTCAGGTTCAATGAAATAATATGCCAATAACATAATGGTGGTGGAGTGGGAAATCAGTTCCCAGAACATCTTGCCTGGTACCAAAGCAAGGAATCAATATTAGAGAAACTATCACCACAAATATATATTGTTTACCTAATAGAGGGAGAGAGAGAGAGAGAGAGAGAGAGAGAGAGAGTGTAATAGCTTATAGTATTTTGTATTTTTGTTTACTTATACTTATAATAATTTCCTTTTGTTTCATGAGTCTGTTAACATGACAGAAACTAAATGCAAGTATTTGAAACCAGCAGCTAGAACGATGTCCAAACAAGGAAATTTATTCTGATTATTGTGCAAACATTTGTAACCTCTAAACAAAACTTTTATCATATCAGGTTCCCTAATCACACTATCTCACATCTTATATTCCATGCAATTCTATTGCTGTTGGGTTCTTAATTGTCACTTGATAGATTATTTCAGGTAATAAGGGATGTAGCCCTTCAAACTGAAGATGTTCTAATCTAGAATATTCACCATTCTATTCTGATCCATTTGCCAATAGCAAAGAATAGAAGATAGAATTATCAAAGATCATCAAATTTCAAATCAATTTTAATAAATGTAAAGTAAGAAAGAAGCAATGGGAAGCTATATAGTCTGACATTGAATAGCTTATTGTACTTTTACTTCAATGTCTTACAGCAGTACAAGTAAATGATATTGGTTTTCAAAAAGATAAAAATGTATCAATAATCAAGCTTTCATTAAAACAAAACAAAAAAAAAACATACCATTTAAAGAGAACCTAATCATAGTATCCCATTAAAATAAAGCAAAATTTTTTACAAAAGTTTAAAATTTGAAGCAAAAAAAAATGAGACTAAAAATAATAATTTCTTTATAAATGATCATAATATTACTGCATCAAGAATCTACAAGTAATATTACTATGATACTAGAAAATATAACAGAAGAAAATGAAAAACAATAAAGAAAAGAAAATATATGATGTAATAATATTAGTTCAAGTAATCTGATTCAATAAAATAGTGTCTTGTTAATAAATGTTTCAATTGCTAGAAAATATGTTTGTAATATGCATAAATCAATTTGAAAGAAGAGAATGATCAATTAATCAATAATGGCAATGGTGTGGTTCAGGCAAAGAATCTGTTCTTTGCCAGCTAATTCATTAATAATATTGAATGTGATCACTTGGCAGAGCAATAGTAATTAATTAAAAGAAAATGTAGCAAATTATAGTAGTTATTATAACATCAATAATTATTTTTGTCAAAAGATCCCATTTAATTTACAAGTTAAATACAAAATAAACATAAATTAAAAGCTAAATATAAAAACCTTTAATAAAACAAATAAAAGAAAAGAAAATTTCATACGTAAACAGATGCTAGCAAAAGTTTGCAGTAATCCATAGTGATGGGGGCTTACAGAAAACAAGACAAGAAGAACATGGCTGCAAGGATAATAATTTTTAAATAACAGAACAGAAAGCAGGTGACAAACAAGTATCTTCTTTGCAGAACTGGTCAATTAGTTTTCAAATATTAAGGTTTTACATATACTAATTTGTAGTCACACAAATTTGCTTCACAAAAGGTACAAATAGAAAAAAAAAATGACACAAATATGTAAGTCTCAGGGTAAAAAGACAGACAGCTGGTGACAACTTAATTCTTTGAAGACAAAACAAAGTAAAATAAGTTTATTTCTTTTAACATAGACAATAACCTGTCACCAAGTTTAATGCCACCACCTCACACTTCGGTACCTTCAATGAAGTTTAGAGCCTTCTTCTCGACTTATAACTAACTAGACATGCCCAGAGTTTAAAATTTAAAGCCATTCTTCCTTTGATTAAATATATATATATATATATATATATATATATATATATATATATATATATATATATATAGGGTGATAAATTGAATATTAATTCAATTTAAAACCAAGTGGCCTAGCATATAAAAAAATCTGAAAATTCAGACCACCTAGTGGTCATCCCTTATACATGTGTAATACAATTTTTTCTGAATTTATATATATATATATAGGTGGTTTAGTACTGTCAAACTGCCCCTCAATCCACCCGCAAAACATTACTGGTACTTATTTATTTTCCTGAAAAGATAAAAGGAAAAACTGCAACTCATGGGATGTGAATTCAAAACATGGAGACAGAACTAAATTCTCTACGGCACATATCTATTCTAGCCCAGCTTATTGTTTGGGTGCTGATATAACATCTAAATAATACACTGCATAATATCAGTCTTGATCTGATGTACAGCATCCAGGTAAGTGACTTCATCTTCTACCATAACTTCAAGTCAACTAAAGACTTATGATTAGAATTCCATGAGCAGATTAGTGTGGAGGCCTACCAAAGGGACTGTTTATGGGTGGAAAACTTAATCTATTACCTGATTTAACATCTGGATAGAGGGTACCTTTAACAGCATTCACTCTGCTGCCTATATTCAAGTCAGATTTCTAGTCTGAAGATAACATCTTCCCTTCCTCCCAGCAGTCATAGAAGTGATGAGAAAGATCATGGAAATGATCTTCCATCCCAACTATAACAATTAAACAGTAATATTCTCTTAACTAACAGCCTTAGGAGACAGCAGTTCATTGATCATATTATATCTGCTTTTATGAGGTGATGATATCATCATCATTCATCATCTTCATTTAACATCCATCTTTCCATGCTTGCATGGGTCAGATCAAATTTGTTACGGCAGATTTTTGACAGCCATATGCCCTTTCTGTCACGAACCTTCATTTGTTTCCAAGCAACTGTCTGAAGTGGAGATACTCTACAGTAATGATCCCAGCCCATAAGAGTTTGGTACTGCAATTAATGACATGTTAATGAATTACAAGAATGATTGCAACTAAAAGAAAATGCTTCTTCTTTGATGACTGTATCCTTGACCAAGAGGAGTTGTCATTAGACGATGTTCAATGTTAATTGGGTGTTTCAATTTCCTGTTGGTAGGCCAACAGCTGTGAGCAAATTATTGCCTGTTCTCCTTCCCAGTACTTTAAACATAAACACAGCACAAAACCAGTGATAAGATATGACCCATAACTCTTTGAAGACAGTTCAACACCCATCAGTTCAGTCAACGACTACTCTTGATCATAAATTAGCAGAGACATTGAAACTGTATCATTCAATAATGATTTTTGAAATGGAGATATTTAGAATTACAGAAGGTTGCCAGTGGTGACATTGGGGTCATTATACTTTATGCCCACTTTCCATGACAACATGGTTCTTCATAATCCAAGTAAGAGTTTATTCCAACTTACTGCCTTCAAAGACGGGTCCAAGTAACATACAAAAAACTACCTGGACCAGTGGATCTCAACCATTTTTTGTCTATAGACTCTTTTGATTCCTATTTTACTTTACTGGACCCTAATAAACATTTGATATTTAAAACAGTCCCATTATATTTTTATAGCTAAATATTATTAGGAATTGTATAAAAAATTGTTAAAATATCTTGTGTTGTAGAAGTATAACCAATTTATTGCACATGGATTTTAACAGTAAAATCTTGTGTGTACCCCTAAGAGCCATGTGGATCCTGATTGAAAATCACTGGCCAAAACTAAACGGTGAGACCAGACTGTGAGATTTGCAAGGAACTTACAGTATCAATTATCCAGCATTGTGATAAAGATAATAATTAACTGATAGATTCCCAATAAATTATTAGTATTTATCTACATCAATCATGGATGGATAATAGACGCAAGAAATAAGAGCAAGATTTGAACTTAGAATGTGACACTAAACTAGAGTACATAAAGCAGTTTTTGTTGATTTTTTTTGTATTAATTAAAACACTAACTTCATTGGACAATTGTACTTTAGAGCAGTAACTATTTCAGACAGCCGTATAATTGAGGTGGAAAACAAAACAAAGATCTGACCAATCGCAAATTGAAAAACGAATTCATGCATGAACTATAATTCTAATTTCTTCTGGACAAAGCAAGAGTGCAATTGTTTGTGTATTTTTGTTGTTTGCTTTTTGTTGGTTTTTTCTGTCTTAATAAGACATTAAAAAGAGTTAATTGAATCAACACTAATATATTACTACTACTTGTTTTATTGAAGCAAGAGGGACGAAAATTTAAGCTAACTCAAATGTAAATTTTAAAATGAAATAGAGAATGGACAACACTACAGGTTACAGGATGCTGAATTAAATGCCAAAGAGCATTTGGTTTATAATTCCTTGTAACTTCTGTCAACTAACCAAAAATATTCTAATGCCCGTAATCACACATGCTCACAAATACCATCAGGTGACTCAATCCCACTACTTCATACACCCCTTTCTCTCTTCATCTCAAGATGGAACATTTTGCACTTCTAAACTCCATTCCAAGGTCTTTACAGCTCTACTGAACAGTTCTGACCTGTGAACCAACCTTTGATTCATTCTTGTCAAAGAGCTTCAGATCATCCATGAAAAGTAGATGATTGATCTAAGGTCCCCAGTTTTCAGTGTAATAATCAATATCTGACTCTTCTAAGATCATTGATGATGGAATCATAGCAATCACAAAACGTAATGGCAAAAATGAATCTCCTTGAAATATTCCTCTTCTTATATTGACCCCACCTAAAGCATAGATTTGTCTTACACAAAGGCATGCTGGACTCCATTACTTTAATAACAGAATTAGCTATTCCAGATGTTCTCAAACATTTCAATTGCCACAAATATGGAACCATGTCAAAGGCTTTCTTGAAGTCTATCCAATCCGCTCATAAATTCTTTAGATGTCTTTTGTAATCATTTATGATCAGTTTCTCAATAAAAGATGGTTACTGGTTACCTTCTACATCCCTTCTACTCAAAAGGTAGCATCTCATTCTGAAGTGATCATACACTTTTGTAGCAAAGATGTCTGTCAAGAGCTCCCAAAGTTAATTCAAGCATGCAATTGGCCTGTAGTTTCCAACTTTCTATTTTATCCATCATTATCAAAGTTGTCTTCCCTTCAACCATCCAGCTTGTCACTTCCACTTGTATAACACAATCATTTAGGTGCTTCTCTAGTCTTGAATGAACACTTAAATCTGGTTCAGGAGATTTTCAGTTTGGTGCTTTTCTACCTTGTTCTTGAACATATTCCATTAAAATTCTTCCGCATCTCTGTTTTGACATTTGTTTAACTTATCCTCAACTTCCTTCATCCATCTCGCATCTTTGTTATGCTCTTTTGCCTACACACACACAACTCATAAATTTGACCAAAATTGTATAGATTTTTTTCAGCATTCCAGTGCAACATCAGCACCGTTTTCCCCTAACAGTGTTCTAAAAAAACGTCTCATTTGCAGAGAACATTGTCTTGTTTATATTTGTTTTCATCTACTTGTATAGCACTTAACCTGATTAGATTTTGCCTTGATTCACTTCTTCCATCACTACATTCAAACCTTTCAACTATATTTTACATCTACACAATGTTTCAACTCGTTTGATTTCTGATTATCATTAAGTGTTTTTGTCCTGGTTGTGTGAATAATACTAGATGGCATTTGAATTCAGAGTCTTCGTAACACCCTGATCAACTGAGCCACCAACACATGTACATGAACATGTGGATATGTGGATAAAAGCATTACTACTCTTAGCTTAGAAATATAGTTTCCAAGAAAGGATGAAAATCAAACTTGCACTCAGCAAGAATTGATCTCAGGATATAGAGTCAGAAGAAATATCAAAAGACCTACTACCTAACATTTTAATAACTCTACCAATTTTCCCCCTTAGGAGAGGCATATGTATACCAATTTACACACACACACATGCACGCACACGTGAGGGTGCGTAGTCTATTGGTCCGGGTGTGGCACTCACGATTGTGCTTTCAACTCCAGAACTGGGTGGGGCATTGTGTTCTTGAGGAAAAAACTTCATCTCATGCTGCTTAGTGATCATTTCAGCACCTGACATGTGGCACACCATGCACCTATCCAGGCAATGTTGATTTGATGGAGGGAGTGAACTAATGGGTGGCACATACATTTGGTCACTATAAACAAATCATTTGTGCAGATTGTTTAGTAAGAAATCTCTGCCACAGCAGCTGTCTGACTTCCATGCTAGTGGCACGTAAATAGCACCATTTGAGCATGATCGTTACCAGCGTCACCTTATTGGCCCTTGTGCTGGAGGCACGTTAGAAAATCATTTGAGCAAGGTTGTTGCCAGTGCCGCTGGACTGGCTCCTGTGCAGGTGGCGTGTAAAAAAACACCAATTTGAGTGTGACCGTTGCCAGTACTGTGTGACTAGCCCTCATGCCGGTGGCACGTAAAAGCACCCACTACACTCTTGGAGTGGTTGGCATTAGGAAGGGTATCCAGCTATAGAAACTCTGCCAGATCAGATTGGAGCCTGGTGTAGCCATCTGGTTCACCAGTCCTCAGTCAAATCGTCCAACCCATGCTAGCATGGAAAGCGGACGTTAAACAATGATGATGATGATATAGAAACACACACACACACACACACACACACACACACACACACACACAAACATGCATGTGCACACACACACACACATGACTTTTAGTGTATTTATGTACCTATACAAACGCACATCCACATGAGAACGTGCAAAATGTGTAAATGCAAAAATGCAGTTCAAATGAAGCAGATTTTCATTCTGAAAATCAAGTAAGCAGTCAAAGCAAATTCAACATTAAAAACTATCACACTCTTACTTGAGTTGCACGGTTCTATTGCATGGTGTTAGATTTATTGTATTTCATTTTTGACACTGAGATAGACAATGAGAAGGAAAAAAAAAACGACACAGAGCAGGGGGTTAAAAATAAAGAAAAAGAAGTAGGGGTAAAAAGGTGAAAGACATGAAGAGGAAAAAAAAAACAGAAAGAGAGAAAGGAATAACAAAAAAGAGGAAACAGAAAAATAAAAAGGAAAAGTGAGAGAGGAAGGAAAAGAAATAAAGAGGACAAAAAAGTAAAAGGTAAATGTAATACACACATACAGACACATTTACACACACACACACACACACACAATGTGAGATGTGTATGTATGTGTGTAAAGAGAGAAAACAAAATAGAAATAAATTGAGAGAGGAAGGGAAAGGGAGGTGGTGGGTGGGTCAGTAATAAAGGTAAGGCCAAGTTGAGCTGCCCTCTAGGCCTTCCATTTATCAACAGAGATTCACATATTTCCAGGATGGCTGCTGCTCTGTTGGCATGTGGTTAGATGGTTCTTACTCTTTATTGAATTAGCCTTATCCCTGCTTAGAATAAGCTCTTTAATTTGCAGCTTCAAAGCTATTAACACGTTAAATAATAGGTGTGCTTATGCACTTGTGTATGTACGTACAAAACTACACAAATAATCACAACTGTACACTTGTGTACACACATACAAGAAGACACATTTGCACACATGAATACACATCATAGACGCATATATTCAATCATACATACATACATACATACACTCATACAAATACATAAATGCATACATCCACACATAAATATATACATACACATAGAAACAGACGTTTATATACACATAAATACATACAGAAGCAGACACACACACACACACACACATGTGCGCATATATAGATCCATCCATACATATATCAATGCTAAGCTTTTGATTGTAGCTAGAGTTTCAAAAGGTCTGTGGGAGTACCATCCCTCATTGAACAGCAATAATCCTTTCTCCATGGACAAAAAAAGAAATAAAAAAAGACTTTGTGTGTCTTAGTATATTACATGTAGTTTTTTTTTTTAACTACCCAGCAGCAACAATAATAAAAGAGAAAATTAAAAAAAACAAATGAAGCGAAATTAGCAAAAATAAGGAAAAGGTCTTAAAGATAGCTTGACATAGTCTAAACATAAACCTCATGCAGTGATAATTCACTGGAAAATACAAGCTACACAAGTAAACCTATACACTAGATAAGCCGCAGCCACAAGGTAGGGTTTAGGATTAAAAAATCACATTTGAATCTAATATCTTTTATAACATGCATATGTAAACTTGATAGTAAAACTAGGAATAAAAAGAAAACTTAGAGTGAAAGAAGTAGTATATGAAACTACAGTGGAATAAAACAGATTACAACTGTAATGAAATAATAAAAGAGCATTTAGAATTTAAAAAGAAAAAAATATATTTAAAAGTGTGAAATGACAAAGGTTGGATTAAATTAGTGAAGCAATAATATCAGAAGTGGGGAAAGTAATTTTACAATTTTTAATAGATTAATAGTATAGGAGATTGTTATTTCAACGTATCCAAATAATACTGAAATCAGTATATCATTTTATAAACTCTTTGATAAACACCAACCATCTTTAACTCGGTTCTTTCCATAAAGAAGGGCAGGGACTGGATTATAGACACAAGGCCTAGAATTTATGAGAAAAGCGATAGTTGGTTTACATTGACAACAGTACCTAACTGGAACTTATTTTATCGACCCTGAAAGAACGAAAGGCAAAATCGACCTTAGCAGAATTTGAGCTCAGAATGTAAGGATGGACAAAATATCAGTGATGAATGTCAATGTCAACTTTGGCTGGATCATTTGATCTCAATTTAACACTACCAAGCATTGTACATGGTCTTCTACATTCTTGCTACACCACTACATTAATAATGCTCATAATGGTAATATTCATCATCACCATTAGAAGCAATTGTGATCACATTAGCTGACGATGACAATTGGTTTCTGTTCTTTCTACTTAGCACCAAAATAGATGAACCATTTTGTAGTTGGGTGGGGTCATAAACAAGTGTTTAAAACTATTGTGAGCATAGCATATTGGCAATAAAACTATGTTAACCTTAAATAACCCTAAAATAGCAAAATCACTTTTAGTTTTTTTTCTTTTAATTTTCAGTATGGTATTGTTGCTTAGCCCCAGGTTAGTTCTGATTGCACAAACACGTTTCAGTCGTGACTATCATTTTGTTCTTTTACTCTTCCAGGAATAGTAAAGTATATCAGTATATCTAAGGCTGCGTTATCTAGTCCTTTTTTAAGATAGTAATTTAAGATGTGTGATTTGAGAGAGATTTTGCTATATTTTTTTAGCAGTTTAGGTGACCATGTAGAGGCTTCTTTGTAACATTGTTTGAGCAATGGTGGAAGAAATATAAAGAGCTATTTCGACCTCTGTTAGCACCAAAGTTTTTTTCTTTTACATTTAACGAATAGGAAATGGGAAGTGTTTAGAAATCATGTGATGTATGGCAGTGAAACATGGGCAGAGAATGTATAGGGTCTGCTGTTGCAGGAGAATAATGAGTAGCATCTTGTTGATTGGATGTGTAAAGTTGTTTTATGTGAAAAATATAGTACAAGAGACAAAAGAAAATTATAAGGTTTAAAAGGCAACACCTGATGTTGAGTCAGATGACTCTGTTGACATTGTCACATAATCTAAAATCACACATTACTATCTTAAAAAAGGACTGGATAATGCAGCCTTAGATATGCTATACTATTCCTCAAAAAAAAAATTTCTGCCCTTGTACCTACAATAGAAAGGATTATTATTATTAATAGAGCCGTAGATGGCAGAATCAACAGAGTTATTTCTTTACTACCTACAAGGGGCTACACACAGAGGGGACAAACAAGGACAGACAAATGGATTAAGTCGATTATACAGACCCCAGTGCGTAACTGGTACTTATTTAATCGACCCCGAAAGGATGAAAGGCAAAGTCGACCTCGGCGGAATTTGAACTCAGAACATAGCGACAGACGAAATACCGATAAGCATTTCGCCCGGCGTGCTAACGTTTCTGCCAGCTCGCTGCCTTGGTACAACAGAGTAGTGAACAAAATACCTTGTAGTACTTAGTTTCATGTTTTGCATTCTTGACTTGCCATCTTTCTTGGATTGAAGTATCGGTCAAGTATTGGTGTCCAGAGTATTAAGCCCCCCACTGCAAAACAGCTGACCTTGGGCCTAAATCAGAAGCCATTACTATTTCTCTGATAAAGCTGACTTTGCATTCTAACACTCTGTAATCCATAAAATACACAGCAAGCACATATTGGCAGTGAATCAATTGATAATGTATGCATGTACAAAACTGTGACCTTTATCCTAAAAGAAGGAATCATTGAATAATTGCTGTTGTTGTTCATATTGCAGCAGTTGTAGTTGTTCAGATAGATTTATGATAAAAAGGATTCCAGTCATGACTGCCCTCTCTGTTTTTTTTTTTTCCTTCTGTCATGTATTTGTACTACATTATTCCCTGTAGTCTTCAACATGAACTTTTTTAAGATGGAAGAGATATCAAGGAGGTGCTCCTTTATTGGTTTGTGAATCAAAAGAAAAGTTGGTTGTTATTTCTGTTAGGTCAAGCAACTAGTTAAAGGTCCCATGGAGAGGTGATTACATTTTGTGGTGAAATTATCTGAGATTTGGGTTTGGGAGTCATAACCTACAGTTTACTTTACATTGTATCACTGCTGAGTAGTTCTTCAAAGTTCTGTTATTTGAGTAAATATACGATATAGCTTACATAAGGTGCATTGAATTATATAGGGTCTAGTATAATGACTATAGCAAGCCTCAATCATGCCTCCAGAGCATTCTAAATACCCTTTCATTCAATATAGATTGTGTATGGCATAGCAATTTATAAGGCTATGTTTTTTTTAAAAAGGCGTTTTATTCAAATAACGATAACCTAGTTGAAAAATGCAGATATTAAGCTGTTGGAAAAAATTAACTAATTTGTGTGCAACTATCTTATCTATCCTATCTGTCTTATCTGGCTCTATATCTTTCTCTAATTTTTATTCTCATAGTCAGAAACCCTAAGAAGAAACATTTTCTGTAAAGAATGTATAAAAGTGTTAAAAAAAAAAAAAAAAAACAGATTTGAAAAAAAAAAAGAAAAACTTGAAAATAATTTTAGTTTAGATATCTTTCAAAGTTTATAGAGAACAACTATATTAAACAAATCAGTTAGATGTATCAATGTTCAAAGATTTCATCAGTAATAGCTTCAGCTTATTCAAATTAAGGATTAATTTGATAAATCAAGCTTAGATAAGGAATTAGGAATGAGACAAGTTGAATTAATTAGCTATTATATACGAGCAGATTGGAAACCAATAAGTGATGAGAGAGACCTGTCAAATCAGATTTTGACTTCCATTTCACAAAAGACTTTTTATTTATTTACTTATTTATATATTTTTGTACTATTTTGGGTAATCATTCCATGTAATAGCTGACTTAAAACTTGATATTATTTTGAGGAAAATTTATTTTTTTCCTAAATTTCACATTTGGTAAGATGAAACATCAGGTATTTAGGTAATGGTTTTAAGTTTGAATCCACTGCTGTTGTTGTTACTATCCTCAGTTCATCATTATCATCATCTTCAATGTCATCATAATTTCACACAGACATGTTTTGTTTACTGGTGTATGTTTTTTTTCTTTTTTTTTTTGTAATGTATCCAAAATGTGATCTAAGTCTAATGCAGCTATACAACAGATGGCAGATCAAACATCATATACTAGATGATGTTACAGACTTATGCTGGTTAAGCTGTGAGGTACAATAATTGTCACTGGTTAGTCCACAGTACTCTGTAAGGAGCATAGGGCTGCTTTCTTGGTTTTTCTGGTGTGTATATATTCCTCCCTGAACAGAACACCAGTCTTTCACAGGATGACTCATTTTTACCAGTTGAGTGGACTGGAGCAACATGAAATGAAGTGTCTTGCTCAAGGACACAATACGCATCACCTGGTCCAGGAACTGAGACCACAACCTTACAATCATGACTCCAATGCCCTAACCACTAAGCCATGTGCCTCCACACAATAATTGTCACAACAGTTTACATAAACTTACATACAACTGCATACAATATGCCTGCAGTTATATGAGGAGGTCATATTATCTCCTTAAACATCCTTCCACAGCATACATATCCAATGCCTGATATATATGTCTTTAATAACTCTGTTCCTTCAAGAAACATTTCTTTCATTATCTAAATGAAAAATTCTCCTAGAAAGGAATGTTAAATTTTCATCTGTCATTTAGCTATTTGCAACAAGTGGATAACAACAAAATTATAGTGATGGTGTACCACTGTGATGGCCGACCATGGTTACACAAAACATCACAGCCAGAAATACAAGTTTTACATCCCCTCTGACAGTTCTCTTGACCAAAATTTAAACAACCATATAGCTAATGCTTGCACGAATGGAATAGCTATTTTCAAATTTGGACAATTGTATGAAATAGCTATTTTTACAAACATATCTTTCCTATTTCTGAGATAACCATGAAGCAGGAAAGACACAAGCTAGTCAGACTGAAGCTTGTAGAGTTATGAACCCTGTCCATGGCAGCTGTAGTATGCTTTGAACTCTTAACCATATATATAACCAGTAGAATTTGAAACTTCA
Organism: Octopus bimaculoides; assembly: GCF_001194135.2. NCBI lineage: Eukaryota > Metazoa > Mollusca > Cephalopoda > Octopoda > Octopodidae > Octopus > Octopus bimaculoides. The sequence continues at coordinate 131,275,110 of NC_068982.1, forward strand.
CAGGCATCATGTCTTATTTCAAAGTCATTGTGTTCCTTTAATAACATTTCATTTTGACACGAGACTACATGACTTGCAGATTAAGTAGCACAGTTTATCAATTCAACCCCTCAATTCAGAGAATATACTGTTTGTTGTACTCCTTTTATTGAATTCACACCCGCAAGCTAAGCTATGAGACATTAGGATGGTGAATATAAGCACTGATTAAAAGTCAAGTTTAGTAATTTAGCAAGTGATTGTGATTTGATTATTTGAGTTAGTTAAAAAATATACACTCAAGTTCAGGCAAGACCACAAATAGCAGAATAAATAATAATACTATATCTTAAGTTGTAGAATAACTAATAATGGTTAAAATTTTGGCACAAAGCCAGCAATTTTTTGGAGGGGGAGAAGGTAAGACGATTACATCAACCCCAATTCTCAACTGGTGCTTATTTTATTAACCCTGAAGGATGAGAGGCTAAGTCAACCTTAGAGGAATTTTAAACTAGGACATCAACACTAAGCATATTGCCCAGTGTACTAATGGTTCTACCAGCCCACTGCCCTAGTAGAATAACTGATAATACATCACAAGTAGCTGAATAACTAATAATAAGATATCCCAGGTATGAGCAATGGAATGAGACCATCAATACCAGTGGATTTAAAACAGAATTTAGAGTGAAATTCTAAGAACATTACTGAGTATAGCAGACACCTGAAGAAGGCCAGAGAGTACCCTGGTAGAAGCATTGTAATTATAACAGCAAATGAGATGAAGACACTAGTTCTAATATGTTAGTATACAGTTTCCACCACTTCATCCTCCCAATGAGGCATTATACACACTGTTTCAAATTTTGGCACAAGGCCAGCAATTTTAGGGGGAATCCAGCACGTGATTGGTACTATATTTTATCAATCAGAGAGAGATGAGAGGCAAGGTGGACCCTAGTAGAATTTGAACTCAGAATGTATTGAGTTGGAAGAAATGTTGCTAAGCATTTTGTCCAACACACTAACAATTCTGCTAACTTGCCACCTATGTTATACACATGAATGCTAATTGTTTCTAATTTAAGCACCAAACCAACAATTTGGAGTGGAGTGGGTTTAGACAATATTACCAACCCCAACATAAACTGACACTTCATTTTACTGACCTAGTAGGGATGAAAGCCAATGTTTACTTTGGCAGAATGTGAACTCACAATGTAAAGAGCCAGAAGAAATGCTACAAAACATTTTGTCTGATGCTGTAAGAATTCAACCAATCCACAGTGAGTTCTCACTGTGACCTAATTTCTAACATTTAGACTGGGTTTTACGTTTTCAGGGAGAGTTAAGTCAATTAAATCAGCTATAGTACTAAGCTATAATTTATATACCACCAGTCCCAGAGAAAGGAAAAGTGAAGCTAACATCGATGGTATTCAAACCATAAAGGGATAAAACTAAATAGATCTTTAACCTAGAACTCTATGTCACAACACTTTTTTTTAATAATAAATATAATAGAACCATAAATGCAATAAAATTAATAACAATTCCCTTTATATTAGATACAAAACCTCCAATTCGACTGATTAAATTGACTCCAGTATATTACCAGTAAATATTTTACTGACCCAAAAATGAAGAAAGATAAAATTATCCCTGGCATGATTACAACTCAGTACTATGAGGCAGAGGATTACATTTTGCAAATAATCAATTGGTCTACTGAATCAGTTATTTCTACATTCCTTTTGCATTTAATAATGCATATTTGGCATCTAAACATAATTAGAAGGGGAGTGGTAGAAAAGTGGCTAATATATTGCCCTCATGCTCCATGGGGCATGAATGGAAACCCTTCCACAGCAATTGTTGTTTTTTGAGTGCAGCACTACATTCACAAATATTTGACGCTCAGCATGTCTATTTAAAACCAAAAATAATTCACCTCTCCAACATTATAACTGACTAACTGACTACAAAAAATATTCCATGGAAACAAATTAATTAACTGATAATTAAGTAATTAAATAAACAATAAATAAAAACACTCAACAGTCAATATATTTACGAACCAGTCCATTCATCAATATCTTGTGATTCAATCGACACATTCATTGAATGGCAAAATGCTTGCAGCAATAATTGGGCCGAATTAGACTTGAAATAGTAGCAGACTGTTGACTGAGAGTAATTTATATAGGATTTTTCACTATAAATTCTTGTTACTTTACCTGTCTCTGAGAGATCATCATCATCATCATTTTAACATCCACTTTGCCATGCCTGCATGGGTCAGACAGAATTTGTTGAACCAGATTTCTTATGGCTAGAAACACTTCTCATCACCAACTCTCATTTATTTTCAAACAATGTAACGTTTCCCATGCCCCGACATGCTTTCACAGAAGATAAGAAATGAAGAACACAGCTTGTATGATAGTTATGCTCATTTGCAACTATCATTCAATGTCAAGACAAAAGGAGACACACATGTACACACACACACACAGAGTTTTCTTTCAGTTTCCATCAACGAAGTTCACTCACAAGGCTTTGGTTGGCCTAGACCAATTGAAGATGCTTAACCAAAGTACCATGTAATAGGACCTAACTGAAATCCTGTGGTAGGGAAGCAAACTTCTTGACCACACAACCAAGATGAGGTATACTCAACCATCCTAAGTTTTCACTGTGCTAAGCAGCTCAGAGGTATTTCTTCTACTTCATTGGTATGAATGCCAGTTTTATTCACAGGATTTACTTTCAACACATCCGTCCAATAAAATACTAATGAAATGATTATCTGTTATGAATTACCTCAACTGTAACACTACACAGCATCTATAAACAATTACACGGTACACTGAAAGCTGAGTATCTTAAATAGTGACACAGTGCAATGCCTGTGCAGGAATATGAATAAGCAATCATGCCATCAGCAGTAACTCACTAGTCATTCAACTTGCATGATATAGCAGTAAAATTTTACCCAAATCCCGCCACCTCCTACATTAAAAAAGAGGACACATTAGATTATGTAGTCCTCAATACTTTTAAAAATGTGTAGCAGTTATGGTTGTCATGTCTAGATCATGGGTCTGCTGGACCAGGTTTGATAAGAACAACAATACAATAGTAAAGAGTACTGTTATATAAGTCATCAAATCTTTCCTTCGACAAGGTCGTTTCTCTCTAGATTAGAGATTACATTTTCTAAATTTTGACCAATAGGACTTATTCACAGAAACATTACTCGCAGATTTGCCCCATCTCTTCTTCTGTAGATTTTAAAATCAACAGAACAACTGCCAAGTATACAGTGTCTCTACTATTTAAAGACAACAGTAAACTGGAACATTTTAATATGCCAACTAACAGCTATATTTACTAGATTAATGAATTTTAAGCTTTTTCTACGGATGAAACAAAATGCAGGTAAAAGGATACGAAGTGATAGCATATCAGCTGATGTTGTAACACCATATCAATAACTTGTGACAAATATATTTTATTTATAAATTTATTAAAAATCTTATAGACATAAATTCCATAGCTTTTAAATCATTCAGTTAACTGGAAAAAAAAGTTGTAATTAACACTGTTGAAGAATGAATCTTTAGATTCACTTATGTATATCACATTTTTATAAGATTTTATGATCACACTTCAGTCTTTCCTCTTACATTTCAACAAGATCTACAAGAGCATAAGTGATAGAAATAATAAGGAGCTTATTGTATACAGTGCTCAGGTGCACTACAATTCATTGGAAAAGGTAAAAGAGGAGACAGAAAGTAGTAGTAAGTCAAGTAAAGAAAGCAATGAAAATCGAAAGTATAAAACACAGAATAAAACACAAGTTTTAAGAACAGTTTTTTTATTTTCTCTGTTAAATGAAGACAACAATGAGGGGTATTTATCATCTCTACAGATGTGAAGAAAATACTAATCAAATACATTTGTATCAATCGGCTTTGTGTATCATATATTACTTCAAATTGCTAAAACACAAACTTAATTTTTTTAACTTATTTGCTTTTTTTCTTCTCTTTTTTAATAAATCATCTTTTAACAAAATGACTCGAAATATAAAAAGAATCAAATAAAATATTGGAAAATAAATTAATAAATAAACTTACTAAATTGTAGATTCCTAAGAAAAACGCTTCCAGTCCACTGCAATTCTGAAAAATATAAAGGAAAAGATCCAATCAAATTAGATACTACAGATTCTCTAAATATTATGTTTTAACTTAGACATAGCTCTTCATTTAAAGATAGCACTATGATGATTAATGGTTTCACATCAATCTAATGAAGCTTCCATATATGGCATGAATCAGAATTATGACTTTTTGTAACTTGTTCTTTTATTCATTACTTTTCATGTAGAACATAAATTTTAACAGTGCTCTGTCACTTAGTGTAACTCTTTCTGGTACAATATGATTTCAACTCTACTGGATGGATTCAACATCTCCGGAACTATCTCTGATATTTTTGGCTGCTTTCCCAGTTTTCATATCCTTCATAGGCATTTTAACAATAAAAGCTGTCAGTTTAAATAACTGATCCCTCTGATGGGTCTATTAACAGGTAGTTCTGCTTTCTGTCTCTCTTTCGTTTTCTCTTTCTCCTCCTCTGCATTCCCCTCATGCAACAACTTCTCATAGTAACTTAACTTATGCTTCCTTCTTCTCGCTGTTAGTGAAACAAGTGCAAAAATAATCATTGCATACAGACTTTTCAGTAACAATCTCCTGAATTAATACTGACACACTTATTTACTATCCAGAACACCTCATATCTATGTAGCAGGACATTGAAAAACTTCTAGCTACATCTCTCCTTACTAAGTATACCTGACATTTGTCTCCTTTTCTAGTTACCCACTGTTGTTTCTTACCCCAACTCCTGTTCTCTTCTATTCTTTCCAGATTCCTCAGTTAGCTGTTACAGCACTATCTACCAAACCCTCCCATTACTGACTGAAACTTTACTCCAGTAAATGATTTCCAGTTCTGCTATATTATAGGTCTCTATCACTTTTTCCTTGACATACATTGTCATATAGTCCCTGAACCTACATCTGGCCAAAAGATTATTTAGCTTCCACTCCTCATCCCCTAGCATAAAGCCAGCCCCCTCAAGGTTCACAGTCTTGCAAACTAGATGGCAACTTCACTACTGCTGGCTGGTGGCATGAAAAGAAAAGAAAAAACAAAAACCCTGCACATGTTGTAAAGTGGTTGGCATTAAGAAGAGCATCCAGTCATAGAAATTATGCCAAAGTAGACACTAGAGCAGGATGCAGTCCTGGGATATGTCAGATCCTGTCAAACCATATGACTGACATCAGCATGGAACATGGACATTAAACATTTATGATGATGATGATGATAATAACAATGATACCATCTTTCTCTAGAGTGTGTCAAGTCTCTAGGTACATTTACCACAAGGCTTCTGAAACTGTTTTAGCTATTGCCCCTTTTCAATGCCCCCTTTCTATGGTTCAGAAAAATTTAATACACCACATGTACATATACACACAAGTCCAGATGTTGCTTAATGCTACAGATGCAATGACTGCCTTTACTGCATGTATAAAAATACCCACAATTTTTTTATGATTTTCAAAATCAAATCATAAATAATACTTTTAAATTTTACTTTAGTTTATTGCTTATCATTTACAAGCATATGTGGTACATATTCAGTTTTACTCATTTATTTATGTACTTGTTTTTTAATTAATATTTAAACAGCAGACAAAGCCTAAAAAACTGTACACATGTATTTATCACTCCCCTACCACCTCCTCTGCACTCAGTACTCCAAATTTTCTATCACCAATAGAAAGCAGTAATGCCCATTTTGAGAAATATCAGTTTAATTCCGAGTCTGATATCACTAACAATAGTCAATGTTTATTGATACAGTCTTCATTGGGATAACAATCTGCCTGTCTCTTTTTGTGTGGTGAGTATGAAGTGTGTGTTACTCTGAGTGAAAGGTGATCCAGTGGCTGGGTTCACAATCATAAGATCATGAGTTCAGTACCTAGTGGTGTGTTGTCTCTTTGAGCGAGACACTTTGTCACATTGCTCCAGTCAACTCAGCAAGCTAAAATGAGTAGTACCTGTAATTCAAAGGGCAGCCTTGTCACATTTCGTCATGTTGAATCTCCCTCAGAACTACATTAAGGATATGCATGTTTGTGGAGTGCTCAGCCACGTGCATATTAATTTCATGAACAGGCTCTTCCATTGATTGAATCAACTGGAACACTCATTGTCATAATAGATGGAGTGCCAGTTTTTGTATTTTTGTTTAATTTTTTGCCAAAGTTTAGGTTAATTGCATCACAAAAATCCGAGAGCTTAGATCTATCTTAGCTACCATGCATATTGGGTCAGACATTAAGTTTGTTCCCAACATGCACATTAAAGTCACCAGCCATAATGATAAGCTGGGCTCAGAAAAACAATGCTTTTGCTCATCTGTCACTTCTGATTGTGGTGCATATGCAAAAATTACTTTCATTGCAATGTTGCCTCAGATCAGTCTAGTCTTTATTATTCTGTCATATACTCAACTTTATACATTTCTCTTCCACCAATAAGTCTACTCCACCAACTTCAGTACTTTTTACAAACCAAAGAGATTGTGTAATTGTGTCCCTTGCTTATGAAGAGTTTGACTGACGTTTCCCTCCATCTGACACAGCATAAATCTATTCATCTCTGTTCCAGCATCTCAACAATCTCTCCAGTATTATTTTTCATCATGCCAACAATGATGGTGGCAACCCTGAAGTTTCAAGGACAGAAGAATTTCCGGTGATTTCTGGGTAGTTAGATGTCTATTTCCTGCATCTGAAAGCAAAAGTTGGTGTGATAGTGCAATTATGACTGATGAGGTTTGCACCTGCACACCTCCATCTGCAGCACTATCGTAGTAAATGCTGGCAATGTACATGCAATTAGATTTCTTTTTTCAGTGATTTTTGCTATCTATTTTTTTTATTTTAACAACAGAATGCCCTTTCTCTCACTAAACATTTAAGAGTTTGGACAGAATGCATTTTGTAATTCCAACCATACAAGAGGCTGTAAGACAAGACTGAAGCATCCCCTCTACACTGTACCAGTTTTTATATGGAGTTGCATCTCTCCCAGACAGGCTGTCTCCACTGCAGCTTGCAGAGTCCACATTTGTTTCATGTAGAATTTTATTCAGTTACAATGTCTAACAGTTGAGGGAGAAATTAAATATTAATAGAAGTAATAGAAACAATAATTATTCACTTTACATAAACTTAGCACATTCATTGTGGCTTCTTTGAAATTTGAGAAATGATATGCTTCATTCATGAGTTGCCAGAGCTGAACGTGGCCAATTATCCACTTGAATTAATTTTAAAATGAAACTGTTGAGTGTGTGAGTAAAAGGGAGGGAGAGAGGAAGAGAGAGAAAGAAGGAGAAAAGAGAAGGAGGGAAACATCATTCAGTGTGATCAGTTGTGATTGCAAAACAGCCAACAGAGAGCATATAGTGCAACTAATTAGGAAGAAAATTAATTTAGATGAGAAGCAGTTTGGGTTTCTGCCACTGATGCCCTCTTCCTCCTGGGACAACTACTACAGATGTTCTTCGTAAAGAACAAACCACTGTACGTAGTATTCACTGACCTAGAGAAAATCTTGGTTCTGTATTATGGTGTTTATTAAGAAAACTAAGTGTAACTGAATGAACTGTGAGCCATGCTGGCCATTTACAGATATACTGTCGTGAAGGTGAAAGTTAGCAATGAGTTCAGTGAGGAATTTAGCAAGCAAATAGGTATTCATCAAGGCTCAGTTCTCAACTCTATCTTGTTTATTAAAGTCCTCTGGGACATAGCAGAGATGTTTAAGACCAGCTGTGTATGAGAATTTCTGTAAGTTGGTGATCTAGTTCTCAAAGTTGAATGTGCTGAAAAATTTGGGAATAACTTCCAAATACAAAAGGAAATTAAAAGAACTTAAAATAAACTTAGCAAAGAGAAAATTCTAGTTAACATGGAAGAAAACAGGATGCTGCTGTCATCTGGGAAGTGAGTCGTGTTTAGATATGCAAAAAAATAAAAGGGTAGATAGGAAAAATCATATGGAGTACTTTATGTGAAGTATGAGTGCACAAGCAATGGAATCACAAACTTAGAGAAAAGATAAAACTCATTATGTAGCAAATGTGCTGCAATAGTTGCCACTAAATACACATCTGCCATATATGGAGTCCATCTTCTCTGTAAGTCTGTTTTCCCATTGCTTGTGAAACAATTTACATTGGACACACTATATGAAATTCCTACCTATGAATTCTTTCAAATTCTTGATGGGCTTTTAGAAGTTGTTAGCTTCTGTTACCTAAATGACCTAATTAATTAGTATTGAAGGAGGATGTAAATTAGTTGCAATCTTTTATATTTATAATCACATCATTAGGTAATTTAATGGAATTTATGTACAATTCCAAGTGATATATCATTGCAGACCATAGCTATTTAGTAAAGAGTGTAATCTAAAATCTGTATGACAATAGTTCCAAACCTGGGGTCCACATGACCTCTAGGGAGCCACAAATGTATGATTGTGGGATTCCATGAGCTGTCTTCAAAAAAAGGATAGAAGACTATGAGTGGCTGGGGTGGGAAAAAGCAAATCTGAAGTAAGAGAGAGAATCAGTCAGTCTACAGAATGTGGATGATCAAAGATCGAGTCTTGGGTACTCAATTGTGACAAAGATATCAAGGAAATTGGCAGAAAAGGAGGAAACTGTGAAAGTGAACTCAAGGGCTAGGTGGAAGGAATCAATTAAGTTGATAAAGTGGTGAGTTGAGAGTTAAACATGAGTGAGAGTAGTGTATCCACTGCAATCAACAATGTATTTATCATACAGTTCAGGGATGGGAACAGTAAAATGGGCAAAAATTTGAGCCTCTGCATAACCAACAAACAATTTAGCAAAGTCAGGTCTCATCTTAGTTCCAAAGCCTATACCAGCGAACTGCAGATAAAATTTGTGGTAGAAAAGTGTTGTAAGTCCTACATACAACAGTTTTTCAAAAATATTTCTGACTGAATTTATCATACATGGAGTTACAATTTTATGCACCCAACAAAGTTTTATCGTTAAGCTGAAACTGTTGTTAATGTGAAAAGAAATGGAATGGTCAAACTGTTTTTTTTTTCATTTTCTGAAGAAACATTTCGGACTTACAACACTTTTGCATAAGAGCAACTATATATATATA